>NW_026057589.1:9004210-9259574 GCF_023721935.1 Panthera uncia | reverse complement strand
AAAGAAAGAAAGAAAGAAAGAAAGAAAGAAAGAAAGAAAGAAAGAAAGAAAAAAAGAAAGAAAAGAAAACAAGCAGGAATCTGTAAGAAAGAATAATGTGAGAACTACTTTAAGAGAAGATAGTTCTTCTATCTAAGGGAGGCTTCTCTGAGTGGTTCCTGAGGGTAAGAAAGAATCAGCAACTCAAAGCAGAAAGAGAAGAAAAACATCTGAGGCAACAGCATGTATAAAAGACTTTAGGCAGGTAAAGACATGGCATGTCTGAGTAACCAAATGGTGCACAGTGTGACTAAAACACAGTAACCAAGACATTCCCCTTGCTACAATGAGATATGGTTAGTGGGTATGGCAGAGTAGATTATGCAGGGCCTTAGCATCTTTGAAAAGGTCAAGATAATGCTTACTGAATGAATGGGTAGATGGATGCATGCAAGAAACAGAATTCAAAGTTCATACAAATGACTCACAAGAAAGAAATATCTAATGATATGGCCAGCATCTTTAAAAAACAAAAATGAGGGGCACCTGGGTGGCTCAGCTAGTTAAGCGTCCAGTTAAGCTCAGGCCATGTGTGATCTCGCAGTTCGTGAGTTCCAGCCCCACATCAGGCTCTATGCTGATAGCTCACAGCGGAGACTGCTTCGGATGTCGTGTCTCCCTCTCTCTTTGCCCCTCTCCCACTTGCACTGTCTCTCTCTCAAAAATAAACAAATATTTTTTAAAAATTGGAGGGGGGGGGCCCTGGGTGGCTCAGTTGATTAAGTGTCCGACTTCGGCTCAGGTCATGATCTCATGGTTCATGAGTTCGAGCCCCATATCAGGCTCCACGCTGACACTGCAGAGCCTGGTCGGTATTCTCTCTTTTCCCACCTCTCTCTGCCCCTCCCCTGCTCACTCTCTCTGTCTCTCTCTCAAAATACATAAATAAACTTAAAAAATTAAAAAAAAAACTTTTTAAATAAAAAATAAAAGTGAAAACAGTCAAGTTCAACTTACATTAGTTCACTTTGTAGGTAAGAAACAAAGTAAAAAATATAGGAATAATTACTATTTTCCTAGTAAGGCTAAAAACACAGATGCTAGGGTAAACAAGAGCTAAAAACATATTAACAACACAGTACTGCAGCTGCTCCCCCAACCTAAAATCTCCCAACTTAAAATGTGCAAAAATTTACATGTACACTGGTTGTAATTTGTGATTGTCACTACCACAACCTTATAAACTCTGTTACAGATGAAGCCACTTGGCTTAAATTACATGCAGTCACTGAGAGGTTACCAGGAACCACTGAGTGGAAGTATTAATTGGAGTTACTAACAATAATAAAAGTCATAATTCCTACTCCCAAAAGGGTATGCAATGAAGAAGTATTACTGACATATTCCATGAGCATTATTTATTTTATTCCCAAGGCAATCAGGTGAATACCTCATGCTCATTCCAAGATAACTCTAATTTCACTTAAAAATACAAAGCTTTTCTTTCTGCAGGTCTTGCATCTTCTATAAGACATATCTGGACTCCAGATATATTTGGCCTGCACAGTGTTCTAAAACATTTTGAACTAACTGTCAACGTTTAATAATGGGATTTTACATAAAAATCTAGATTTCTGGCTCCTCTTGACAAATCAGAAGATCTGGCAACATTAAGTATATATTCCCATAAGGAAAACTGGAGCTGCCTCTTTTAGTGTGCTTTCCAGTTACTGTAAGTACCATTCAGCCAATTTCACTGATTTGCATTACACTCTGAGTCTTGCTGGCATCCGAGTCTTCAATCTCAACACTTGGGAGTTATGTGATTGAGGTCTTTTTATGAAATGGGAGAGAAGCCGGCAAAAGTCTTTCCTGAGAAACTTTGCAATGGCTTAAAGACTTTAATGGTGGTCTCAACTTTCTGCAACGATCATCAAAATTATAATTTTCTTGATCCCTATCCAGAGGCAAATTTAATAAGAAAGAAACAGCATACGATAGTCAAGGGCTGATAAGTACCTAATCTTCCAGAGGGTGAAATAAGGATGTGGTACCCAAACACTTCCTATTAAACAAGTTGGACAGTCAACTGACTGAGCCACCCAGCCACCCCCAGAAACTTTTTTTTTTTTAATATAAAAGAGAAAAGGAGCACCTGGGTGGCTCAGTTAGGTTAAGCATCTGACTTCAGCTCAGGTCCTGATCTTGCGGTTCTGAGTCTGAGCCCTGTGTCCGGCTCTGTGCTGACAGCTCAGAGCCTGGAGCCTGCTTTGGACTCTGTGTCTCCCTCTCTCTCTGCCCCTCCCCACTCACTCTCTGTCTCTCTCTCAAAAATAAACATTAAAACAATTTTTTTTAAGTATAAAAGAGAAAATAAAGTCACTTCAAATCCCAATTCTCAGAGATCATCATCCTAACATTTTATTTCCTACTAGTCTTATTTTTTAAAATAAAACTGGGATCATTACTTTGTATCTAATTTTTTTAATTAAAAAAATTTTAACATTTATTTTAATTTTGGGGGGGAGGGGCAGACAGAGAGGGGGACAGAAGATCCAAAGTGGGCTCTGTGCTGAAAACAAAGAGACTGATACAGGGCTTGAACTCAAGAACTGTGAGGCCATGACCTGAGCCGAAGTCGGACACTTAACCCACTGAGCCACCCAGGCACCCCTATTTAATTTTTTTTAAGTTTATTTATTTATTTTGAGAGAGAGCTGTGCATGCACAAGTAGGAGAGGAACAAAAAAAGAGAGGGAGAGACAGAATCCCAAGCGGGCTCTGCACTGTCAGCAGAGCCCAATACTTGACCTCATGAACCTACTTGATCTCATGAACTGTGAGATCATGACCTGAGAGGAAATCAAGAGCCAGTCGCTTAACTGACTGAGCCACCGAGGCATCCCTCTATCTTCTTTTTTTTTTTTTTAATTTAACATCCATCATGGGCACTTCCCTGCATTAACTATTCTTTGAATATGATTTATAAGAATGGCACAGATTTCACTAATGAACACTTATTTTTTTTAAATGTTTATTTATTTTTGAGAGACAGAGCAGAAGTGGGGGAAGGGCAGAGAGAAAGGGAGACACAGAATCCAAAGCAAACTCCAGGCTCAGAGCTGTCAGCACAGAGCCTGATGCGCGGCTCAAACTCAAACCGTGAGATCATGACCTGAGCCGAAGTCAGACGCTCAACCGACTGAGCCACCCAGGCACCCCATTAATGAACACTTATTAAACAAAAGATGATAACTGGGGCACCCGGGTGGCTCAGTCAGTTACGCATCAGACTTTGGCTCAAGTCATGATCTCGTGGTTTGTGAGTTCGAGCTCTGCATCGGGCTCTGTGCTGACAGCTCGGAGCCTGGAGCCAGCTTCAGATTCTGTGTCTCCTTCTCTCAAAAAAGTAAAAAGATGATAACCAAAATTTCTCTACCTTTCCTTAACCTAGAAAAGGAAATAATTTTAAGTTGTACCCTGAAGGAAATAATTATTATTTCATCTTAGTTTAAAAATCCTCCCATTGAAAAAATGGTCTTATGCCTTAAATGCCTTTCATTTAAAAAACTGGAAAGGTGAAGTTTGGAGTTCTACAACCAAAGTAAGTAGCAGAGCAAGGATTTTTGAATATAGATCTGTTCTGGCTCCAAAGCCTAAGCACTTAACCACAACACTATATATTACAGGATGCTTTGAGTATGGTCTTACTCAATTACATGTAGGTAGTCTTATTTAGTTACTGCATCCTTTAGATAAAGCTAAAAGACGCAAGTCTGAAGGATTCTCCTTGAAATTTAACAGCAAAATAAATTTATAAATAAAAGACAAATTTAGGTGCTTAGAACACTGTTTACCATAGTGAAGATACTACATTAAGTATGAGCTATTATTATTTACAGGAAATATCCATAACAGTACAGAAAAAAAATGTATGCACTACTTACTATGTTCATTGCAGTGATGTTTGTAACAGTTAAAAAGGAAAATAGCCCATGATCAAAGGATTGGCTGATATAAGTATATTCTGTTACTTAAACTATAGAATATTCTGCAGTAATAGCAAAACAGATCTCTATTTAATAATATCTGTAAGCAGATAAGAAAACATGATTGTATAATCCAATTTATGCAGAAATATATGAATATGTAGATTTGTACACATACATAGATGTCTGAAAGAATAATCACCAACATATTAATAGTGGTTATATCAAGAAACAGCACACTTTCATGCGATTTATCCTTGTTTTGTACTTTCACATTTTTAAAAATTCAAGGAGTGTCTGTGTGTGTATTTTAATTCTAACAGATTAAACATAAGGCAGCATTAGCAGGGAAAAGTACAAAATGAAAAAGAAAAAGACCAATGGGGTACAACTTTAAGAAAAACATGAGATTTTGTTTTGAAGAATTCCTTTACCCTGTCCTTAGAGTTTTTCTATCATATTGATCCTAACCACTCATCTTCAACATTCCTGAACCATAGCTTCCAAGTTTTGATAGAAAAAACTGAAAACACATAGGATGACACATCCATATAATGAAATATAATGTAGCCATTAAAAATAAAGACACAGATCTATCTGGACCATAGAAAATATATTCTTGAGTGAGGGAAGCGCGCTACAGCTGTATAAAACCTAACGAAAATAATCTCACTTATGTAAAAAATATGTATATGTATCAAAATATAATAGTGGCTATCTAGGAGAGATGAAATTTTTTGTGAGTTTTACTTTATTCTTTATATTTTTATATTGTCTAGAGTTGTCACAATAAAAAATAAAGCTAAGTTACACTCCATTTATTAACCTAGAGTGGTATTCAAAATATATTAAGAGAAAAGAGGTTACAAAATTCATAATATGATCCTATTTTAGAAAAAACAAACATAAAATGTCTATACACACACAGAACAGACAGATAAGTACAGAATGAGATATTGTACATCAAAATATGAACAGTGATTACCTCTGTGTGATAGGAGTACATATTATTTTCCTTTTCTACTTTATATGACTTATACTTTTACAAGAGCCTAGCTTTTTGTGTAATAAGCATTAAAAAGTATAATTTTATTGTAATTTGAAAAAAATAAGCTTTCAATTTTTGAGAACTTTCTAAAAATATCTTAAGCACCCAAAAAGAATGACTTGTCCTAAAAAAATTAATTTTTCTTCAAATATATATACTCAACTTTTTCTCAAAATATCTAGAGCAAATTAGACATTCACATTCAAATGTTTTTAAGTACCAGCATAATGAAAAACATTATTTCATGTAACTTCATAATAACCCTGTTAGATAAAGAGGAAATGAGGATGAAAGGATTAAATTAAATAAGACTAGCAAAATGTAAAACTGATTATTTAAACACATGTTTCCTGACTATAAATTCTGTACTTTCTCTCACTATCAAACAGGTACCTCTAAATGAACTGAATTGCAAATAATATGTAACAGGAAGTAATTTTTCCCCGGTGGCCAGCCTGTAACTATCTAAAGCTTTTCTACTTCATCTAATTCACTCAGAATAAGAAAACTAAGCCTTGAAAACCAGACACCTTAGATAATACAATCGTTAGTAAAGAAGAGATGGTTGGAAGTATTAGTTGCTATTGTACTAGCAAAAATTGTTTTCTAACCCAAAGAAACTTTGGCACTGTTATTATGTCTACAATCAGATAAATCAAGATACCACCCAAAGGAAAACAGCCACACACAGAGAATGCCAAAATGACTCAAAATAATACTTATTCTGCTTTATTTATTTTTTAATTTTTTTAAATATTTATTTATTTTTGAGACAGAGAGACAGAGCATGAACGGGGGAGGGGCAGAGAGAGGGAGACAAAGAATCTGAAACAGGCTCCAGGCTCCGAGCAGTCAGCACAGAGCCTGACGCGGGGCTCGAACTCACGGACCACGAGATCATGACCTGAGCCGAAGTCGGACGCTTAACCAACTGAGCCACCCAGGCGCCCCTTATTCTGCTTTATTTAAAATGTGATGTTGGGGTGCCTGGGTGGTTCATTTGGTTGAGTGCCTAACTCTTGGGTCTCAGCTCAGGTCAAGATCTCAGGGTCATGAGATTGAGCACCACGTTGGGCTCTCTCTCTCTCTCTCTCTCTCTCTCTCTGCCCCTCCCTTGCTCATTCTCTCTCTCTCAAAAAAAAAAAAATTTAAAAAATGAATAAAATGTGATGTTTTCAGGAAGAAATAGAAAATTTGAGCACACCCATAACCAGCAAAGAAACTGAATCAGTAATCAAAAATCTCCCAACAAACAAGAGTCCTGGGCCAGATGGCTTCCCAGAGGAATTCTACCTGACATTTAAAGAAGAGTTAATACCTATTCTTCCCAAACGGTTCCAAAAAATAGAAATGGAAGGAAAACTTACAAACTCATTCTATGAAGCCAGCACTCCCTTGATTCCAAAACTAGACAAAAAGACCCCACTAAAAAGAATCACAGGTCAATATCCCTAATGAACATGGATGCAAAAATCCTCAATATAATACTAGCAAATTGAATTCAATAGGACATTAAAAGAATTATTCACCATGATCAAGTGGGATTTATTCCTGGGCTGCAGGGCTGGTTCAATATTTGCCAATCAGTGTGATATACCACATTAATAAAAGAACAGATAAGAACCAAATGATCCTGCGAATAGATATAGAAAAAGCATTTGACAAAATATAGCATCCATTGTTGATAAAAACTCTCAACAAACTAGGGATAGATGGAACATACCTCAACATCATAAAGGCCATATACAAAAAACCCACAGCTAATATCATCCTCAATGGGGAGAAACTGAGAGCCTTTCCCCTACAGTCAGGGACAAGACAAGGATGTCCACTATTCACCATTACTATTTAACACAGTACTAGAAGTCTTAGCCTCAGCAATCAGACAACAAAAAGAAATAAAAGGCATTGAAACTGGCAGGGAAGAAGTCAAACTTTCACTACTTGCCAACAGCATGATACTCTATGTAGAAAACCTGAAAGCCTCCACCAAAAAATTGCTAGAACGAATACATAAATTCAGAAGAGGTGCAGGATATAAAATCAATGTGCGGAACTCTGTTTCCATTTCTATACACCAATAATGAAACAGCAGTAAAAGAAATCAAGGAATTGATCCATTTGTAATTGCACCAAAATCATTAAGATACTTAGAAATAAACCTAACTAAAGAGGTAAAAGATCTGCACTCTGAAAGCTATAAAATGCTTATGAAAGAAATTGAAAAGCATTCCATGCTCATGGAATGGAAGAACACTGTTAAAATGTTTATACTACCCGTAGCAATCTATACATTTAATGAAATCCTTATCAAAATACCACCAGCCTTTTTTGCAGAGCAGAACAAACAATCCTAAAATTTGTATGGAACTACAAAAGACCCCTAATAGTCAAAGCAATCCTGAAAAAGAAAAAAACAAAACTGGAGGAATCACTATTTCAGACTTCAAGTTGTATTACAAAGCCGTAGTCATTACAATAGTATGGTACTAGCAGAAAAACAGACACATAGACCAATGGAACAGAACAGAAAATGCAGAAATGGACCCATGACCATATGGTCAACTAATCTTTGACAAAGCACGAAAGAATATTCACTGGAAAAAAGACAGTCTTCAACAAATGGTGCTGGAAAAAACTGGATGGCAACATAAAATGTGATGTTTTCCACTTTTTCTTGGGTACTAATAATGATCTTAGAATAAAAGTATGGTTTTTATCCTTTAAAAAAAGAGATAATGTAGCAACTATATTCCCATAACCATAACAACTTATGTAGCTTATGCAGCAACTATATTCCCATAATCATAACAACAACTTATGTAGTTTATGCTAGGTATGACTCTAAACACTTTACTCACATTAACTCATTTAATTCTTGCAACCCTATGATGAAAACTCTGTTATCGACAGCGTTTTACAGATGAAAAAGCTGAGGCACAGAGGTCAGTAAACTTGCCCAAGCTGTCACACACCTAGGGAACAACATAATCAGAACCTGAAGCCAGACAGTCTTTACACGCACATCTTTACACTCACTGTCCACATCTTTACACGCACTGTCATCTCCATGTTAACATATTATCATGGGAGACAGGATGGTAAACATACAAACAAATTTTTTTCAAATTGTCTTAATGTTTCAAAATTCTATATGGTCAGAGCAGAAGACTAATGCTCTTCAACAAGAACACTGGCCCCATGAAGTGAGATATTAAAGTTCCTACGTAGTTGGGCATTAGACCTTGGAATTAGATCTGCTATAAAGCAGAGAATAGGGTCCCACAACATAATTTCTGTGTGACCCATAATTTCTGTGGAGAAATTAAATAAGGCAAAAGTGTGTAATTACTGAAGTAAGTTGTTAGAAAACAACTCACCTTTGAGGCAACAAGAGACTCAGTGGGACATAAGTGGGACAAACCTTCTTATCCTGTCAGGCTAAGGGAGAAAAAAGCCCGGAAAAGATATAGAATACAACTTAACAAATTAAAATATGATGTTGTCTATATCACTTTAGAATTTATTTTCTCCTTATGATCTTCTAACCTGAGACAAAGTAATTGTGAATGACAATTTTCCAATATTTACAAACTGAAATTCAACTGAGTTTTATTTTTACAATACAAAGAAATAGTACTGGTCTGTACTGTGAAATACCTATCCCTGAGAAATCCTAAACTTTGCCTAACGGTTTTTTAAATAAATGCTCAAACCTAAACTTATTAGAAAACCATTTTGCTTCCTTTGTATACCATAGCCTAATTGCCTAAAACAAGATTTGCCAATTCATTGGTTCATTTGGAATAGTCATATCTAGTCACCTGACACTTAGCACTCATTAAAAATCTGTACTGAGAAGATGTACAAAAGCCAAAGTAAGGAGATTTTAGATACCTGGGTTGTCAAAGAATCACCTATGATGGAAGACAAATATACAGAAAAGGGATCCAAGAAAACAAAAGAACAAAACAAAGTATCAAAGAAAATAGCTTCTTGCTGCTCAGAGATAGAAAGAGAGAAAGGAAGGAAGGAAGCAAGCAAGGAAGGAGGGAAGGGAGGAAGGGAGGCAGACACTTCTCTTTTAATTTCTGGGACTGGAATTCAAGAACCTTACCCTGAAGACTCAAAGGAGTGATCTGAATCATCTTGAAGTACAGACTCTGCAACTTGCAGTTTCTATTCAATTTTAAATAACCAAAATTAGGGATATTGCTTTGTACTGTCTATTCCTAGCTATTTTAACTGATAAAACCTTTTTTACTCTTATTTTTATTAAATGGTATCCTTTGAATTTCTGTACTGAATTTTATGTATATTTAAGGATTTTTTTGCAATTCAAATGTGGATGTGCTACTAGCACGAAAAAAACCATAATATGGTATTTTTCTCACAGAACGCACCATCCAGTCCCTTTATAAAGAGCTATGTTTACTACAATCCATTATCTCTGCAAAACACAATTAGTAGTCAAGTAGATGAACATTGTCCTGCTAAAAAGAAAGAAGGAAAAGGAAAGATCCAACACACTGAGACGGACCTTCCATATAATGTTCTGGTCTACTTTTGTTCAAGAACTAGATGGTGAATATACAAATAGTTCTTAATGCAAGAAGGACCAGTACCTTTTCTCTACCAATTTCTCTCTAATTTGGCATTTGCAGATGGATAGGTTATCTCTTCTGGACAAATACCATAGGGTCCAACCTAAAATGATTTTTTCAAAAGAGTTTACTTCTCATGGTTCACTTTTTGTTTCATTTTGCTCATACAATAAAAAGACTGCTAAATTTCACTTCTAAGTCCATTTGATTTGGAATATATCAAAATACAACTGGCTTCCATATGCTGGTTGACAACTCATGTTTCTGAAGAGGCCCAACAAGTTGAAGAAAGACTTCTTAGTATAAAGGCATAAGAGAGCAAAACACATATAAATTTAAGGGAAAATGCACTTTTGTATTTACACACAAACAAGCAAACAAGTATGGTGAGAACACAAATTTATCTTTCAGTTTTAGTTTACCTTTCTATTTTTAGAATTGGATGCCACCTCCCTTCAGAAGCTTGCCACCTCAAGCAGCCCATTATAATTCTATCAAATGAGTATATTCAACCCTGATTAAAGACCTAATCTTGTGGCGCCTGGGTGCCTCGGTCGGTTAAGCATCCGACTTCGGCTCAGGTCATGATCTCACAGTACGTGAGTTCGAGCCCCACAGTACGTGAGTTCGAGCCCCCGTGAGTTCGAGCCCCCGGCTCTGACAGCTCAGAGCCTGGAGCCTGTTTCAGATTCTGTGTCTCCCTCTCTCTCTGCCCCTCCCCTGTTCATGCTCTGTCTCTGTCTCAAAAATAAATAAACGTTAAAAAAAAAAAAGACCTAATCTTAAATTTTCTTTGGAGTTAGTTTCTATAATTAGGGGAAATATTAGACTACCAGTAAGCCATGGTATCCATCAAGCAATTCTTACTTATAAAAGCACCAATCATTTTACAACAATTATTATGAATTACCAGAGTGCCTAATTTATTTTTTTGTTGGTTTTTTTTAAAGATATGTTTACTTACTTATTTTTTTAAGTTTACTTCTTTATTTTGAGAGACAAAGCGTGAGAGAGAGAAGAGTATGAGCTGGGTAGGGGCAGAGAGAGGAGGAAAGAGAATCCCAAGCAGGCTATGTGCTGTCAGAGCTGTCAGCATGGGACCTGATGCAGGGCTCCATGAACTGCGAGATCATGACCTGAGCCGAAATCAAGAGTCAGAAAGGGCCCCAAAGTGCCTAATTTATGCTTAAAACATTATTTATTCATAAAATCTACTTGTGCACAGAGTAATATGCATTTATTAGTAAACATACAAATACTAGTCAGGGTTAATTTACTAAATTGAATGATGTTCATATTTTCTCATTTATTCTCAAATTAAAACCTGAAGTACGGCAATAATAAAACATTTCTAAATAGAAAGTATTTTTGTAGTGGAGGACCATAACAAAGCAAATTAAAGAAAAGGAAATTAAGCACTTTAATGCTCACCCCAAAAAAATACTAAACTACCCAACAATGCCTCTTACCCAGGCCCTCTGATGAATACAATTACACCTATATTTAATCAAGCAGTTATGTAGAGTCCTCATTAACCCCTACTAATGTCTAATTAATCGTACCAACACAAAGAGAATACCGTTTTGAGACTTAGTACAGTTTACGGTTACCATAGCTACAGAAGTGTGTCTCAACTTCACTAATGCAGCTTTTCTTCTTCCTGGCTCACTGCCACAATTCTGTGACATTTATTGGAAAACTGCAATCCACTTGCTACTATTAAATATAAACATTTGCTTTCCAGAAATCAACAAAATGAATCAACTATGCATATTAATAGTAAAAAAAAAAATTCCACTCTAAACGAGCTTAATGTGTCTACTCCATGAATTTTTCACAAAGTCATCTGTAGTCTAGACTGGCTCATCAAAATTTTGGTTTTGAGCATTCAAGATGCAGCACACTCAGTGATGTCTAGGTCATCCCATTCACATTTAAAGTTAAAGATTATGGGTCCCCTACAGAAAGCAAGAGAAATTCACATATGAAAACACAAGAAAGAAAACCATATATGATTTAGATAACTAAAATATACTCTGTTAAATGGGACAGTCTCTTTTCAATGTACTACCACATAATTACCTCTGTCAGTAACTTCACCAAAAAAGTCAGTGTATATTAGACTCTTAAAATTACTTTTTAGGTGGCTCAGTTGGTTAAGCATCTGACTCTTGGTTTTGGCTCACGTCATGATCTCATGGTTCATGAGTCTGAGCCCTGCATCAGGCTCTGTACTATCAGCACAGAGCCTGCTTGGGATTCTCTCTCTCCCTCTCCCTCTTCCCCTCCCCTGCTTGTGTTTGCTCATTCAAAATAAATAAACTTTAATTTTAAAAAAATTACCTTCTTCTGTTTTAATATATTTTTGTGGTAAAATATACATAACATAAAATTTACCACTGCATCTTTTTTTATTATTATTATTTTAGAGAGAGAACGAGAGAGAGAGAGAGAAACAGTGCATGCGCACATATGCAAGAGCCAGGGAGAGGGGCAGAAGGAGAGAGAGATAAAATCTTAAGCAGGGTCCGTGCTCAGCCAAGAGCCTGATGTGGGGCTCAATCCCATGACCCTAGGATCATGACATGAGCTGACATCAAGAGTTGGATGCTCAAATGACTGAGCAACCCATGCACCCCACCACTGCATTTTTTAAGTGTACAATTCAATGGCCTTAAGTTCATTCACGATGTTGTGCAACCATCACCACTACCCATTCACAGCACTTTTTCATCATTTCAAATATAAACTCTGTACCCATTAGACAATAACTCTCCAATGCCCTCTCACCATAGTCCTTAGTGACCACTATTCTACTTTCTATGTCTATTCTAGATACTTCAAGAAATCCTACAATATTTGTCCTTTTTGTACCTGGCTTATTTCATTTAAAATATGTTTTCATCCACATTGTAAAATGTATTAGAATGTCATTCCTTTTTAAGGTGAATAATATTCCGTTATCTGCATAAGACCATATTTTATTTATCCATTCATCTGTTGATGGACACTTGGTTTTTAGTATAGTCAAAATGTTGTGCAACTATCACCACAATAAATTTTAGAACATTTTTATCACTCTTCCAGAAGAACCCCCAAACCTTTTACTGTCATCCCTATCCTCAACTCCCACTTCACCCAAGGAACCACTAATCTACCTTCTGCCCCTATAGATCTGGCTATTCTGTACATTTCATATAAACGGAATCATACAATATGTGGTCTTTTGTGACTGGCTTCTTTTACTTAGCATGTTTTCAAGATTCATCCATGTTGTAGCATGTACCAGTAATTCAGTTTTTTATGCCAAATATTACTCCATTGAATGGATGTACATTTTATCCACCCATTCATCAGTTGATGTACATCTAGGCTGTTTCCACATTTTGGCTATTAAGAATAATGCTGCTATTATGTACAGGTTTTTGTGTATACAGAAGTTTTAATTTCTGTTGGGTATCTATCTAGAAGTGAGATTACTAGATTATATGGTACCCTATGTTTAATTTTTTGAGGAATTACCAGATTATTTTCTAAAGTGGCTGTACCATTTTACACTTCCACTAGCAGTATACAAAGTGATTTGTCCACCAGCTTGCCACACCTGTCTTTTTGATTATAGCCATCCTAGGTGGGTAGAAAGTATTATCTCACTGTACTTTAAATTTGCATTTCCCTAATGACCAATGATGCTGAAAAACTTTTCATGTGTTTATTGATATTGCATACATCTTGATTATTGTATCATTGCTTTTGTATTTTTATTGTATCGGTGTTTTTACATTAAAACATTTACACGCGGGCATCTGGGTGACTCAGTCGGTTACGTGTCTGACTTTGGCTGGGTCATGATCTCACGGTTCAAGAGTTTGAGCCCGCATCGGGCTCTCTGCTGTCAGCACAGAGCCCACTTCGGCTCCTCTGTCTCCTTCTTTCTCTCTGTCCATACCCAACCAGTGTGCATGTACGTGCTTGCACTCTTTTTCTCTCTCTCAAAAACAAATAAACATTTACAAAAATCTATACATTTACCAATAATTATGGGAAAGATATTAAAGTATGTTCTTTTTAAAAAAATATTTACTCATTTTTGAGAGAAAGAGAGCATGTATGAGTTGGGGAGGGGCAGAGAGAGAGGGAGACAGAGGATCTAAAAGCAGGATCTCCACTGTCAGCGCACAGCTCAATGTAGGGCTCAATTCATGAACTGTGAGATCATGACCTGAGCCGAAATCCGACACTTAACTGACTGAACCACCCAGGTGCCCCAAAGTCAGTATGTTCTTACATATAACTTAAATAAATATGTATAATAGCACAAGCAGTATTCTGCTATATCATATAACATTATATATTATATAGACAAATAATTGTTCTAATCAATAAGATGGAGTAGACTCTCTTCATACTGTATTCATTTATAGGCAACCACTTAAGTGTTTCTCTTAAAGAACACATTTTTGGGGCACCTGGGTGGCTCAGTCAGTTGGTTAAGCGTCGGACTCTATATCAGCTCAGGTCATGATCTCACGGTTCGTTTGTAAGTCTGAGCCCTGCGTCAGGCTCTGCACTGACTGTGAGGAGCCTATTTGGGATTCTCTCTCCCTCTCTCTCTGTGCCTCCTGTGCTCATCCTCTCTCTCAAAAATAAATAAACATTAAAAAAATACAAAGAACACATTTTTATTCAAACAGAATCAATTTCTATACTTAAAAAGATGTCAATCAGGGGCAGCCACTATGTAAACCAGTATGAAGGTTCCTCAAAAAATTAAAAATTAAAAATAAAACTACCATATGATCCAGCAATTTCATTTCTGGGTATTTATCCTAAGAAAATGAAATCACTATCTTGAAAAGATACCTGCACCCCCATGTTCACCGAAACATTACATACAATAGTCAAGACGTGGAAACAACTTAAGTGTCCATCGATGGGATACTTTACATGAGTAAAGAAAATGTGATACACACATGAACAGGAATATTACTGAGCCATAAAAAAGAAGGAAATCCTGCTGTATGTGACGTGAATGGAACTTGAGAACATTAAGCTAGGTGAAATAAGACAGAGAAAGACAAATGCTGTATGATCTCACTTATATGTGTTATCTAAAACAAAAGAAAATAATATAAAACAAAAACCCTGAACTCACAGGTACAGAGAACTACAGAAAAGAGACTGATTGTTTCCAGAAGTGGCAAGTGGTGGGGGGAATAGGTGAAGCTGATCAATGGTACAAAATTCCAGTTTAGAAGACAAGTAAGTTCTAGGGATATAATGTACATCAGGGTGGCTATAGTTGCCAATACCATATTGTATATTTGAAAGTTGCTAAGAGAGTAAAAAAGTCTCATCACAGGAAAAAAACTGTAACTACATGTGGTGATGGATATTAAGTAAATTTATTGTTATAATCATTCCCAATAATCATTCCCCACTTGTGCGCACTCGCTCTCTCTCAAACATAAACATTAAAAAGAAAAAAAAGTGTTTAAAAAGTATCCTTAACTCTTAACACAATTATTCCAAAATTAGTGGTATTATACCAATGAAATAAATAATACAAGTATGGTAGTCCCAAATCATTGTCTTAGATGCTATATCCCTCCTAAGACCCTGCAGAAATTAAAGGCTAAAAAAAAATTTTAAGCAGTGTTTCTACACATGAAAGATATACACACACAGTTTTTAAAATCTGTCTATAAAAAAGATTGTTAAGGCTTACTTCTCATTCACTTACATACTTAAAGTGAAGTTTGATCCTAGAAAATGACAGTTAAAAATGAGAAGACTGAATAGTTGTTGAAGACCAGGGTTTAACAGAAATGATCTTCACACACACCCATACACATACCCCACTTCACTCTACTGAATTCCCAGGAAAACTGTGCTTGAAAAAGCTAAGTTATGCAGAACTGATGCTGAATAAAAACGTCTTCTTTCAGTTCTATAAAATCACATCATCTTTCCTGGTTATTCTGTTCTGTGGGGCACAGAATTTTTAAAAACCTTTTTTCCTAAGACCCACCACCCAAAATATAACTATCCCAAGCACAGAGAAAAAAGTTCTGTTGGGAAAAATTACATTTTCTGATAAAGGCACTAAATGTTTTCTATACCATAAAATTAAATTCACATCTCCAGCTTTCTCAATTAATTAACCATGATGGTCATCTTATTATGTATTAATTTAACTAACCATTCTAGATCCTATTTATTTTCAGTTGTAACATGTAAAAGTTCCCCTAAGAGAACTATTACATAGTCATACATTTTGCCTTAACATTGTTACATTCAAGTTTCAAGAAAACTTTCTTATTTGAGTATTCTAGGTTTAGAGAACAAATTTACCTCCATTTTCATCTTTATTATCTAAATTTTTGTCTTTAAATAGCTCTGATTCTTTAAAGGCCTAGTTTTTGATCTGTTGTAATTTTAATGCAATTGTTATTTCAATTGAAGCTTTCCACAAGGTTTTATATAACTAGAACATAATCTTCTCAGACTTTCAATATCATTCCTTCCTTCTTTTCTGGATGTGGTATTCATTCATTCTTCAATATTTATGAAGCACCTTTTAGATTATAAAGCACTTGTGCCAAATGCTATGAGAAGGCAAGGTATAGTTGCTATCCTTGAGAAAATTACCACCCAGTACAACCTTTTTTTTTTTTTTAATTTTTTTAACGTTTATTTATTTTTGAGACAGAGAGAGACAGAGCATGAACGGGGGAGGGGCAGAGAGAGAGGGAGACACAGAATCTGAAACGGGCTCCAGGCTCTCAGCTGTCAGCACAGAGCCCAACGCAGGGCTCGAACTCACGGACCGCGAGATCATGACCTGAGCCGAAGTCAGATGCTTAACCGACCGAGCCACCCAGGCGCCCCCACCCAGTACAACTTTTTAAACAAAACGGGACTTTACTAGATGTTCTTTATGGCTTATTGCAGCTTTAATTTTATGGCAGCTTTAATTTTTACAATATTTTACAATTATTTTACCACAGTTTGGTTTTTTTCTGACGATATGTATAATCTAGTACTTCAATACTAAAGTTCTCCTAAGTTTTAAGAGACCATTCCTCAAATTATTTCTGTAATTTTGCTAACACTTAAAAACAATGATTAAAAAGAATATGTAAAAATAAATGTCTAAAAAGATGTGTAAAACGTATACTCTGAAAACTACAAGACACTACTGAAAGAAATTAAAGATCTAAATAAAAGGGAAAAAAATCCCATGGTCCTAGACAGGAAGGTTTAATATTATTAACATGGCAATATTCCACAAACAACACTCTTCAAAATAGATTCAATACAATCTGTATTAAAACCACAGCTCACTCTTTTGCAGAGGTTGAGAAGCTAATCTTAAAACTCAATGGAAATTCAAGGAACTCTGAGTAGCCAAAATAATCCCGTAAAAGAAGAACAAAATTGGAAGACTCACCTTTCTCAATTTCAAGATTTATTTCAAAGCTACATAATCAAGACAGAACAGTACTGACATAAGAACAGACAAATGAAAAAGAATTGAGACACCAAAAATAAATTAACTCAAAGTGGATCAAAGATCAAAATATGAAAGCCAAAACTATAACACTCTCAAAAGAAAATATAGGTGTCTTTGTGACACTAAGTTAGCCAACAGTTTCTTAAATATGATACAAACCATGAGCAACAACAACAAAAGATAAAATAGACTTAAGCAAAATTTAAAATGTTAATGCATTAAAAGGTACCATCACGAAAGTGAAGACAACCCACAGAATGGGAGAAAATTTCTGTAAATCACCTATTTGATAAGGGACTTGTGTACAGAATATATAAGGAATTCTTACAACTCAACAATAAGACAAGTAATTCAATTTAAAAATGCCAAAATCCTTGAATACACATTTTTCCAATGAAGACATACTAACGGCCAATAAACACATGGAAAGATGCTCAACAGTATTAGTCAATAGGGAAATGGAAATCAAAACCATAAAGATGTCTATAATAAAAAAGAGATAATATTAAGTGTTGACAAGGATATGGAGAAATCAGAACTCTCACACATTGCTGCTGAAAATGTGAAATGATGCACCCATCATGTACTCTGAAAAGCTCCAATCTGTGCTGACAGCTCAGAGCTTGGAGCCTGCTTCAGATTCTGTCTCCCTCTCTCTCTGGGCCTCCCCTGCTCGTGCTCTGTCTCTGTCTCTCAAAAATGAATAAACGTTAAAAAAAAAAAAAAGTATTTTAATACCTAAGGTCCAAACTAGCAGTATGGTATATAGTATATATGATTACTGGGCAAATTTGAATTTTATTACAAATTAGTACTTACAATACAGTTAAGCACAAGACAGACTCACTTATCAGGGATAGAAAGCTCATAATCTGCTTTGACCTTTACAATTAACCTACAGAAACAATCAGAGTAAATAAGTACATACTCCCTACACACTCTTCAGCTATATAACCCTCTCAAGACTTAAACTACTTTACCAAAAAATGTTAAAGTTCTAAACTTCAATTACAATTATTAAGTATAGGGGCAAACCATATACTCTGGTATAAGGTGCACAAAAGTATTGCCCTATTAGCAAATAAAAGTTAAAAGTCAAACATATTAATTTCATTCTCCAATCTAGATTGAATTATGAAACCCTTTAAAATACTGTTATCACTGTTTATTCACATACAATCTCTTCTCCTAAGCTGTAAACTACATGTGGCTAGAATCTAGGTGTAAATTCATTTTGAGTGAATGAATAAATACAAATATTATGACTAAGTAACTTAGACTTGTGCATAAATATCAAAAGTCATCCCTAAAAAACTGCACTTGGCTACAGTATAGAATACAAGAATGTTTAAGAGAATAAAAAATTTCATTACTTTTATGCCCTTTAAAAAAAATAGCTTTCCCTTTAAGAACGTTACGGTAGTTAAACAAAAGTTAAAGAGAAAAGAATATACGGTGTATAAATCCATTTATATAAACTTCTAAAAATGGCAAAACTAATCTATTTTAAGGAAAAACAGATTAGTAGTTGCCTGAGGGGCCAGAGTGGGCAGAACTGATTATAAAAGAGCAAGAGATAGACTGAAATGTTCTGTATCCTATCTGCAGTAATTACACAAATGTATACACTTGTTTAAAACTCCTGGAATGGTCAAAACTGGTGAATCTCTGTATCTCTATATAAAAATGGTTTGTTATTAAAAGAGAAGGGAAAGAGAGAAAAGATACAAGTAGTAACCACAGAGCCAACAAGTAAAATGTAGAGTACCCTGAGAAAATGGGAGACATGAATAAAAGACCAAAAAAAAAAAAAAAAAAAAAAAAAGGGCCAGTGGAAAAACCACCAAAGTCAATTAATAGGCCCTATGCAAAATATCAATACTCATACAGCATTTCATAGTTTGGTCCTCTAACATAGTGTCAGTTGTTCTTCCTCTTAACTCTGAGGTAAGCAAAACTGACATTAATGTCTCTACTGAAGAAAAGGAACGCTTGCACGATTTTTCACAGGGTCTCAAGGCCAAACTAGAATGAAAATCCATATTTTTCTAATGGCTAACACAGAATTTTCAGGAAGTTCATTAACAATGAATTAACTCCTGAAGCACTATTAGTACTGTTTTTCCTGTTGCTCATCTCCTTTCAAATTTAGTTAGGCTCTGAGACACATCAGCAGAAAAAGGTGCAACGATTCCATGCTTCCATAAACTACTGCCAAAGATACCAAGAGTCGCATGGCATCCTCCATCTCTCAAGTAATTCTCCTGAGGGGATAGTTTGCTTACTCTTCCCCCACTTTTCACTTCTGAGCATCATCATCTGTCAAAACAGAGGTGGCTCAACCAGTGATGTGCTTCAGCTACATCTTAAAGACACTCACCAAAGCCAGGCAATGATTTGCTAATTTTATGTGTTAAAATGTTCCCCAAGAGGGTCATCATCATATTCTTAACTGGTTTTTATGTGTGGCTTATAGACTGTCTCTCTTCTTTTATGGGAACTGTTTAGGTAAAGAATCCTACACAAACCACTCTTTTTACACCATCTGAACAGTGGTGTAATTTTAGTAGGGCCCAAAGTGTAAATACCAATTATCAAATGTTTATATTAAAGAAATTCACGATAAGCTCAATACTCTGTGGTAAAATAGTCAAGTTTCAAATTCCAGCCTCTTCGATTAGCTATGCGACGCTGGGAAAATTAGTGAATCCCTCTGTACCTCAGTTTGCTCTTTTATGAAATATGAATACTGATACGATCTCATAGGATTTTTCTGAGGACTAATGTGAAAAATATCTATAAAATTCTGGCACATACAAATAGCTGAAAAATGTATTCAATTATTACTAATATTGAATTTATTAATCTTTCTTTACCAACACTTTCTTTTAACATGTCCTATAAATATTACTTTAAGGAAATTTTTTAAAACTAAAACTAAACAAAAAAACCAAAAAACCCTATATTTATAATGACAAGAGTAATCAACAACAACTTAGGTCACTCTTAGAAACTTTTCTGTTCTTGCCTCACCTTCAAAAACAATACCAATAAATAAATAAATAAATACATAAATAAATACATAAATAAATAAATAAAATATTAAATTTACTAAAAGTCTCATCATACCATTTCTAAATGGGAAAGAAATGAATAAACATTCATGACTGACCAGCCATAATTATCATCATCTGTCAAGTAAATATTAAAAAAAAAAAAAAAAAAAGCAAGAAAAAACTTTAATTTTTCAATAGCTATTAAGAGTAAATAGGGGTGGTGCCTGGGTGGCTCAGTTGGTTGGGTGTCTGACTTTAGCTCAGGTCATGATCCCACGGTTCATGGGTTTGAGCCCTGCATAAGGTTCTGCGCTGACAGCTCAGGGCCTGGAGCTGCTTCGGATTCTGTGTCTTTCTCTCTGCCCATCCCTCACTTGCACTCTGTCTCTCTCATAAATAAATAAACATTAAAAAAATGTTTTTAATAATTAAAAAATAATAATAATAACAAATAAAAGAGGGGCACCTGGGTGGCTCAGTCATTTGAGCACCCAACTTCAGCTCAGGTCATGATCTCACGGTTTGTGGGTTGGAGCCCCGCGTTGGGCTCTGTGCTGACAGCTCGGAGCCTGGAGCCTGCTTCAGATTCTGTGTCTCCCTCTCTCTCTCTCTGCCCCTTCCCTGCTCATGCTTGTCTCTCTCTATCTCTCAAAAATAAATACACGTCAAAAAAAAATTTTTAAGTTAAAAAAAAAAAGAATAAAAGTAACTGAAAATTTCCATATAGCATATCTTTCGTTCAAATTATCAGAAATATAGATCCTTTATCACAACACCAGGTTTTATTTATATTTAGAAGCTAAAATCATTATCTGTAGTTCATCCATAAAGAAAATGTCTACATTTTCATTCAAGGACATGTTTATATTTAATGCATTACATACTGTTAGTTTTTTTTTAACCTTGATTTTTATTAAGACAACAGCAAATAAAAGTCACACGAATCTCTTTTATGTAACTTGAAATAAAGTCTTTGCAACAAGACAGTAACATAAGATAATAAGCAACATTTCTACTGAAGAGTGTCTTATACCTTAGAACTAACAGGACTGTCTTCTCTCACTAAACAAACAGGCCCAATGATGTCTTGGATTAATATGATCTTTTATTTTTTTCTAATTCTCTATTATTTTACAGAAAATATAATCTGAGTCAACTTTTTCTAATATAAAGTGACTATTTTTTATATATAATATTAATCACAGTAAGAAATGTTTCTCTGTACTATCACTTTCAAGTTTTAGGGAACTCCTGGAATAATTATACTACAGTCAAGGGTGAGTTAAGAGCAAGCCAAGAACCATTTAATTATGAATTTCTATCCTCTTACTGTAATAAGCAACAGAATTGTAGTACTGAATGAAAATTACAAAAACAGAGTTTAGAAAGACACAAAAACAAATGGTAGGAAAATCAGAGAAAGATGGATCCTAGAACTAAGAAGTTAGAAGGAACTAGGTGTGTAACTTTTATCATGTTTGAACTTCATTTTCATAATTATTTCCATAATGATATTTTTTGTGTACTAGGTAATAATGTATAGAGATTAATAGATACTAAATAAGAAAAGAATCCAATAGGTTATTTTTAATTTTAAATATTTTCAAAAAAATCTAATTTTTTTCTAATTTCTAGTAAGATCTCTTCATTTCTAATGAAGATTATCATTTCTAATAAGATACCTTCATACATTTCATCATTTAAGAAGTAATGGCTTAACTATCTTATGAACTATCAGCTCTAGGAAGAGAAATAAATTGGGCTCAATGGCAATTCAGAAATATTCCATAAAGTCAGCAAAACACTGCTGCTATTTTTAGGATTTTCATTTTGTGAACTATAAAGTATAATTATGCCTGGTACTATATCAAATAATTTGACAGCGGTTAAGAAAAAATAGTTTATTGTCCCTCATTGTTAAAATAAATATAAAAAATAAAAATCTTCCAGTTTCAAATATTAAATTCATACTACGATCACCTCACATTGGTATTTAGCTCTTATTTAACCAGTTACTTAATTTTATCCATCATGTAATCTTGTAACTCCTGCCTGTAAACACATTTTAAAATTTTAATCCATTGTTTTTATTACTCTATTTTTTCCAACTCACTTCTATTATTTTTCCTATTTTATCTGATTTTATACTATCTTATCTTACATCTCTGTATTTCCAGAATGACCTCTTAATCATATTCGTTTACTTTCATTTAGTTTAATTTTTACCTCAATTTTTTCTATAGCAAACAATATATGCCCAAATCAGTATTTTTCAATACAGAAAAGTATAAGAAATGATAACTTTTTCTCTGTAGTGAATCTTTTCTCTAGGTACTCAAGAAGACTCCTAGCCTTCATATTTGTAAACCATTTTATTTTTTCAATATATATAAACTATCGTCCTTAAAAAAGGCAGAGAAAATGCAAAAATAGAATTAAAAAGTAAAATATTACAGTACATGCTTTTGCACAGGACTTTTTTTTTAAGTTTATTTATTTATTGTGAGACAGAAAATCCCAAAAATCCCAAGCAGGCTCCATGATGTCAGCGCAGAGCCAGACCTGGGACATGTTCTCAGGATGGTGAGATCATGATCTGAGCTGAAATCAAGAGTCAAACACTTAACCCACTGAGCAACCCATGTGGCCCTGTAAAGGAGTTTCTATGGGAGTTATTTTTAATATAATTGCAACAGTATTTCTTTTATTTACTTATTTTATTAAGAGTTTCACATGTAATTATGGGGTCATCAGAAACATTATTTATGGTTATGTATTATTGAATTAGATACCTACACTCTTTTCTCATTGTCAGGCCATCACATTGAGTAAAAAGGTAGTAGGAGAACTAAATATGGTGACCAATGTTAACTAGACTTATTGTGGTGGTCACTTCCCAATATATACAAATAATAAATCATTACCTTGTGAAACTGAAATTAATATGGTGCTTTATGTCAACTATATCTCAATTAAAAAAAAAACTAATTCCCTATTCTTTTAAAAAAAATATGTATAGTAGCAAGAAGGACCAGCATCAATATGTAGGATAAAAGCAAACTTAATTAAAATGGTAAAGAGATTTTGAAGCTATTTTTCAAGTTCAGTAATATTCAACTATAAATTTTCCAACCTTGTTTTCCTACAGAGAGAACTTAAATTTGGAAAAAACATGTTCTATAAAAAATTTAACAAATGTATGATAGTAATTAAATTCTCCTCACTCTGGGCTGACTTCACTATTAAATGGATATCTAGACCACTGATAGAAACTATACACACATAATACCAGAAAGTACTTCATATTATATAACATAGGGAGTCAGTACAGTATAGTAGTTAAGAGCACAGACTATAGTGACAATACCTGTGTTGGAGTCTTGGCTACAATGTACCAGCTGTGTGACTCTGGGTAAGTTACTAAACCTCCCTACACTTTAGCTCCCTCATCTATAAAATGGAATAACAACCAACTTAAAGGGTTGTTATGAGAGTTCAGTGAGTTCACACTTATAAAGTTCTTGGCACACAGTAAAAGCCATATAAGTGGATGTTGTATTAAATTTTTAATTTAGCTAACATTTATTGTGCACTTACTATGTGCTAGGTTAAATGCTTTACACGTGAATTTGCCTTAAATAATCTTCAGTAACCCACAATGAAGACACTATGATTGCCTCCATCTGAAGATGAGAAAATTAAAGCACAATGAGATTAAATAACTAAGCTGAGGTCATGCATAAGTGTTGAAACAAGGATTTGAACCCAAATCTGATGCATGACTTACAATTTTAACACAGATTGCAAGGTACACTACATACTAGAAGCAGTAGCCTCCAATCATACTTTATCTTAAGGAAAGGGCAGGAGAGAGGACAGACTTTGCTGAAATAAATCAAAATAAGTATTTCCTGGAATAAAGTAGGGTACTTTAAAAATTAATATAAGAAATATCACTACAATACAGAAGTATTTATATATGAAATAATAGATGTCTGATATTTGTTTTAAAATAATATAGCTTGGGGCAAATGGGTGGCTCAGTTGGTTAAGCATCTGACTCTTGGTTTCGGCTCAGGTCATGATCTCATGGTTTGTGAGCTCAAGGCTTGCATTGTTGGGCTCTGCACTGCCAGTGTGGAGCCTGCTTAGGATTCTCTCTCTCTCCCTCTCTCTCTCTGCCCCTCTCCCATTCGTGCACACTCTCTTTCTCAAAATAAATGAATAAACTTTAAAAATAAAATAAAATAATAGTTTGGGAGAAAATAAAAGAAATAAGACTAGACATGTATTGATGATTGTTAAAAGTTAGTAATAGGTATTTGGGGGTCCATCATTTTATTCTCTTTACTTTTGTATGTTCCTTAAAATGCCCATAATAAATGGTTAAAAGAGAAGTAGGGTGCAGAGATTAAATACTTCACTTTCATTCCACAACCAAACAACTTTCTTAGGATTCCCTGTATCAAAGACATAAAAGGATACTTGATATTTATACATTTTACAATGTATATATAATCTGTAAAAGGATGGTCTTATTTTTAAAAAATTGAGTATCCTCTCAACCAAAATAAGAAATTAATGAAAATATTTAAGCACATACATGTAAATATACATATTAAATGACTGGCTGCAGTTCCATCAACTTGTTAAAATTATTTGCTGAAATAATTAACACCCTTTTTTTTTCATCTCTCTCTCCTGCCCAATAATCTCTATGATTATGATACTCTCTGGTCTGCTGCCCAGAAAATGGATACATTTGTATAGACAAATATGAATCTACAGCATGGCACAAACTGAACAATATGAATAAAAAACAGAAATCTGCTTCACTAAGAAACACTTATAAAATTCCTCACCTCAAGTTGTAGTTGATCTTTATACTAATATATATCAATGGGTTTCTGATAAGTATAATCAATAATTAGAGAATATTTTATATGCTCTAAATTATAGTTGAAACAATTTAGCTAATACTAAACAACAACAACAAAAAAAAAACAAAACCAAAAAAAAATTTATTAAGCCAGACACTAAACTAGGCATTTTCATACACCTTATGTCACTAAATTTAAGAGATTGTATCTATTTTTATAGAAAGAATAGTAAAGTTTAGAGAGGTGAAATCACCTGCCCAAGGTCACAGAGCTAATAAGCAACTAAACTGGTATGTATTCAAACTTAAGCTCAATTACAAAACCCACTCCCCCCCCCCCCCCCCCCCCAGAAGAAAAAATCTCAACCCAAACCAAACTTAAATATTTAGAGCATTTTTTAAGTTGACCACAAAATGTTTAAGTTACTGGTCACAAATATATTTTACAGTGGCAGCTTGGCTTTGGGTAAAGAACTCTAGCTAAAACACAAAAGGCATTGTTTCTGCTATCATGTGACTTCCCGCCCCCCCATCCCCAAGTCTCTTAATTTCAACCTCAGGTTACTCATCTCTACAATGGGGAAATTAATATCCTTGCTGTCCAATTGCAGGATTAGAAAATTCAAAGAGGATATATGTAAAGCCCCTTCAAAAACTACAAAACACTGGGGTGCCCGGCTGGCTCAGTCCAAAGAGCATGTAACTCTTGATCTAGGGGGTCATGAGTTTGAGCCCCACACTGAGTGTAGAGATTACTAAAAAAAATAAACTTTAAAAAATATATTTTAAAAAATTACAAAATACAAATAGAGTCTTTTTTTGTCTTAAAATGCTAAAATAACAAAGTTTTCTAAAGTAATTGTCAGCTGTTTAAATTCTACACCTTCTATTAACATTTCCAGAACTTTCTCAAACCCTTTTTTTCTAAGCGTAGTTCATTCATCATGTCTGTCACTTGGCTTTCCTTATCCTTAAAAGTAATACAACAGTAATGACAGCAATGCTTTTGTAATAAATAATTAACATACCGTTTTGAAATGCCTAGCATATAAAAGTTCTACATTCTGAATTTTCAAACTAAATATGTGTTTGGTGTCATTCTTAGTTATATTCATGATCTTAATGTTTGAGCCTTTTCATATTCAGTTTGTTTCTAAAAAGCTAGAATTAAGACCTGGGATTCTAAAGTAGAACACCCAACACATAATTTTTAACGATTTTGTGGGAGTTTTTTCAAGGCTTCTCAAAGCAGATACAATAAGCTAACAAGCACATCAAACACAGCAACAAAATCCACTGAAACATTCAGCTGCTCTAAAAGAAGGATCAGGCTCTTTAAGAGAAAACTACATTGTGTGAGTTTGCAAAGTTTCACACTTTCTCATTTAAACTCCATTTCAGAGAAAGCCTTTGCATACTCACACAATATGCTTTTAAAATGGCACTTTGCTGACCTTCCAATAGTCCAGCTCTATGAAAATTCTGTGATGGGTGTAACTTCAGAGAATCTGAAAAACACAAAAAGCATTAAGCACTTTTTATGCTGAATGACTTAAAAAAAAAAAAAAAGGAAAAAAAAAGGGCAAGGGTAGCATACATCTCTTACATAACTGCCACGTATTTTTAAGAGCTAAAGCCCATATTCGCGAATATGTCAAAGAAGGCTGAACTGCCTCTCACATCGGTCTCTGTGCTAAACTTAGATGGTCACAAAGTGTTTGTTTCATGGAAAATTATCTGATGATTACTGCACAAACGGTGTTAATGTCTTGGCTATTTTTAGCACCGATGGTACCACATTAGCCCTCTTCTAAGAATCACCTCTTGACATCATCTTTTTCTTCTGACGCTCAAAACTACAGTATTTCCAAACTACTTCAGGTACGTTGCCGGAGAAACATCCTACAGGATGGTGACTGCCAACTAAAGTCATCAGAGCAACAGACAATGGCCACAGTTACTAAGTAGGACTCTGTGCACAAACCCAATCGTCGGTGTGCGAAGTCCAGTACCTTCCAGACGAAACCATCGCACACTGATTCACTTAAACAATGTCAAGGTACTCGCGTGAAGGCTGAAGTCCCCCTTTCCGGAGGGGGTGGAATCAGCGGATGGATACGGAACACCAAAAAAAAAAAAAAAAAAATGAAGGCACGCTGGCCGTCTCAGGAAGGAGGTTCGCAATGGCACTCAATTTTTTTTTTTTTAAATATGGTGAAATGAAGAGCTAATAACCCAGTTATGTCTTTTGCCCCTCCCAGTGGTGTAAAAAGTGGTGAGGAGTGCGGAGGGAGCATTTCGGTTTGATGCCCCTTTCGCACAGGGAACCTGTTCTAACACATTCTTGTGGTGCCCAGTATAGGAATTTAAACCCAGCAGAGATCAGCTCCAGTGCTGGTACCGTGGATCCCGGGAATCCCCTTCAGGCCTTGGCCAAAAGAGTTTTTAAAACGGGAATCTCGCTGCCCCCTCCCTGCAACGAACCCTTGAACGGCCACGAAAGAGAAAATTCTCAGAGGACGACAGCGTCAGTGCCTGAGCTGGTACCCCCGGGACAGGAGAGGGATAAAACTGAGCCAGAGAGAGACCACCCCCGTCTTTGTAAAAGAGAGGGAGATGCAAGTCGTTAGAATGCCACATAGGTGGAAAGAGAGGAAAACAGAAAATTCGGGCCCTTTCCAGCAATAAGATGACGAGGAAAGGAAGAACGCCTGGTCGAGGGGGGCCGTCCCAACAAGGGGAGGGAGTGGACTAGGCCGGAGAGAGAGGGGGGTAGAACGACGGCGCACAAACAACCTGGAGGGGGAGGAAAATGGTGCCCCTGCACCCAGAACCGGCTCCAAGCCACGCCGCCCGCTTGGGGGCAACTTTGCTGGGGAGGATGGTCCTGGTAAGAGCGGCCGCGGCGCACCGATCGCAGCGGCCCCAGCGCGGGGCCCAGTCGGGGGTGGGGGGGGAGGACGTGGGGGGGGGGGCGGGGGGAAGATCCCTGAGCTGGGGAGGCCGGGGCCGGCTGCTCGAGGAGTGTGGCGGGGCCGGACACGCCGAGGGACTCTCAGTGCGACTGGTGCCGCAGAGACCCGGGGCCGACGGCAATTGGGCCCCGTGTGGCCGGCGGCTCCGCGGGGGAGGGGCCGCCACTCCTCCCCGGCCCCTTCCACCACCACCCGACCCCATCGGCCTCTCCCCATCCCCCAAAACAGGCCCGACCGGCCCGGGCTTGCCCCTACCCCCCGACGGGGACCCCTCCGGCTCCCCCGGGCCGGGCCTCCCCGCCCCCACGCCCCAGCCCCCAGCCTGACTCACCTCGCGAGTACAGGGACTTGGGCGATTCCAGGTCTAGGTCCGCGCTGAGCAATGAGATGAAGTCCGAGGGCATCGCAGCTCGACCCAGCCCGGCCCGAGGGCAGCGGGAGGGGGGGAGCGGCGGTGGCGGCGGCACCTCCTCTCCGGGACCGCGGGCACCGAACCGGGGGCGGCGAGGCGAGGGCGGCTGCTGCTGCTGCCTCCTCCTCGAGGGCAGTGACTTCCACCGGGCCGAGGAAACCGCAGCGAGATGGAGGCGAAACTCCACGGGGACTAATTCCCGGCGAGCCAGGAGGGGGGTTCAGGGCGGGGAAAGGGAGGGGGGAGAGCCAACGGGTCCGTTTCGTGCTTCTCCTCAGCGAAAACTGACGGTCGCCGCCACCGCCGCCGCCGCTGACAGGAATCTGAGCCCCGCCCCCCGCGGGGCACTGCGCAGGCGCGGAGGGGGGCGCCCCGGAGCCGGGAAGAGCCGGGGCGGCCACCGGAGGGCGGGGGGGCGCGCCATGGAACAGCATCAACAAGGGCTTCGCTTCCTGCCGCCGCGGCCGGGGCTGCTGTTCCCCAGCCGGGAAAGGGCCCCGCCAGCAGGGAGGGAGGCAGGGAGGTGTCCGCGCCTGGGGCCCCGGGGAGGGAAAAGGTATTTGCGCCGACCTGGTGGCTGCGAGCCCGTGGCGGCCGGTCCAGCGCGGAACTGAGGGCAAGAGAAGACAGACCTGGGGAAGCCGAGGTGCCTGCTGGACGAGTGGGAAGGACCCCAGTCAGAGCTGGGCAGGGTCGGCCAGGGGCGCGGGCTGGCCTGGGGTCTCGCAGGGGAATGGAGTTTAGTCCCTGGGACAGCCACCAGCCCTTTAGGGTTTTCATAGGAGTGTCTAACTTGTGTTGGCCAAAGGACTATTAAACTCATTTCTTAATTAGGAAATGAAAAACCTTATCTAAAAAACTCGAGTTATTGGTTGTTTTTAATTAAAGTACTTCTCCGTCCTTTGCCCTCCCCCTCTTGTTTCCCTTCCCCCATCCTTTAGAGGCTGAAAATTCAAAACAAAACAAAAAACAACTTTCTGATTGTGCTGGGTGGCCGGATTTATTCGGAATGGGAGATAAAAGACTATTTAAAAATTGGATCATATGAATCCACCTGGCCGTTCTACAGGAAAAAACGAAGAAAAGCAAACCTAAACACCACTCTTCCAAACCATTTTTCATTTTTTACCTTTGGATTAGGCAAGGATGGAGGAAAAACACATTTAATTGAGTTTTTGCTATTCTGTTCATGGGGCCAAAAGTTTCCGTTGCAAAAACTGAAAATCCTCACCTACACCGCAGACCGTTTCCTGACTCTAATAGACTTCTGAGAAATTTTTAATCAAGTTATTAAAATATCAATTGGAGTGCAGGGGATGCAACTTGGGGAATAATTTTAATCTTGTGTGGGATATTGATGCCAGCAATCACTGGGCAACGTTTTTAAGCTATTAGGTTAGGTTTTGTTTTTGTTATTTTATCTACAAAGATGGTTACAAATCATACAAATTAGTCTGTTGTGTATATATACACATATCTCTCTATACATACATATGTAGTTATGTATATAGATAGATATAAGTGATATAATACAGCCTTTCCCCCAGGAATGCGCAATTCATCTAGACTTAGAGTCCTGGAGATGGGGAAGAAACAGCAAAGGAGGCCCCAGTGCAGGTGTCTCTGGGGTGGGGCTCTTTCCAAAGCTTTACCTGCAGACCTAGAATTTAAACTTGTGTCATCAGAGTCTCCCTATCTTTCCATCTGAACATCTGACTCAGGTTGCCCAACTATCTTCACTGCATTCTGTGTAGTAATGAATCAACCCTGTGAACATTTTCTTCCTGTCAGAGGTAAGAAAGCTTTTCAGAGCCACCCCAAGATGGCAAAGCAGAACCGGAAACTACCCTCCAATCTCCATTGCCACTGTATGCTGTTGCAACAAGTCCCAAGGGAAGTCCCTCATAACTGGTAAGAGCCCCACTCATTTGAGAGAGGAAGATTCAAACCCAAATTGCCCAACAGGCCTAACCTTTTGAATTGGAGCAAACACCTGTTGGAGACCTCTCCCCTCCCATTAGTCAATACAAAATGTGAGAAGAGGAAATTGCAACTTACTAGGTAGAACCCCAATACTAAAAAGTTGGGTGTATCAGTCTGAGCATATCCCCTTTCCCTAGACCTATGTAATCATTCAACAAACTTAGGGTATAGGAAATTCCCAGTACTATTCTGACCCCAATTAACAAGAATTGGCAAGGCCTCTTCCTTCCCCTTTTCCTCAGTACTTCTCTGCCCCTTTGTACCTTTTTGTCCCTCCAGTATGAGTGCTTTGTTGTCCATGTTAATCAGATTTCCCCTGATTTGATAAAACAAAGTAATGAGATGGCCCCCCAAGTGTGACTTGACTTAGACTGTGAATTCTCCTAGATGGATTCTTTAGGCGCAGGCCCTACCTCACCAGGCCCTGCATCAAGCAGTGATTCTATCTCAATGGATATTTGAAAATTCTGTGTCCCTCCCATGTCCTTTTACAGAGATAAATTTTTTGAAAAACTGTTTAGATGGATAGTTTTCATGGCCATGCTTTAGCATTGAGACCTAGATCTTATGTTATCCTTAAAATTTCAGTGACTAAAAACCCAAACTCATTAGTAAACATGTTTGCTCTGCTCTGATCACAAAATATGACATGACCCGCATAATGTTGAGAGTTACCAAAAATAACTACCTGGTCATTGTGTCTTTAGTAAATACATGCTACCCCCAGTTCCAAGGATATTTCCCTCTGTAGTCATTAATGTCTCAGTTGTTTCCTCTTTTATTTGATCTTGGAAATATTCTCATGTTATATTTTAAAAACCACCCATCACCCAAATAGACGCCTTCAGAAAACTTTGTGCACAATAAAAAGTAAAACTTTAAGCGTGTAAAATTTGGAAATTTCCTCTCATTGAAAACTACAATAGGATTATGGAACAAAACATAAAGCAGATTTAGTAGTTTGTAGAATTCCTTTATATTGCTCCCCAATCATCATATCGCATTCCCAAGTTACTTGATTAAAATTTCACAAGAACCCAGATTCAACTACAAGGTTGTATAGATTACGCAAGAGAGTGGCAGTTTTTATATTGGTGGTGTGTTCTTTAACCCCTCCTGGACCTGTTTAGGCGCTTAGTGAATTGTGTTGCTGGATCTCCTCTAAATGAAAGAGGTTCAAATATCAACCACTGAAAAGGAATTAAATCAACTCCTACAGAAGAATGTGTTGTCACAAGATCTACAGAATCTTTGTCATTGTAATACAATTAAGGCTGTTAAAATAATTTTAGTCACATGCATATTGTAAAGAACCTGCTAAACAAACACGAGATCTGAAAGGAAAATTTCCAGAGCAATTCAAGTCACAGACAAAAAAAAGTTTAGACCGAAAATTATCTTCGCTTCACCTTGGGAGCACTCCTTAATAATAATAATGGAGAATTGATAGTGGTGGGAAATAGCAATGACTGCATTTGTGCTAAAATTGTAAACAAAGTCTTATTTGTGATTGTGTGTCAGTTTTCACCTTAGATCATGTTCTAGCAAATATTTCTGAAGGCAAAATTAGTTTTGATAGTTTTGCCTTTGGATTTAGAAGGCAAATCTCACTCCTTGTATCTTTCACTGCCTAAATCTGATAATCAGGCATCTAATTCACTTTGATGAAGTACTTCTGTACTTTATGACTGGGTCTGAGTCAGAGTTTTCATCTGAAATCCCACAGAGACCAGTTCAGTTTCTCAAGATCTAGAATAATTGCAAGTCCTGAGATACAGAGCAATCAGCTTGAATTGGAAGAACCTGGTGAACAATGGCGAAGGGAGGTAAATGCCAGAGAAATTCAAAGGGTGGATTAGGGAGGAGAAATTTTAATGGGAAAATAGAAACCCCTGAGGTTTACCAAGAAAGGAAGGAGGATGCCTCTAGGTCATCCCAACAGTAGGCATGGTTGGACTTATGCAAACTGTCCTTATTCACACAAACAAGTCCTTATTCACACTGGCTTGGACACTACCACGTTTGCTAAGATGTTCTTTCCACATCTAATCATAATATGATTAGTAGCCCCACCTCAGCTGTGATACTAGTTAGACCAAGAGTGTGAATTAAAAATCATTTTACCATTTCCTGTTACCCTCTCTCTTAATTCAGGGAGTTTTAACCTAAAGTCTATGGGTTTGTTTCAAGGCATCTGTGATCTCCTTAAACTTGGATACACATTTTTGCAAGCTCATACCTACATGCACCTTTTTCCGAAGGGTGAAAGTCTTTAACTTTCATAAGATTTCTGAAAACAAAAACAAAAACAATCCATAACCCAGAGCAGATGGAAAAGCATTCTTCTGTATGAAGCAAATCCATTCTTCCCTCTTTCCACAAACGGGCTCCGGGAACTGTGCTAGGTGCAGGAAATACAAAGATTTGACAAAGATGAATATGAGAAGTCAACTCTCAGCCTGATGTGGGGGATGACCTTTAAACAAATATATGCATTGTGACGGATGCTATGCTAGAGTTTTGTTCAGGTACTAGAAATCAGTGATCTTTTGCTTTATTAGTAGGCTGATAGAGGAAAAGGAAAAGGATGCCATCTAACACACATCACTTTCTTCTCTGCCCGCTATCCCCCACACCTGATTTCTCTTCACTCCAACCACAATTTCCTACAGTGGTTAAGACAGACTAGACAGTTGCAGGGCAAAGTCCTGACATAGAAATGTTTACATTGTGAGGCATCACAGCTATTACGTGTTGATACAAATATTCCAAGAAATACCTGGGCTTCATTGGACTTTGTCAGTGGATTGTCAAAGAAACACGGAGTATCTTTTTTCGGCTTTGCTGAGGATTAGGGCTAAATGCTTAGGTTAAGGATGTAATGATAAAATAGCTGAATTGGTCATCCACAACTAAGCCCAGAATTGAAGGGCTAGGTTGAAGTTACTAGATAAACGAGACCGGCTTTAGAAATAATGTATTCCACGGGGCGCCTGGGTGGCGCAGTCGGTTAAGCGTCCGACTTCAGCCAGGTCACGATCTCGCGGTCCGTGAGTTCGAGCCCCGTGTCAGGCTCTGGGCTGATGGCTCGGAGCCTGGAGCCTGTTTCCGATTCTGTGTCTCCCTCTCTCTCTGCCCCTCCCCCATTCATGCTCTGTCTCTCTCTGTCCCAAAAAAAAAAAAAAAAAAAAAGAAATAATGTATTCCACCTGAGAAGCATTTGTTTCAGCTGAATGAGGAAACGTAGACTCCTCCAACATGGGAAGAGGCATGCAAGGGATCTGCCCACAGCTGTTAGAATCTAATTATAAAATATGAGGCTAAAGACAATTATTCATTTATTTATTCATTCAGTTTCTCGACCCACAAAAATCCTGTTTATTCTTCAAAGTCCAGCTCAGATATTACATCTGTGAATTCATCCTGAACCCTTCCAAGTAATATTAATTATTCTCTGGGTTCCCATAGCATTTCATCCAAAATGTTGGTAGGGTGATCATGACAGTGAATTACACACAGTTCATGGGTCTCTCTCTAATGTGTTGTGAACACTTGGTTGAACAGTATCTGAGAAGGTTAAACAAATCCTTGCCTTAAATAACTTGTAATTGATTTTGAACACATGACTTTAGTACCCACACAGAATGAAACAAACTCTCTAGTATGCCATTCGTTGATATTGTACTAGGAATTTGACATTCAGTATAGAGATTAATAGAAGGAAAGAAGAAACTGGAAAGGTAAGAAAAGGTTAGAGGTGAAAGGCCACAAACAAGGATTTTGTTCTTTATTCCATAAGCACTGGGGAGCTCTTGAAAGTTTTGAAGGAGGGAGATAACCTGACCAGAGCTGTATTTTAAGAATGTAACAGAGGGAACAGTGTAGAGAGAAAGTTGGTAGCTGAGAGCCTAGAAAGAGAGCCCAGCAAAGACCAATGAGGCCCTGAAGGGTAAAGGCTAAAAAGATGGAAAGGAGTCGTATATGCAAGACATTATGGAAATAGAATCAGAAGAACTCAGAAATTGCTTGAATGTTGAGAGTAAGAAAGAAAAGTATGAGAATATTCAAGAAAAGGAGATGGTGAGAGAGAAGTTTAAAACATCCACTAACAGGTTCTTCATTGTTGGAGTCCAACAGTTTAAGATGCCAAAAAACTATTTAACAGAGAGAAGCAAACACCACTTAAACATGAATCACCCAAGAGACTTTATACTTTGTTACATGGAGTGGCAAAAACTCTAACCAGAAAAGAAGTTATCCTAGATTTACCTCTTACCTGTAGGAAATCCAAGTAAACATAAATTGCTGAAACTCAGTGAAAGAGTAAATTGATTAGAAACAAATCTACATGAGCATGTGTTCCGGGTGTTCACTCCAAATACACTTGAGCATTAACACATAAGCCTCTAAATGCTTATTTTCATAGTAACTAAATATGGAAGAATTTTAAGAATCCTAAAGGCCAACAACTCTTCCAAAAAAGAAAAAAGACTTGCAGAGATAAAAAGCAGCCATAATGTCTTTAAAGAGGATCAGTTTGCAAAACTTCCATTCATGGAAGTCTTGGGTAATAATGGACCTAGCAAGGTTTACTCTGTAAGGCCTGGACTGAGGACCAAAGCACTTAAAAACCAGGCACAAAGTGACTGAGGGAACTCGGAACTCATCCCTGACCACTTGAACTGGAATCACAAGGAACAATGAGCTGGTCTGCCCTTTGTACTTATTATTATTGTTGTTTTATTTAGTTAAGCATTTCTACACCTAGTTTGGGGCTCGAACTCACCACCCTGAGATCAAGAGCCTCATGCTCTACTGGCTGAGCAAGCCAGGCACCCTTGCCTTTGTGGTTATTAAATAAATACCTTTTTGGGGGTGCAAGTTGTTCCAATAGGCTTCCCTCCAGAAATAAAGAGGAAAATGCAACCTGTATCACTGCTCATGAGCGGGTCAACCCCAAACCCCCAATCCAACTTGGTCATCAGTGCTGGGGACCATCTTTTTTTAAATTATTTTTTTTATGTTTATCTTTATTTTTGAGACAGAAAGAGACAGAGCATGAGCGGGGGAGAGGCAGAAAGGGAGACACAGAATCCAAAGCAGGCTCCAGGCTCTGAGCTGTCAGCACAGAGCCCAATGCGGGGCTCGAACTCGTCAACTGCAAGATCATGACCTGAGCTGAAGTTGGATGCTCAACCAACTGAGCCACCCAGGTACCCCAATTTTTTTAATGTTTATTTGTTTTTGAGAGAGAGAGGGAGTGAGCGAGCAAATGGAGAAGGGACAGAGAGAGAGGGAGACCCAGAATCCGAAGCAGGCTCGAGGCTCTGGGCTGTCAGCACAGAGCCCGACGTGGGGCTTGAACTCACAAACTGTGAAATCATGACCGGAGCCGAAGTCGGTTGCCTAACCGACTGAGCCACCCGGTGCCCCTAGGGGCCATCTTTAAATATGGTGCCCAGTGAATTCTAATTTCTTCTGGATAGACTCTACAGTATTCACATACTGTGGTGATCAAAAGCTACCAAAGGAGCATATAATCATTTATATGATCCAAAGAAATATCTGATAGATATGTATTTCTTATGGGTGGTGCACATACCTATTTATGTTAAATGAGAGGCTACTTGATGAAGTAGGAAGTGAAGTCACTTGGAAACAGGAGCCCTAAATTCTAGTTCTAGGCACTGAGGCATCTAGGATGTCCATTTTTGGAATGCCCAGCAGGTGGTCACACTTCTCCCCGAGTACTGTGACTTTCTTCCAGGGAACAGTTCTTGCTTTTCCTCTGGAATTAACCCTGGGTGGGGTAAGGCAGGAGCTGTTGGCTTCCCCTTGCCACAAAGAGATTAAGAGCCTGTTTGGAGTGGAGAGAGCAGCCACAAGATGGAAAGAGAGAAAACCCAGACCAGAAACTGAAATACTACTACTACTAAGTTTCTGGAAGAGGCCACACCTGACTTCAATGATCTGAAATGAAAAATTCTTTTGCTTACTTAACAGGTTTGGGATTGGGTTTTCTGTCCCTTCAAAGTAAGAAAATCTTAACTTGATACAACCTGCCCAGGCTTATGGAACTTTCTCGGACCTCTGTCTCCTCTCTCTGTGAAATAAGTGGGTGAGATTATTTACCAGGCAGGCATTGTGTTTGGCCGCTAACAACAAACACCAGTGGCTTAGAGGTTTAATTTTTCTCATACAAAAAGCCTGGATTAGACAATCCAGGCTAATCTCACAGTACCACATGCAATCAGGCACACAAACTTTCAAGGTGGCCCTTGTTCTCATGCTTACAAGATGTCACCTCCGAGGGGCGCCCGGCTGTCTCAGTCCGGGAAGCATCCGACTTCAGCTCAGGTCATGGTCTCCCGGTCTGTGAGTTGGAGCCCCGCAAGGGGCTCTGTGCTGACAGCTTGGAGCCTGGAACCTGCTCCGGATTCTGTGTCTCCCTCTGCCTCTACCCCTACCCCTCTTGCTCTCTGTCTCTGTCTCTGTCTCTGTCTCTCTCTCTCTCCCCCTCTCTCTCTCTCTCTCTCTTTCTCTCTCTCTCAACAAAAATAAAATAAAAAAACCAAGATGTCACCTCCAAGCATCCTGTCTGCATTCTAGGTGAGAGGAAGAAAACAGAGTAAAGGACTAAAAGGTCAATTTTGGCCCCTGGAAGACCCACATAATGGCTTCTATTTACGTCGCATTGGCTAGGACTACATCACATGGTCACCCCATCTGAAAGGCTAGGAAGTGTGCGGGTTTTTTTAGTTTAGAAGAGTACATTGATGCTCTGAACACAATTGGAGGTCAGTTGGCAAGGAAGAAGAGGAGAACAGATGTTGGGGAGACAACTACAGTATTCGCTACAGACTACATAATAGCAAAAGGTAACCTCATTCTCTGAAATTCTGTAATTCTAATTTCCTTTCTATTTTGTTTTACCTAATCCTTTCTTAATGGAAAAGAGCTAAATATTTTCTGGAAAAGAATCACATTTTTAAAATCTCAAATTTTGAAGAAGTAGAGAGAGGTACATCTCATAAATGAAATGACAATAGGTACATAGGAAATATCAGGTTATGTCAAAAGCTCTTCACGTTTATCTCATCCCTGAAACTTTCTTAAACTTTTATTTTTAACTTTTTAATAAAAGTTTATTGATTTGTTTTGAGAGAGGGAGAGAGAGGGAGGGCAGAGAGAGAAGGAAAGAGAGAACCCAAGCAGGCTTTGCACTGCCAGAACAAAGCGCGAGGCAGGGTTTAAACCCACAAATCATGAGATCATGACCTGAGGGGAAACCAAGAGTCAGGCACTTAACCGACTGAGCCACGCAAGCGCCCCAGGAAACGTTCTTACATTTTGAAATTCCATCTTCAGAAACCTCTTCTCACTGATCCCAACTATTCTTACCCTTTTTTTAATTGAACAAAGTCACCTATTTTTCCTTCTCATTTCCAGGACTTCTCACATGATTTCATAACCTCATCTTTTATTGCTCCCAACTAAATTGTAAACTAGTAAAGAGCAGAGCCCAACACTTAGCACAATGCTGGATTTGTAGTGAACAATCAAGAATGGTTGAGCAATGAATGAATGAATAAATGAATGAATAATTGAAATCTGAATTTCTGTTTCTTTTTTCCTCTTCACAACTCTGTCCTCCGTGCAAGCTTGCTAACTGACTGCATCTCAGAGTCATTACCAAGGCAATTTGTATCCTAGGAAGCCAGCTTTAGAAAGAAAGCCTTTTATTTTCTACCTTTAAATCCTCTCCACCCCTGTATATTCAACTCACCACAGGAGTCAGTACCTGACCACCTCCCTTCACCTGTTTCACGTAGGTGCCTTCCCATTTTCACTGATTTTTAATCAGTTAAGGTCTTACCTTCAGGAAATTCTTATGTTTAAATTAAATTCTATGCAAGTCATTTCCTCTTCCTTTGCTAAGTTGCCAGAACACAGCAAGGGACGTGTTTATCAATGTTTACAAAGGCCCGAGTGGGTTTTCTTTTTTACTGAAAAATAATTTATGTGGGGGTTTTATATTGCAAAAGCAATATGTGTTCATTGTAAAAACTAAAAATAATAGCTGAAAATATAAAAAAAACAAGATAATAAATAGGAATGATTCAAAAACTCGGGGTACCTGGCTGGCCGAGTCAGAAGAACATGTGACTTGATTTTGGGGTTCTGAGTTTGAGCCCCATGTTCAGTGTAGAGATTACTTAAATAAATAAACTTAATAAAAAAAAGAATTATTCAAAAACCCATAAACCACCACATAGAGAAGATCATTTAGCATAGATCTTTCTGGAATTTTTAAAATGTATATTTACATATACAAAAATTGGCTACACTATGTTTACTGTTATCCTGTATTCCTGATGTAACTGTGAACATCAATACGCATCAGTGAATATTCTTAATAATATGTGATGGCAGAGGAGTATTCCATTATAGAATATATCTTATTGGTCAGTCCCCTACTTTGTCATTTATTTCCTTTTTTGAAAACCTTTGTAAATATGTAAATACCACTGAGATGAACATCCTTGTAGCTAATCTGTGCTTATAGTCTTTTCTTAATTATTTCCTTTGGATATACCCCTTAGTAAGTTTTACTCTGATGAGGAAGAAGGAGAAAATGGCAGATGTAATGTAAGAGAGTGAAGCAAGGCCATAGTGGCTCTATTTAGCCTTGTTTGGGGACCTAAAATGTGTTTGGTTTGCAGGGTCTAGGGCTTACTTAGCATAGGACAATGATTTTAAAATATATTCCTATGGCCCCATTCCTATGGCCCCTATGGAATCTGAGCTGTCTGCAGAACACAGCAGAAATGCTGGTAGGGAAACTTAAAATCACAAAGCATACAACTTCATGCTGCATCAGATACCATCCTATTCCAGCATCTAGTACAGACAAGCATGAGGTACCGACTTAAGAAAAACACATTAGAGAAAACTTTATTTGAGAAAATTTGGCCCATTAATTATTTTTCTATCTAAACTGGTGAAAGGCTGGCATTATCTGATTTGGTGGAGCCCAAAAAGTATTAGTGCAAGTGAAAAAAGCAGAATATTTTGTTCTAAATTTCCACTCTACCACTTATTAAATGCATAAATCTCTTAATCATCCTGAAACTTCAGTCTCCTCCTTGGCAAAACGGCTTTATAACAGAGCCCGTGTCATTCACAGAGGCATCATAGGAAGACAATGAGCTAAATTGTAAGAAATTGCTTTGTAAAGTGTAATACTGTAACTAACATAAATGTTACTGGTAATTGTTATTGTCATTGATGGAGTGTTGAAAAATTCAGGCTTTACAAGAACTGAGTTTTTCACAAAGATCAGACAGCAGGGGCACCTGGGTGGCACAGTTGGTTAAGCAACCAACTTCGGCTCAGGTCATGATCTCATGGTTGGTGAGTTCGAGCCCCGTCTCGGGCTCTGGGCTGACAGCTCAAATTTCGTGTCTCCCCCTCTCTCTACCCCTCCCCTGCTCATGCTCTGTGTCTCTCTGTCTCTCAACAATGAATAATGTCTAGGGGCGCCTGGGTGGCTCAGTCGGTTGGGCGTCCGACTTCAGCTCAGGTCATGATCTCGCGGTCCGTGAGTTCAAGCCCCGTATCGGGCTCTGGGCTGACAGCTCAGAGCCTGGAGCATGTTTTGGATTCTGTGTCTCCCTCTCTCTCTGCCCCTCCCCTGCTCGTGCTCTGTCTCTCTCTGTCTCAAAAATAAATAAATGTTAAAAAAAAAATTTTAAAAAAATAATGTTTAAAAAAATATCATACAGCATAAATGCAATCCTAAATATAAGAATGTAATGTGATGACAGCATTCAATCAAACCAATCATCAAATAATTATCTTATAGAAATAAATACTAAAATCAACCTTCAAAAGGTGAGATAAAAGAACTAAAGGTCTAACACTTCTTTTATTTTATGACTCAAGAGGGAAGGGATATGTATTCTATGCACTTTCATTCTTGTTGGTCAGGAGTTTATTCTTACATGGAGACATAAAGGACCTAAACTTTAAAATAAGTAATTATTGGGGTGGGGGGGGGGCGGGAGGACGCCAGGGTGGCTCAGTTGGTTGGGCATCTGACTCTTGATTTCAGCTCAAGTCATGATCTGTGGTTTGTGGGATCAAGCCCTGCATCGGGCTCTGAGCTGATAGTGAGAAATCTGCTTGGAATTTCTTTCTCCCTCTCTCTTTCTGCCCCTCCCACCTGCTTACATGCATGTGCACTCTCTCTCTCTCTCAAAATAAATAAACTTTATTCTTTTAATTTTTTTTAATGTTTATTTGTTTTTTGAGATAGAGACAGAGCATGAGTGCAGGAGGCACAGAGAGGGAGGGAGACACAGAATCTGAGGCAGGGCTCCAGGCTGTGAGCTGATGCTTAACTGACCAAGCCACCCAGGTGATTCAGGTCATGATCCCCTCTCTGCTGTCAGCACAGAGCCCTCTACGGATCCTCTGTCCCCCTGTCTCTCTGCGCCTCCCTTGCTCGTTCTCTCTCTCTCAAATAAAAAAACTTAAAATAAATAAATAAACAAACAAATAAATAAATAAAATTTTAAAATGCAAAAAGCATCTCTATAGTATGATCGTAAGTGCAAAAACAGGAGTATATGGGGGCACCTGGGTGGCTCAGTTGGTTAAGTGGCCAACTTCGGCTCAGGTCATGATCTCACCGTTTGTGGGTTCGAGCCCCACATCGGGCTCTGTGCTGACAGCTCAGAGCCTGGAGCCTGCTTCGGATTCTGTCTCCATCTCTCTGTCCCTCTCCTGCTCTCTCTCTGTCTGTCTCTCTCTCTTAAACATAAAATAAAACATAAAGGAAAGAAAGAAAGAAAGAGAGAAAGAGAGAAAGAAAGCAAGCAACAATAAGAATACTCACACTTAGAAGGCAACTTTATAGATTTTCTTTTAAAAAATTTCTCGGGGTGCCTGGGTGGCTCAGTCATTAAGCATCTGACTTTGGCTCAGGTCATGATCTCACGGTTTGTGAGTTTGGGCCCCACATCAGTCTCTGTGCGGACAGCTTGGAGCGTGGAGCCTGCTTTAGATTCTGTGTCTCCTTTTCTCTCTGCCCCTCCCCAACTTGTGCTCTCTCTATGTCTCTCAAAAAGTAAATAAGTAAAAAAAAAAATTAAGAAAAATAAAATAAAAATAAAAAATTTCTTTATTCATAATACATCACTTCAAATGAATGTTTTTAAGTTTATTTATTTTTGAGGAGGGGGAAGGGCAGAGAGAGAGAGGGAGAGAGAGAATCCCAAGTAGGCTCTGCACCATCAGCATGGAGCCTGATGTGGGGCTCAAACCCACAAAGTGTGAGATCATGACCTGAGCTGAAACCAAGATTTGGGTTGCCCAGCTGAGCCACCCAGGCACTCCTAAATAAATGTTTTAATATATAAAGAATAAATAGGCTTCCTTCTTTGCTTTATTTTTTTCTTTTTACTTCTTTAGAATTTTTAATGCCATGGACAAATCAACTTAAAGAAATTCATCCCAAGTTGAGAGTATTTAGGGTTTTATGTCCCTGAATCAGTTTATTCTCATCCAGCTTTCAAAATATTTATAAATAGGCAGAAGACATATCATTCTAATCTATGTTCTAGAAGAATAAAATTAATCTTACTGTCCCGGTTAGAAACAAACCACAAGATAAATAAATGTTATAGGTGAGGTGGAAAGAACCTTGTAAAGGAGACAAAATTATGGTCATCTCAATCAACACAAAGTATTGTGCCATGTGCATTACTCGGTCATGTTTAAAAAAAAAAAGAAAAAAGAAAATCTAAGCAAACTAGGAGTCAAAGGGAATTTCTTTAACCTAATGAAGGTTTCATTAAGATAAAGTTAGATGCAAATGATGAAATAAAAACAAAAATAGCGGCTCAAGAACCTGTTTCTTACTCAAGTCAACATGGGCATTCCCTGGGTAGCACAGCAGCTCCAATAGCCCCAAAACCCAAAGCTCCTTCTACTGTGATTTCCTGTCATCTTTCCATGTTGTGTTTCAAGATGGCTGTTCTACCACTTCTATCTAGAATGTATATCATCAACAGAGAGGAATAGTAAAAGGAAAGGGAAGAGCATTCCCCTTCCCTTTAAGACATGGACCACCTCTAATTATGTCTTACTGGCTGAAGTTTAAAGATAACCACATCTACTAAATGCAAGGAATGCTGAGAAATGTAGTATGCATTTCGGGTAGCTATATGATTAGCTACAAATCTAAGGTTCTGTGACTGTAAGAAAAATAGAACAGTTCATGGGAGGCAGTTGTCTACCAGAGAATAACAGCAAATCTACAGCAAACCTCATAAAGGTGAAAAAAATAGAAGCATTTCATTACCGTAAGAAACAAGACAAGGATACTTTCCTCTCAATGCTGCTATGAAACATTGTCCTAGAGATCCCAGCCAATGCAGTTAGAAAAAATAAGAGGACTAAGAATTGGAAAAAAGAGAAGAATCTTTGTTACTTGCAGTTGAAATGGTTGTACATAAGAAGTCCAAGAAAAACATTAAAATAGTTCAGCAACTCACTGGTAAAGACCACATCCAAAAATCAACAGTGTTGTTAATGATAAAAAATACAATTACAAGAGCAGCAAAAACTATGAGACATCCGTGAATAAATAGAAAAAAGATGGGCAAGACTATTAAGGAGAAATCTATAAAACATTAGTGAGGGATAGAAAAGGACACTTAAGTAAATGGAAACTATCCTATGTTTGTGGATCAAAGGACTCAGTATCAGTCTATAACTGGTCTCTACATTCATTAATCTATGTCAGTTAATCTATAAATTCACTGTTATACCAATCAAAATTCCAAGAGAACATTTTATTGGTCTTTATAAACTGATCCTAACTTTCATACGAAAGAACAAATAGTCCCAAAACAGCCAAGATAATTTTAAGGAAAAAATAAGAAGGACCTATGAGACCTGACCTGATCTACCAGATCAGTTAAGAAAAATGTGTCATAAAGTCTTATTTTTAAAAACAATTCAACTTTTGTTTAGAAATAGACAAATAGATTAAAGGAGCAGATATAACCCACAAACAGCTTAAAGACATATGGCATAAAACAGAAACTGCATTATAAATCAGTGGGAAAAATTGAAAAACATAATAAATAGTGCCAGAACAATTAGGTACTTACACAAAAAAGTAAAATAAATGAGTTCCTTACCTTATACCAGATCAAAATAAATCAGACTGGATTAAATTTTTAATGTTTTTTTAATGTTTGTTTATTTTTGAGAGAGAGAGAGGGAGACTGAGCATGAGTGGGGGAGGGGCAGAGAGAGAGAGGGGACAGAGAGGGAGACACAGAATCCGAAGCAGGCTCCAGGCTCTTAGCTGTCAGCACAGAGCCCAACACGGGGCTCGAACTCACAAACCGAGAGATCATGACCTGAGCCGAAGTCGGTCGCTTAACCAACTGAGCCAACCAGGCATCCCCCCCCCCCCCAAAAAAAAACCAATTTTTAAAGTAGGCAAAGGTGAACAAGAAGTTCATCAAAGAGGGGCGCCTGGGTGGCTCAGTTGGTTAAACGTCCAACTTCAGTTCAGGTAATGATCTCACAGTTGGTGGGTTCGAGCCCCGTGTCGGGCTCGAGACAGCTCGAGCTGTCTGACAGCTCAGAGCCTGGAGCCTGTTCAGATTCTGTGTCTCCCTCTTTCTCTGCCCCTCCCCTGCTCATGCTCTGTCTTTCCCTCTCTTTCTCTCAAAAATAAATAAATATTAAAAACAACAGAAATTCATCAAAGAGAATTCTGGATGGTTAATAAACATGAGAAAATGCTCAACCTCACCAGTAACTGGAGTAATGAAAATTAAAACAAGGAGGTACCTTTATGAGTAGAACAAAATTTAATAGACCTTGTGTTTTGGAACAGTTTCAGATTTACAGAAAATTGGAGAAAATAATACAGAGTTTCCATATACCTCCTGCCCAGATTCGGTGAATATTAACGCCTTATGTTAATGTGGTACATTTGTTACAATTAATGTACGGATATTGACACATCATCATTATAAGTCCACAGTTTATCCACATTTCCTCAGTTTACCTAATGTCCTTTTTGTATTCCAGGATTCCATTCAGGATACTACTTCACATTTAGTCACCATATATGCTCCTTAGGCTCCTCTTGGCTGTGACAGTTTCTGAGACTGTCCTTGGTTTTGATGACTCTGACAGTTTTGAGGACTACTGGACAGGTACATTGTATGGCACCCCTCTACTATATTTGATGTTTTTCTTGTACCTAGACTGGAGCAAAGAGATTTGGGGAGGAAAATCATAGAGTTTAAGTGCCATTTTTATCACATCATGTCAAGGATACATACTATCAAGATAATTTATGACTGTTGATGATCTTGATCACCTGGCTGAAGAATAGAAAAATTTTAAGATCTTAAAATTCTAAGTGTAGGTGTGCCTGGGTGCCTCAGTAGGTAAAGCGTCCAACTTTGGCTCAGGTCATGACCTCGTAGTCCGTAGGTTCAAGCCCCCGTCGGGCTCTATACTGACAGATCGGAGGCTGGAGCCTGCATCAGATTCTGTGTCTCCTTCTCTCTCTGCCCCTCCCCCCATTCATGCTCTGTCTCTCAAAAATAGATACACTTTATTAAAAAAAATTCTAAGTGTAATAAGGACAAAAGGAAAGGAAACAAGAAGTTTCATACACTGCTGGTGCTTATGGAAGTATAAAGTGACAAAATAAAAACCTCTCACTTTGGGTAGAAATTTGGCAATATCTGGTGAAGTTGGAAATGTCTATACTCTTGGCCTGGCAATTCCATTTCCAGATTTGAGAACCTCTCACTCATGTATATAAGCATGCAATGACATGTTTATTGCAACATTATTTATGATACTGAAAAACTAGTAAGTTGGAATCATTGAAGACCTGGATCCACTGGTACCTGAAGCCTGACCAGCTACTTTGCAACCAAGAACGCTTCAGTGACATGACCAAATAACATTCTATGTTAAGTATGCTTGAGATGATTTTCTGTCACTTGTAGACTTACTGAGTTCTAACTGATACACCAAGATATTAATGTCACCTTCATCTAAGTCCACGCCCAGTTTGGTTTTTTTAAAAGCAAGAAGTCAACATCTATTAAGCAAAGCCTAAAAGCCTAGACTCTAGACCCTAGAGGATAATTAAACCGCAATGACCAACAGCTTTTAGGTTTATAATATGCAAACTATTCCAGGCAGTCTTGATCAAAGCACAAAAATCAATAAATGAAATAAACATAGTACTTGAAACTGAAGGAAGTAATTTCATAAAGTGATGCCTTGCAAAGTTTTATATTCATATAAATCAGCCCAAAATGAAGGGTTTTTTTCATCTCAAAATAGGAAATATTTCAAATATATAGGAAATAGATGCCATATATCCATCACCCAGATAACAAATTCAACATTTCCCTATATTTGTTCATATTTTTTTTAAATTTTTTTTAACCTTTATTTATTTTTGAGACAGAGCGAGACAGAGCATGAATGGGGGAGGGGCAGAGAGAGAGGGAGACACAGAATCGGAAGCAGGCTCCGGGCTCTGAGCCATCAGCCCAGAGCCCGACGCGGGGCTCGAACTCATGGACCGTGAGATCGTGACCTGAGCTGAAGTTGGCTGCTTAACCGACTGAGCCACCCAGGTGCCCCTATTTGTTCATATTTTTTAGAAAAACTTAAGACATTACACATAACACTGAAGTCTCATTACCTGTCCTTTTTTTCCTTTCTCCCTCCCCATAGTAACCACCGTCTTAAAGTTGAAGCATATCATCCCATGTTGGTGTTTATACTGTTACTATATATATGTATAACATTGTTTGGATTTGCATTTTCCTATTATTAGCAAGTTTGAACACCTTTTCAGATATTTATTGACCATTCAAGTTCCTCTTCTGTTTATTTCCTTTGGCCACTTTTTTCATTTGGGTTGTTTATATCTTTTGTTAGTCTTTCATATATTCTGGTTACAGATCTGTTGTTGTTTACATGTGTTGCAAGTATCTCCTCCCTGTTAATGCTGGTCTTTGCCTTGGTTGATGGCATTAGTCATACAGAACTCCCAAGGACATTTGGAAGAAATGGTTATTTCTTTTTTTAATTTTTTTTAATTAAAAAATTAGCAACGTGGATGGAACTGGAGAGTGTTGTGCTAAGTGAAATAGGTCATACAGAGAAAGACAGATACCGTATGTTTTCACTCTTATGTGGATCCTGAGAAACTCAACAGAAGACCATGGGGGAGGGGAAGGAAAAAAGAAAAAAAGAGAGGGAGGGAGCCAAACCATAAGAGACTCTTAAAAACTGAGGATAAACTAAGGGTTGATGGGGGTGGGAGGGAGGGGAAAGTGGGTGATGGGCATTGAGGAGGGCACCTGTTGGGATGAGTACTGGGTGTTGTATGGAAACCAATGTGACAATAAATTTCATATTAAAATTTTTTTAACGTTTGTTTATTTTTGAGAGAGAGAGGGGGAGAGTAGAAGGGGCAGAGAGAGAGAGACAGAGACAGAATCTGAAGCAGGCTCCAGGCTCTAAGCTGTCAGCTCAGAGCCCGATGCGGGGCTCAAGCTCAAGAGCGCCCCTTTAATTTTTTTTAATGTTTATTTATTTTTGAGAGGTGGAGGGGAGGGCAGAGAGAAAGGTAGAGAATCTGAAGCAGGCTCCACGCTGTCAGTGCAGAACCTGATGCAGGGCTCAAACTCACGAACCTTGAGATCATGACCTGAGTTGAAATCAAGAGTTGGTTGCTTAACTGACTGTGCCACTCAGGCGCCCTAAAAAACAGTTATACTGAGTTATGGTGAGAATATGGGTGAGTTGTTGTTGTTATTCTTTGTACTTTTCTGTATTTTAAAAACTTCTCAAGCTATAAAAGAATTTCTAAAGAAAAATGGGAAGAAAAAGGAATAAAGATCATCTTTTTATTCTTCCTTCTGCTTTTCTATAATTTCCAAAGTTTTTGTAATAAGCAAATCTATAATGGGAGGGAAACCACCAAATCATTTTTTTTCTAAAGTTTTGTTTTTAGCAAACTTTATCCTAATATTGGGAGTAGTCAGTGTCAGTTTAGAGTCAACACTATCTACCTTATGCATTTTTATATATATTCTTATTACTACATGCCCTAGTATATTAATAGTATTTGTAACTTAATAGGTGATGGAAAAGCCCATATTATCCGAAAAATATCCCCCACTCAGATAAGTGGTTTAAATCCCTCTCATGAGCTTGGAATCATGCAGACATGAGTCATGGACAAGATGTCAGTGGTATTGTTTCTTTAATTTCGAAGGAACAGAATTTATATGTGCCTGTGTGTGTGTGTGTGTGTGTGTGTGTGTGTGTGTGTGTATTCTGATATCCTGAATTGTGGTTACTGCTCAGAGACAATGGACACATTCAAAATTGGTAGAAATGAGGTATTTGCTAAGATTAGATTGAGTTCCTCTTACAATGTTTTATCATTCATTGCACTGATATTAAGTTGGGTAACAGCAGGTGTGAGTGGGTAAAATGACTCTAAATCACAACCACGTGGGGGAAGTTAGAAAAACTGTGCATAGCATGGAAACCTTTTTACTTTAGTAGCTATCTGAGCAAGCAAACTTGAGCTTCCAAATCTAGTGACAGATTTATATTAATGTAATTGAATAATCGGAGTTTTCCACTGTCAGAAACCTTTATCCACTCCATTACTTAGAGGATTAAAAGAACATTTGATCTGGTGTTTTATGGAGTTTTCTCTTCCCAGGGACCCAGAGAGGGAACAACTGGGAACATATGACCCTGGATATCATCTGTTTCCGCTGCATCTGACTGAGCACAGTATATACTAGATCACTGCCAAAAGTTTCAAGTCTGCTTCTCACCTCTATTGGCTCAGAATGACTGGGTTTCAGAACTGGGGGAGAAAAATCTTAGAAATCACTGAATCCCTCTTATTTTACAGGTGAAAAATTGGGGCATAATTTTGGCAGGAAGTAATAAAATTATACTTATGCATATACTATGACCCAGCAATTCCACTGCGGAGAGCTACCAAGGAGAGGCCTGAGGAGACATTCAAAGATGTTTGTTGCAGCATTGTTTGTAACAGAAAAAAAATTAGTAGGAAAATGGCTAATAAAACATAAAATAGTCATACCAAAAAGCACTATGCAGTAGATAAAAGGAATGAGCTAGATCTAAGTGGACAGAGGTGAAAAAACAGAGTGACAAGTTGCAGAAACCTGTGAAAAATATATTTATATAAAAACCCATGTAGCAATACTATTTTCAGGTGGGTATAAAATGAATGATACGTGATATGATACTGAATACAAAAATCTTATAGAACATGTAGAATTATGCTGTCCAATACAGTAGCTGCTAGGTACCTTGTGGCTATTGAAATTCAAAGTAAGTAAAATAGCACTAGCCACATTGCAAGGGTTCAGTAGCCACATTTGGCTAGGAGCTACTGTATTGGACTGCATAGATATGTACAATTTCCATAATTGCATAAGTTCTACTGGACAATGCTTGTCTAAAACAAATATATGCCAAATTCATAAGATCACGTAGCTAGGTAGTAGTAAAACCAAAACAGATGTCAGAAGACCACTACTTGAGTGTTCTTGGCATGAGGGTTCATTCGGGTCATTTGGGAATGGGTGAATGGATGGATAGATGGATGGATGGATGGATTCATTCATTCATTCATTCATTCATAATAATGTAATTACTACATATTAAGCCCTGGGTTCAGCCCTTGGGAAACAAAATTCAATTGGATGCCACCCCAGTCCCAGAGGACAGACTAGACAAGTGTCAGTCATCAACTATTCGCTGAATACCTTTTCTCTGGCCAACCCTGTGTGAGGCCTAGGGTCAGTGGTGAACCAAAGTACCGGTCCTCATGGAATTCGTAATCCACAGCAGGCTTCTCAACACTGTGGACATTTTGATGGGTAATTCTTCGTTGTGGGAGCTGTTCTGCATACCATAGGATGTTTAATAGCCTCCCTGGCCTCTACTTACTAAATACCAGCAGAATCCACCCTCTATTTTGGTAACCAAAAATGTCTTCAGATATTGCCAAATGTCCCCTGGGGGACAACATTGCCACCATGAGAACCACAGGGAAAGAGAGACATTAATCAAATCATAACAAGTTAGGTAAATGATAATAAATGTGCTGACTGCTGTGCTGGGGACATGCAGGACGCTTTGAAAGTATTTTCCAGGGCCCTACGACCCAGGAATTGCACTACTAGGTATTTATCCAAGGGATACAGGTGTGCTGTTTCAAAGGGACACCTGCACTCCAGTGTTTATAGCAGCACTATCGACAATAGCCAAAGTATGGAAAGAGCCCAAATGTCCACTGATGGATGAATGAATAAAGAAGATGTGGTACATATATACAGTGGAGTATTACTCAGCAATCCAAAAGAATCAAATCTTGCCATTTGCAACTATGTGGATAGGACTGGAGGGTATTATGCTAAGTGAAATTAGAGAAAGACAAAAATCATATGACTTCACTCAAATGAGGATTTTAAGACATAGAACAGATGGACATAAGGGAAGGGAAGCAAAAATAATATAAAAACAGGGAGGGAGACAAAACAGAAGAGACTCATAAATATGGAGAACAAACAGAGGGTTGCTGGAGGGGTTGTGTGAGGGAGGATGGGGTGAATGGATAAGGGGCATTAAGGAATCTACCCCTGAAATCATTGTTGCACTATATGCTAAGTAACTTGGATGTAAATTAAAAAAATAAGATAAAAAATAAAAAGAGAGGAAAAATAAAGAAGAGAAAAGAAAGTATTTACCAGGAGCCTGACCTAATCTTTAAGGGGTAGATAAGGATGTTTCCCTAAGGATGTGACAACATTGCCTGCTCTGTTAGCCAAACATGGACAGAACTTGCCTGCCATGGACACAGTTCTGAATGAATAAATCCATGCCAATTGCCAGGGGCAAAGGAAGTAAGATGTTCAAGGGCAGAGATGTCAGGTTTCTCTAGGAGAGGTAAGGTAAGCTGGGTTTTGATGCATAATTATCCACGTCAGCGCCTACTGTCTAAAGCTCACTCAACTGGCAAGCTTGGGCAGGTTGCCATGAACTTAAGACTAAACCAGCTGGTAAAAAAAATGGAGACCAGTTGCAGGTCCTGTCTTCTTCATCAGAGATCAGAAAGTCGTAAGTAATAAAGCAAAATGAGAATCAGGATTTATATTTCTGATTTGTCCAACAATTTGGACAAAACCTCCCCCTGTTCTACTCCATTACACTAAAAATAATCCTAGTAGAGAGAAACGGAAGATACTTGTTAGATCACCAAATACCTCCCTCCCCAGTGGCCATGGTAGTTGGGATCCCCGTTGGAAGATGTAATCAGGTCTTTAACCGTTCCTTTCCTTAATGAGGCCAAAAGGGACTCCTTGGAGCTAAGACATCTATTTTAATATTTTGAGAGTTGTGTTTACTTTAACTTCTTCATTTTTTTTCTCATCTAGAAAACAGTGGGCCTGTACTGTGAGAGAGGGAGCTTAGTAATCACTTACCCTCCCCATTTATTTTATAGATGAGGAAACTAAGGCCCAGAGTGGGGAAGCATCTGGCTCAAAGTTGCACAGCTATTTATGGCAGTCATTCCCAAATCTCTTAATCTCCTCTCTCCCTTATATTCAGGAACAACGAAAGAATATATAATACAATATAATATAATATAATATAATATAATATAATATAACATAATATTACAATATATAAAGTATAAAATACATAATATGTATAGTCTTTTGTTATTTTCAAATATAGGAGAATATATGTATTTATTATATAAATATATGTAAGTTTAAAAGTGATATAACTAAATGCAAAGTGGGTACAGGATCCCAGAACAGAAAAAGGATATTAATGGAAAAATAAATGAAGTCTGAAGAAAGTCCAAAGTTTAATGACAGTAATGTAATGTACCAATATAGGTTTCTTAGTTCTGACAAATGTTCCATGGTTATGCAAAATGTTAACAAGAGGGGAAACTGGGAGTATAAGTACTCTCTGTACTATTTTTGTATGTCTTCTGTAAATCTTAAATAATTCCCAAATAATACTATTATTTATAAAGTAAAAAAGTATTTTACAGGAGCACCTGGCTGGCTCAGTCGGTAGAGCATGCAACTCTTGATCTTGGTGTCACGAGTTCAAGCCCCACATTGAGTGTAGAGCTTACTTAAAAAAATTAATTAAAAAAATAAAATAAAATTATCTTAAAAAAAAAAAAGTAGGGGCACCTGGCTGGCTCAGTCAGTGGAGCATGTAACTCTTGATCTTGGGGTTGTAAGTTCAAGCCCTGTACTGGGTGTAGAGATTACTTAAAAATAAAATCTTTAAAAAATAATAATGAAATTGGGGCACCTGGGTGGCTTAGTCAGTCAAGCATCTGACTTCGGCTGGGGTCATGATCTTGGGGTCCTGGGGTTTGAGCCCCGTGTCACGTTCTGTGTGGATAGCTCGGAGCCTGGAGCCTACTTCAGATGTTGTGTCTCCTCTCTCTCTGCCCCTCCCCCGCTCACACTGTGTCTCTCTGTCTCTCAAAAATGAATAAACATTAAAAAAAATTAAAAAATAAATGATTTTAAAATAAAAAAGTAAAGATAAATGTAATAAAATAATAAACAAGTTCAAACAAAACAGAAGTGTTTAAAGAAACAACAACAAAAAAGGAGACTTGTAATTCTTCCCCTAAATTCTAACCACATTTCATAGCTCAGTGTGCCTTTCCAGGCATTTTCTTTTATGTTTATCCAAACACACAAATAGTTTTTAAATATTCTATTGCATTTAACCTTTCAAATAATCGTAGGAAATTGGCATTATAATCAAATGAGAAAAGGAGGCTCAGGGCAGGTAAATAATTGGCTCAGGGTCACTGGTAGATGTCTGGGACTAGATTTAAAGCTGACTCTACCTAACTCCGAACTCCATGCCATTCCCAGAATCCACAAGGCTGTGCCCTGCACGAGAGCTTTCAGCTCAGGAGGTGAGTCAGGGCCTACTCTCGTGTTTCCTACTCTTGTGACTCTTGTCACTCACTCCGGCAAGGGCTGTATCTGCTTGGAGGGTGGGGACCCCTTTACTTGGCACTAAGGCTCCACATGGACCAGCACCAGCTCTCTTCTCTTCCTCTCTCCTATGCCGACAGGATGGTGATGCTGGTCACGGCCATGATCGTCATAGAATATGGCGAGTGTGATTTGGGATGTGTTTTGCATTGCCCGTGGTGAAGGACAGAAGAGGGGTGTATTCTGAAATATAAGGAAACACACGGGCACGACACTTCATAATATGTTATAGCAAGCTTGTCGCCTGCAGATGATGATGGCACATATTTGGGTCCTCTGATGTTAACCAATAGCAGAGGATTCAAAACACAAAATAAGTTCAGCTCTCATCCCCAAAGCAATGTGCTTCACTTGCCGGGAATGGAATTTTCACACATTTAAGGTCAAAGTGAAATTTCTGGGAGGGATCTCAGTGAATCATAAAGCCAGTCACCACGTGCAGGGGCTCTGAATAGGAGGAAATTGGAACAACAATATGCTGAGTTTTTCAACATTAGTCTGTGAGCAGTTCAGGATTCTGGCCCCGTGTGACCTTCCCAACAGAAAAATCACCTTTGGTTATATTAGCAAAGCTGCATTTTGCATTTTTTAAAATGTTTATTTATTTTTGAGAGAGGCAGAGTGCAAGCAGGGGAGGGGCAGAGAGAGAGAGGGAGACACAGAATCCAAAACAGGCTCCAAGCTGTCAGCACAGAGCCTGACGCGGGGCTGGAACTCACAAACCACGAGATCATGACCTGAGCTGAAGTCGGACACTTAACCGACTGAGCCACCCAAGCACCCCAGCAAAGCTGCATTCTGAATAATTCACTGGCGAAACAAAGAGGGTTGCCCCTTAGAAAGAAGGAAACCTCACTGGGTATTAGCCTCACTCTGCGCGAGCCCCACGTTAGCACTTTCACATGCTCACTTAATCCTCACACCTCTCTGTGAGGGAGGTTCTAGCATCATCCCTGTGTCACAGGTGAAGACACTGAGGCCCACAGAGAGGTGACTAACCTAAATGTCACACAACTACTAAGCAGCTGACAAAAGATTCTAATCCAGAAGTGTTTGACTCTGAAACAGATGTTTTTAAAAATGTTTCAGAGTGACTTTGCAAACAAACTATATATATTTTAATCTCTTAAACTCAAAAAAAAAAAATACCACTTCTACAGCATATGCTATCCCCACACTGTGGTTTATATTCTGAGACCAGATGGTAAAATAAAAACCAACAGTCCTTTCCAGCACTCACTCAAATTCTGGTCATACTTTTCTATACTCAGGGAAGATCTAAATACATTTGACGTAGTACCCGAGGAACAGATTCCACATTTCAAGCTTGGTTTAATGTGTTTACATTGGACCTGACGTTCTCTGAGATCTGCCCCATGCTCTCTTTAGTAAATAGCTGTGATGTCAACTAACATTATATTTATTTGTGAAATTGTCTTTTCCTAACATTTTAGTATAAAAACTTTTCAACACAAGGTGAAAGGATTTCACAGGGAACGCTCATATACCTACCAGCTAGACTCTACCATGAACAGTTTACAATACTTTACCTTTTTTATTGTTTTTTCTAGGTGCCGATATCTTTGTGTGCATTATCTCACTTAATCCATGAAAAACTCTCTGAAGCTTATACTGTTATCACTCCCATTTAGTGGATGAGGAAATTAAGGCTCAAAGAGTTAAAGTGACAGACAACAAGTTTGTCTACAAAAACGCTACTCCAGTTATACTCACAAAGATGGAGGCCAACCTGAGCTGAATTTAAGGGAATTTTATTAGTTCAGTTAATGTTGGATATTTGTTTTCTGAAATAGAGGAGTTTCCAGATGTAAAACTTAACAAAAGGAGTCTAGATGCTGAATAGGAAGGGATTTGCTCTTTTGGATTTCATACTTAGGGTATTGATTTTTTATTTAAAAAAATTGTAAAGCTGAGATATAGGCCCAAAGATGTTCACTACAGGGTTATTTATAATGAGAAAATTTGGAAACAATCTAAATGCTCCAAACTAGAGAAACAGTTAATGTTAAAAAGTGTTTCCTTTGCCTCGTGGAAATATTTGTCAATCTAGCATCAGACATATGTGCATAATCCAAGTGTAATATGACAGTCAGGAATGTAAATGCTAAGATTGCACATCACTCTCCCTCGCATAAAAAAAATAACAGATTGAATACCAGAAGCAGAAAGGAGGAAAGGATTTGGAAAGGGCACTATCATCTGGGCCATGTATCAGGTGCATTTGGCTCAGTCCTGAAAAGCCTAATAGTAGGTACAACACGACAAAATATCACCAGCCTCCTTCACCGTGCACACATTTGTTGAGTGCTTATTAGGTGCAGATACTAGAGACCCACTGGTGGAGGGAAAAGATTCCTGTCTTCGTGAGGATGGCAGGCCATATAGGAAGGCATTGCCTTACCCGTACTCTGGGTTCTATCAAATGACTAGTTTAGGAAAGACTCTTCTCTCTGTTAATACGTAGAGCAATGGCTCTCAAACCATTGGGCAATATCCACACATCCCCAGCCCCCAAGGACATTTGACAATGTCTGCAGATACTTTTGATGGTCACAACTGGCAGCGGTGGTGGTGGCAGTGCCACTCGGATCTAGTGGACAGAGGTCAGCGATGCTGCTAACCACCTACAAGGCACAGAAGAGCGCCTCATGTCAGTAGTGCTGAGGATGAGAAATGGACTTAACAGAGACTCCCAGGATCCTTTCTTAGAAGCTACAGAGAAGGAAAACCCGGAGGGGGACGGATGTCCCACAGGAAGGTGGCAGCAGGCATATGTGTGCAAGGGGAAGAGGATTTGCCTGGGTGATTCTGGAGGTTATTAGGCAAAACTATGGGTAGAGACAGTCTCAATTTAGTGAGAATCCTACTCCAGAAGTTAATTTGTAAATTGCTTCTTTGGCATGTCTTGGGTCCCCTGCCTGCCTTCCTCCAGAAGGAGTCCATATGGTGAAATGAAAGGCTCTTGGAGATGAAATCAGAGGATCTGGGTTAAATCCCAACTTGGCAATAACGAAAATCACTTTACTTTTCTGAGCCCCCAATTCCACTTTTGAGAACTGGGGTTGGAAACGCTTGCCCACCCCTCCCCACTTCCCCGCCCCTCCCACCCCCCACTGCAGAGATGAGAGCAGGTGTTTGAACATGCCTGGCTTGCTGCAGAGGCTCAAAGGTGACACTGTCATTATTACTGTTGGTGTTTTCACAAGGCATCATTAACTGAAAAGAGTGGTTATAAAACAGAACATATTTTTTAATAATAAATAAATAAAACAAAACAGAACATATTGTATGCATCCAGTTTTTGCTCGATCTGAATATTTGCCGAGAAAATAGTCTAAAAGTGATTCTGTCAGATGGCTAACACAAATTGTCCCTGAGTGAGGAGACAGAACAAAACAAAACAGAAATAAATATATTACCTTTGGGAGTAGATAGTAAATACGTGGTATTTAAACTCTTAGAAGTTATTTTTGCCAAAAGATATTTTATGAAAAGAGAAAGATATTTTAGGATGTGAGGAAATACCTAGGATACAATTTCAGCAAAAACAAAGGCAAGGTAGAAATCGTATGGAGCGGCGCTGTCTACGAGCTCCATGTGGCCGGGCTGAATTGAGATATGGTGTAGTGGAGAAAAAGAAAGATCTCAAAGACTTCAAGCGGCTGTAAAGTGTCTCACTAGTAATTTTAATAGTGAGGATATGAGGAAATGATTCTTGTGTGAAATATAATGTTAAAAGCAATTTTACCTTTTTGTGTTCATTTCTCTTTAACGAGGCTACCAAAACATTTAAAATTACATGCGTGGCTCACATTTGTGATTCAACTATTTCTTCTGAGTAGTGCTGAAATAAACAATATAAGCTTGACCGTATTATGAAAAAAAGACAGAAAAAAATAGAATGGAAAAATACCAAACTCATCCCTATGGCTCAATCTAAATGACAGGATGATGGGTGGCTCTTTCAGTTACTTTACACTTTTGTGTGTTTCCCTAATGTTCTATGGGGTGCAGAAACCTCTGTGATAATCTCGAAAAGGGCAAAATGAGTCTAGATTCTCTCCTGTGTTCCAGAGCAAAAACTGTCCTTTCTCAAAATGCATCCTCAGGGACTGGTATTTTGTAGGGCGAAAAAGGATTTTTCTAGCTGGCTGACCTCTCTTTCAGTCCCGGGTGGAAGGGGAAGGTCTGGCATCCAGCTCCCCATTCCCCGTGGGTACAGGGCGACCTTCTCTGGGCCTTCCCCACAAAAAGGGAACAGAGGGTGTGAGGACTACGAGGAGCGGCTCAGTGGATGCTCAGAACATCCCTGGGCAAGGAAATGAGTCATCCAGTGAGTCAGCCCCACCACCCTGCTTTCGTTCTTGGTATTGTTCCACATCGCTGCTCCTGGGTCTGTCACCCTTTCCCCCCCGAACCGTATGCGTGGCCTTGAGTTGGCCCTGGCGGACCTGGCTGAGAAGGGCTCCCGGGTGCTAAGTACCTAAGGTGCGTCTTTCACGGTGCTGCCTGTCACCACATAATCTCCGTTCACCTGTGTGGCGACGCACTCAACACAGGTGTCATTAGGATTCTCGTTTCGCAAGTGAGGAAACTGAGGCACAGAGAGGTTAAATACTTGGCCGAGGGTCGTAGCTGGGAAGAGGGTAACGTGAGATTCAAACTCAAGCTTGACTCCAGAGCACGTGCTCTGGGATGCGACAGGCCCCCCCTGCACTCTGTGTTTTCTAGAGCCCGCCCAGATGAGACTGAGAAGTATTTAACTGGGGTCTCTCCACCGCCCTCTATGTCGGGTGCCCGGGGCCCTGAAACGGGCTGCACACCCAAAATATAAGTGGGCTGCTTGCTCTCTTCCAAAATACAAGTCTGGGAGAGAGTCTGAGTCTGATATCAGACGTCTACGCCAAAGTATGACTTTCAGCCTGTAATGACACCTGCAGGGAGCAATTGTGGGTGAAATCCTGCCTCGATGGTAGGGTGAAAGACTAAAAGAATTTCTGCCAGCGGGAGGCACACAGGGGAGACATGCGGAGGAAAAGGAGGGTGTTCGTTCACAATTCTGCTCTTTCCTGAGAACGGGAGCCCACCTCCTCCAGGAGCCAAGCCTTGCCTTGGGTTTATTAGCAGGGTAGGTGGGGCAAGGCCGAGTAAGCTGTGCTCACGTGATGTGGCTGCCACAGAATGCCACCCCCTCACAGATTCCACCAGGGGAGAGTCATGCCTCGGCAGTAAGCATTTCTCTGTCTCGGAAACCTTTTGATTTTTAAGAAGAATTTCATGTTTTTATGTGTAACACATTCACGTGGTTCCAAAATTATATAATGCTTATAATAAACATTATATATAATATTATTATATAATAACAATTATATAATTTTCGAACCACGTGAATGTACTACACACACACACACACACACACAGAAGTTATTTTTGAAAGTCTTCCTCCTACGGGGTCCCCATCTGCCCAGTTCCTACCGCACCCCCATAGTTACTGCTGTTATTAGTTTCTTGTGTATCTTTTCAGAGTTTCTTTATACATATATAAATAAACACAAATAGACACATACAGACAGACACACACACACGGGCACACTCTGTCACCCTTCTTTTTCTACAAAAGTTACAGGCTCTTTTCACAAGAGTGAAAATACTGGAGAGAAGAACACACTGTTATTAACACTTCAGTGAAAAGGAGTCCATAGGTATTCTTCTGGGGGGGAACTGATGACCTGGGCCCTTTTCCTTTGTTTTCACGTTTTTTTAGAAGTCAGGTTTCATGAGACATAACTTATATACAGTAAAATTCACTCTTTTCAGTGGACAGCTCTGTGATTTCTGACAAATGCATACAGTTGTATAGCTACTACCAAAGTCAAGATACAGAACAGTTCTTTTTTAAAAAAATGTTTTTAATGTTTTGCATATATTTGAGAGAGAGAGAGGGAGAGCAAGCAGGGGAGGGACAGAGAGAAGAGAGGGACAGAAGATCCAAAGCGGGCTCCATGCTGAGAGCAGAAAGCCCAACGCGGGGCTCGACCTCATGAACTGCGAGATCATGACCTGAGCCGAAGTCGGATGCTCAATCAACTGAGCCACCCAAGCGCCCCAAGATACAGAACAGTTCTATCCCTCCCCCCAAATTCTCTCATGCCCATCTCTAGCCGTCCTCTACCCCCATCTCCAGCCCCTAGCAACCCTATCGGCGCCACCAGCCCCAGCCCCTAGCAACGACTGATATGTTCTCTGTCCCTATAGTTTTGCTTTTCCCAGAATGTCACGTAGATGGATCAGGCAATATGTAATTTTTTGCATCTGACCTTTTTCACTTACCAGACTCCTATTCCATTGTATGGATGTATCACAGTTTGTTTATCCATTCATCAGCTGGAGGACATTTAGGTCTGCAGTTTGGGGCAATTATGAGTGGAACTTCTATAGACATTCATACACAGGTTTTTGTGTGAATATACATTTCTCATCGACCAGTATGTCGGAGTGGGATTACAGGGTCACATGGACAGTGTGTATCATCTCATTTTCCATCCTTACAATCGTGCTGCGATCTGGCCTTGCCAGCTCGTTCTCAGAGGGGAAATCTGAGGGCCAGAGTGTTTTAGTAGGGTGTCTCCCGCATCACCCATCAGGTAAGTGGCAGAGACAGGATTTGAACTCAGATCTAACAACAACAACTGCCTTCTGCTTGTAACTTTGATGTAACACTGGCTTTCCGCCATCCGGTTAAAAGGGGTCAGAGATATCCAGGCGTAAGGGCTAAAGCCGCGAATAAAATACAAACCTCACTTTCTCTCTAATTTTGGCTCCCTTAGAAGAATTCAGTCTTCTGGTTGAAAGGAAATCCCAGCGGGGCCCCCTCTGGGCTGGTAGTACACTCTGTTGCCTCAAGAATATTAGCTTTCCCAAAGGGAATGATTCCTAATGTTTATGAGTGGGTCTGGAATGTGCTCTTAAAAGTTTATAGTTCACTTAACATGCATCATCTCATCAGAGAACGATTTCGTGAGGGGGTGGACCTGTCTCTCCCTGTAACCCACCCACAGAGCCACCGACACCTGGTGAACGTCGGCAGAGGGAGCCTATTTGTGACCCTTATTATTTCACTCTATTCGGAGCTGCACACCCCTCCCTTTGTGCAATGACAACCTGGCAATTCCAAACGCCCTCCTGGCACGCCTGGATTGGCAGGGTGGTGGCCTGGAACGGGCAGGGGCCCGGGACTCCAGGCCTTCCCTTGGCATTTTGTTGGGCATTAGGAGGGTCCCAGGATGGAGGAGGCAGTGAGCGAATGTCAGTCCCCTTCCCTTTCCCTAAATAGAGAGACAGGTACCAAGCCAGCAAGGAAGACCCCAGAGCTCAGTCAGCGAGCTGTGGGCTTCAAGCAAGTCGCCTCCCTACTCTGCGCCTTTGGTTTTCACATTCATAAAAGTGGACCAGCTCCAAGTTCACTGTATGGAATGTAATCATAAACGTAGCCTTTCAGCCTAAAGAGGAGGGATTAAGGGAAAACCCCCTTAATCTCCTGGCTGCCTAGAAGGCCCCACCCTCTCCGAGCAGAGATGAGACTTTACAGCCGTGGAGAGGCTGCTGGAAGTGTCAGGGAGAGGCCTGAATCTTACGGATCACCTAGGGCCAGGCCCACAAGGGGAACCAAGGGAATGTTTCACCGGCTCCTGGAAGAATTCTCTGCCTCACACTCGTTGTAGGGGATGTGAGTCTCTGTTCACTGGGAGTAACAGTGCATCTTCCTCCTGGGGTTTTGAGGATGGGGACTGGAGGACATATGTTCCTTGCTTAGCTACCTCACGGATTGTTTCCGGCTGAAACGAGAGTGTGTGGGCCACAAGTATCACGTGTGCTCCTTTTGGCCCACAGGTAGGGTGACCAGCTTGTCCTGGTTTGCAATCTTAGTTCCACATCCCAGAAAACTCTTTAGTCCTAGGCAAACCGGGATAGTCAGTCACCCTACCTACATACCCATTTTTTTTTTAATCAAAAACTCACAATGTTCAAAGTTTAGAATTTCACAGTGAACATTCCAAATGTCTGAAATCTATTAAAAACCATAGGACCTGGCAACTCCGTGCCCACATATGCACACGGAAGCAACGGGCCGGGGCTGCGGGTAGCAGCTTCCCTTGGAAGGGCCAAGTGCCCACCACTTTGCCACAGTCCCCATCACTCACTCTCGTCCTTTTTTCTTTTTTTAATATTTATTTATTTTGAGGTGGGGGAGGGGCAGAGAGAGAGAGAGAGAGGGAGACACAGAATCTGAAGCAGGCTCCGGGCTCTGAGCCGTCAGCACAGAACCTGACATGGGCTTGAACTCACAGGACCTGAGCTGAAGGCAGATGCTTAACTGACTGAGCCACCCAGGCGCCCCAAGATTGACTGATTTAAAGGGTTCTGTAATCTAACGCAGACCAGTAGGAGTGGGTGTCTGGATCCAGGGTCCATTGGGTTCAGAGACTGTTCCAGCTTCTCCTCACAAACTGTATTGTCTCAGGCCTGCTTCTGCACATGGAAGGGAGAAAGGAGCAAAGGCAACTCTGGGCTCATATTTTTACTATTTGAATCCCCAAAGAGGGGAAAAGGACGGGTGGTGAGTAGTGGTGATATTCTCTTCCCACCAGTTGGAAGATCCAGTTAGAAGAATCCTAGGGGGGGCGCCTGGGTGGCTCTGTCGGTTGAGCGTCAGCTCAGGTCATGATCTCGCATCCATGGGTTTGAGCCCCGCATGGGACTCTGTGCTGATAGCTCAGAGCCTGGAGCCTGCTTTGGATTCTGTGTGTGTGTGTGTGTGTGTGTGTGTGTGTGTGTGTGTGTGTCTCTGCCCCTTCCCTGCTCACGCTCTCTGTCTCTCAAAAAATAAAATAAAACATTAAAAAGAAAAGAAAAAAAATCCTAGGGAAGAATTATGATTGGCCTGGCTTAGCTCCTAGACCAATTAGATCTGTTCCTGGAAGAAAGAAGGGATGGGTGTTAGACCCAAATCATAGCCACTAACTGGTGGGTTATGCAGGTTTTAAAGGAGCTCCAGAACCCTCCAGTCTGGGAAGCTCTTCTCTGCAGTCTGTTTTTTTTTTGTTTTTTTTGTTTTTGTACCAATTATAGTAATCATGATGGCTTAAAATGTGCCAGGCACTGTTTTAATTGCTTTGCAGATATCATCTCATTGAATCTTCTCATCGACCCTCTAAGGAGGTTTATTATCCCTGTTTTACAAAGGAGGAAACTGAGACACGAAGTAGTTAAGTAGTTAGGCAGCTTGCCCAAGAGACAGACCTGGGCTGGGAGGCCAGGTGGTCCGGCCAGGAATGCCATGCTCACTGGCATCAAAGCTGCCTGTCTGGAGAGAGCCACACACTCCACTATGAAAGATCCGTCACAGCTGCCTGTGTGGCGGCAGTGCTCAAAGGTGTGGCCACTAATGGCGTGGCTTTCCATCTGTGAGCATGGGTGAAGGACTGGGTGAGAGGTCCCCCAGATTCCTGCCATGCTTGCTGCCCGTGCTGGGGAAGCTGGCTTTGATCTGCCTCTGGGCCACTGGGCACGGCACTATCTGTCCATCTAGCCCTCTGCCAGGCAGCCTGGCCCAGACTCCTTCTGCCGCATTTTTGCTTCTCACCAAGTCTGCAGTCAGTGACCCGAGCCCTGCATCAGGAATCAGAAAAATCATATTTTGAATTTTGCTTTGTTTTGTTCTGTGTTCCTGGTCCTGGCTCTGTCCCTAACAGAATACAAATAGCAATATGTTCGGTTGTTTGTCTGGGTTTTAGGGAAATTTGATTCATTCTGACAACTGTGTAGTGAATTTCTTCTCTGAGCCTGACTATGAGGACAGGGTTATAGCAATAAATGAGAAGCTGACTCTGCCCTATAACAATTTAGGCTACTTTTATTTTTAAAATCCTTATCTCTAAACTGCTCCATTCTGGATCAGGCAAAAGTTTTCTTGATGGTCTGGGTCCCTTCAGTTTCTGACCTATGGGCCACAGTCAGTCTAACTGCTCTAAAATACTGCTTTCATCCACAGCTGGGAATTGTTTTTTTCTCCTAGGACTAAATCAGACCTTTATTTGTTTACTTATTTTTTAAAGTTCATTTATTTATTTTGAGAGAGAGAGAAAGAGAGAGAATGTGGGGGAGGGGCGGAGGGAGGGGAGAGAAAGAGAAAAATCCCAATCCCAAACAGACTCTGCATTGTCAGCATGGAGCCTGAGGTGGGGCTCAAACCCCTGAATTGTGATATCATGGCCTGAGCTGAAGTCAGAAGCTTAACCAACGGAGCCACCCAAGTGCCCCTAATTCAAACCTTTCAATCAGATACTGTTTATGTCTGATAGTCTTCCCCCTTTACCACCCCCACCCGCTGAATTGATTTGCTCCCTGCACTGTTAACCAGCAGGAATTAGGCTTGTCTATTACTGCCCTCCAGTCCATATCCCTTCTTGGAATGTCCCTTATCTGCAGTTCTTGGTAGGCTTAGGCAGTCATGTTTAAATCACATGATTTGCCTTCTGACCATAGCTGATTGGTTCTAAGTGATCACCTGACCCAGGCGTACCCATCCACAGGCTAAGCTGAGCCAATCAGCCTCTGCTTCCTCCATATGCTGCCCTAAAAGGCTCAGAGAGCAGACGATGATGGCCGGCCCTGGAGCAGGAGGGTCTTGTGTTGTCAGAGTGTAAGCTTGCACCAAGTAAAATCCTAGGAAGGGAGGGAAGCAGGAGAATGGAGCATACACAGAGAGAGGGGCAGAGGTGAGAGACCACCCATGAGGCAATGCAGAGGGAGAGGCAGGGAGGAGAACCAGCCCAATTTACCAGGTTGAGCCCTCTCCTGTCACTTTTGAAGTCCACTTCCTAGCCTTGGCTGTCTAATATACCTTTTAATAGAGTCTCAGTTAAATTGAGCAAGTTTGACATGGCCTGAATTTCTTGCAACCAAACTGTGACTAGAATGTCAAAATATTTCATCCATTCCATCACTATCACATCATTTATTACAACAATAAAGTGCAGATATTCCACCTATCTCCAGTGGATGGTAAGACCTTTAATTCGTCTTTTTATCCCTCCTTTTCTCCCTTGCCTAGTACATGGTCTGCGCTCGGTAAGAGCTTGAGGAAGGAATGAAGGAATACTCATCTCTGAATTTCTCTGTCTCGTTTTCCAGCCTCCCCCATCTGGCCCCATATCTAACCTCATTTCCCACTACTCCTCACTACACACCCTACGCTGTGGTTAAACCAGTCTCACCGAGACATCCGACCATTTCTCTGGGCCTTTCCTCACGCTGGAATGCCCTCCTCCCTCTTCGCCTGTTTATCCTTCTAATATCACCCCCCTCCTTCTGCATTCATTCCTCAAATATTTACTGAATGCCCACTCCGCATTGGGAATTATGCTACATGCCAGGGTACGGCGGAGAACAAGACAGATAGGCTTTCCTTCACCATGTTGTTAATTGTCTTACGAACTTCCTCCAAGAGCTCCCCAACTCCCACTCCTTACCTCCCTCATCTCTTACCTCTTGCAAGATTAGTTCTTAGTACCTCACACTGCTGTTTGTTAACAGTTTCTCTTGAATTTGTTTGGTCTCTCCCCACCCCTGCCCCCAGCCTCCTCCTGCAGGCTCGATTTTATGTGCCTTGAGGGCTGGAGCTAGAATTTTGTACTTTTTCTATTTATATTTAGGTGGCTCAGCATTGGGGACACAGTGGGCACCTAAAAAATAATTCTTCACCGCTTGCCTGCTTGATTGAAATTGTCTCCTGCCCTCTTGGCCTGGAAAATGGAAGGACAGAGAGGTATTTGTCTGTCTTTGCAATCCCAGGAATAAACATCAGCCTGGGTTTCAGCTGATCCCAATAACCCTGGCCATAAAGCACCATCTAAATCCAGGGTAGAGATGAACAAATAGAGGTTTTATTTGTTCTGTTTAGTCCGGGGTACTCTGGGGGAGGGCTTCACAGACCTCCTTGCCACAAACCTACGCTAACAAACAAGAAGCCACTTCTTTGGCCTCCTGTACAGCGTCCTCTTACCTACGAGTCAACTCCCTTGTCTCTGGCCCTTCTGAAAGACACCTTTCAGCTCTGCATCTTTACTGGGTGGGAGGGGAAAAAAAAATAGGGGCGCTAGATTTCATTCTCTCCCAGACATAAGCAAAGGTGGTTCTTCCCACACCAAGCCCAGCAAGCTCTCACCACAGAATTTCTCTGCAGAAAGAAAGTGCCTTTTTGAAACACAGAGTTACTCTTTCAACTCAGGAAGGGGAAAAAATAATCCACCAACCAACCCCGAAACCTACACTTGGCCAAAATCCTGAGCTCAACGACAGGATTGGAGTGAATCACTGCTCTTTGCTCTGATTGTGTCAGCAACAGGCAGCTGAGAGCTGTCTCGTCCTCCCAGCAGAGGCCTTATGCCATATTTGCGCCTAACTCTGATTCCCTTTTTGCTTGTAAGCAGCGCCATCTTAACTAATGCAGGACAGGAATTAGGTTCAACCCATCTGGTTGAGTCCAGGGACTGACAGTTCTGAGAAAGAAGCTGTTCCATCACAAGGGGCTGACCTCTTGTGTCTAAAGCTCAAGCCCAACTCATTCTAACTCTGTTGCCAGTTCGAAACACTCTACAATGCCTTCAACATGAAGTCTTAGCTCACAGGGATTCTAAGCTCTACACAACAATAAGTAGAACTTTTTGGAGCACCTGGGTGGCTCAGTTGGTCAGGTGTCTGACTTCGGCTCAGGTCATGATCTCACAGTTCAAGGGTTCAAGCCCCGCATCGGCCTCACTGCTGTCAGCACAGAGCCTGCTTCGGGTCCTCTGTCTCCCTCTCTCTCTCTGCCCCTCCCCAGCTGGTTCTCTCCTTCTCTCTCTCTCTCAATTAATAAATAAACATAAAAAAAAAGTAGCACTTTTTGAACACGTCTTCCTAAGTGCCTTGCCCTCACTGAACATTATTTATACATTATTTCATTTGATCCTAAAACAACCCAAGCACCCCTATGAGGTAGGTACGATGGTAATCTCTATTTTATAGATACAGAAACTGAGACCCAGAGAAGAATCTCTGTTTTACTGACATAGAAACTGGCATCCAGAGAAACAGACTACCTCGTCTATACCTACTACATGATGGGGACAGAACGTGGACCCAAGCCAGGTGATTCCAAAACGGGTACTCTGCAACTCTATGCCAAGGGTTCTCTCTTCATCCTCATCCTTCTAAGGAGTCCTCATTCTCCAAAGACTGAAGGAAATCCCATCCCCTTCCAGATATCTGCAGTCTTCCATGGCCTTCCCTAATCTGACTTACTTCCTTTTACCTGTTAGCACCTCTCAGGCCATTCTGAAATAAGCATTCATTCATGCAGCAGATATTAGACGCCTACACTAGGACTGTTGTATTCTATATAATCATGGACTCTGTTCTAGTTGAGGGAGGACAGACATTAAAGAATATAGGGGGCACCTGGCTGGCTTAGTTGGCAGAACATGTGACTCCTGATCTCAGAGCTGTAAGATCGAGCCCCACATGGGGCACAGAGCTTACTTTGAAACAAAATGGGGCACCTGGGTGGCTCAGTCGGTTAAGCACCTGATTCTTGATTTCGGCTCAGGTCATAATCTCATGGTCATGAGATCGAGCCTCATGTCAGACTCCATGCTGAGTGTGGAGCCTGCTTGGGATTCTCTCTGTCCTCTCTTCTGCCCCTTCCCTGCTTGCACATGCATGCTCTCTCTCTCTCTCTTTCTCTCAAAAATAAATCAACATTTTTTAAAAAAAGAGTATAAGTACATGACACTATATGCATAGTAGGTGACAGTAAGTGTTAAAGAGAGAAATAAGAAAGAGAAAGAAGATTGAGAATACCTGAGAAAGTGTAGACTTTCAGGCAGGGTGGCAAGGGTGGGCCTTACTGAGAAAATAGTACCAGACTTAAGATCTATAGACATGAGAACGGCCGTGTAGGGCAAGGGCATTTGAAATGGAAGGGCAGCTGCAAAGGCACTGGGGCAGGAGCGTGCCTGGTATGTTCCAGGAACAACAAGGAGGCCAGTGTGGCTGGAATAGAGTGAGTGAGGGAAGAGCAGTTGCAGATGAAGTAAGAGGGAAGAAGAGGCCAGGCTCCGGAGCCTTGCAGGCCACTGGCAGGGTGTTGGCACTCATTCTGAGTGAAATGGAAAGCCACTGGAGGGTTTTGAGCAGAGATGCATTTTAATAGTGTCTTTCTGGTGGTTGTGTTGAGAGCAGGCTGAAAGGGGACAAGGTCGGGAGGCTATCTATAATCCAAGTGAGAAATGATGGCAGCTTGGATGGAGGGCAGTGGTGACAGCAGTGAGATTCTTGATGTATTTTGATGTTAACTCAGTAGGACTTCCTGACAGATTAGAGATGGGAAGTGAGAGAAAGAGAGGAGTCAGAAATGACACCCAAGTTTTTGTCCTGAGCATCTGGAAGATGGACGCTCTATCGAGATAAGGGTGGAGGGACAGTTTGAAGGAGGGCTATCAGGAGTTCAGTACTGGATATGATAAATTTGAGATGCCTATTCAAGATCTAAGTGAGTAGGTGGATAAATACACAGTTGTGGAGTTCAGGGGAGAGATCTAGCTGGAAACACAAATATGGAAGTCATTAGGGTGTGGATGGTATTTTTTAGGCCACAAATATTGAGTGAAATCATCCAGGGAGTCAAAGCAGCTAAAGAGGTGAGGTCAAAGGACCACGTCCTGGGGCACTCTAACATTTAGAGGTCAAAGAGATGAACAGGAACCAACTGGAGACTAAGAAGGAACAGACAAGGAGGTAAGAAGCAACCCAGAAGCGTTTCAAGGAAGAGGGAGAGATCACTTGTGTCAGATGCTTCTGGCTGATCAAGTAACAAGAAGACCGAAAATTGACCCATCAGATAAATAGAAGAAATGCTTAATTAAATAGTTGCCTTGTTTTGTTTAGATGTGTATTCACCTTGACTTCTCAACAGATAGCAAGATTGGGAAGAACAGGGATCGGTTCCTGTTGTTATTCTGTACCTGGTTCCCTTCCCCCCACCATGCCTCTCCTCCCCCTCCTCCAGTTGACCACCTCTACCCCTACACCCGGCCATTTGCTGGGGTCTGGAGGTTGACTTACCAGCCAAGGGAACCTTGGTCCTGAGCTGAAGCACTAGGACAATCTCTAAGGCAAGTCACTGTTTCCAGATTTGGCGAAGGGAGTAAGATGCCACTACCACTTTAAAGAGAAGAGGATGAAAGGGATAAACTGAGGGTGGTAGAAGGGGAAGATGGAGACACCCATATAGAGGGAAAACAAATTTTGCTTTTAAAAACTGCCTGTAGCAATTACTGTTGTCAGGAAGCAAAGGAATTTATCTTGGGGCTGCATGGCTCCTTGATTTAGATAAAGTCATGAATGAGCCTTTTCCAGTTGGCTCCATCCTGGAGCCTCGACTAGGGTAGGGGTTGAGAATTAAATTCCTCTGCACTGAGTTTTTCCCTGGCAGGTGAGGAAGACAGGCGTGTCAGAGCCTGGGAAATGGGAGAAGAGAGATGGGAGAAAGATGGCTGGCACAGAATTCCCAGAGGTGGGGCGAGGCTGAGGAACCTGTTTTAAGAACAGTGAGGTCTAACACTAATTTCTTTGAGCTTTTTGTTGAAGTAATAGTAGATACAGAGGGAAGCGTGGATTTTCACAAACCCACATAACCCGCACTCAAGTCAGGAACCCCAGGAGCCCCCGTCATGTTCTCCTCCAATCATGACTCCACCCAAGGGCAATCACTATCCTGACTTTGAACAGCACAGACTAGTTTTGCCTGTTTTTGTACTTTATACAAATGAGTTGTGCCTTTAGCATCTGACTTCTTTCATTTCACATTGTGTTTGTGAGGGTCATCCATACTGTTGCGTCCAGTCCATCTTACATCCTCACTGCTGTAGACTATTCCATTATATGATGATAATGCAATTGATTTATCTCTTCTCCTGTTGATGGGCATAGAAATTGTTTCCATTTGGGGGCCATTACAAATAGTGCTGCCACAAATGTATTTGGACGTGCCTAGTGTTCACTCCCCCTCTCCCAACAGTTTATTTGGAAAATTTTCAAATATAGAAAATAGAAATAGGGGTGCCTGGCTGGCTCAGATCGTGGGGTGTATGCCTCCTGATGTTGTGGGTTGTGAGTTCGAGCCCCACGTTGGGTGGAGAGATTAAAAATAAAATCTTTTAAAAAAAAGAAAGTTGATGGGGCGCCTGGGTGGCTCAGTTGGTTAAGCGGCCGACTTTGGCTCAGGTCATGATCTCGCAGTCTGTGAGTTCGAGCCCCGCGTCAGGCTCTGTGCTGACAGCTCAGAGCCTGGAGCCTGTTTCAGATTCTGTGTCTCCCTCTCGCTGACCCTCCCCTGTTCATGCTGTCTCTCTCTGTCTCAAAAAATAAAATAAAAACGTTAAAAAAAAATTAAAAAAAAAAGTTGAAATAATTGTATAGTGAACATCCTCTATATGAATCACTTATATTACTAAAAAGTTAATATTGTACTATATTTGCTCTGTCATGTATCTATCCCTTTACCCATCCATGAAGCCATCATTTGCCTCCCCTTTTGATGCATTTCAATGTAAGGTGCACTTTCCCTAGCGGTATACTTCACCCAAAAACATTTCAGTATATATATATCACTGACAAAAGTTACTATTTATTCTTTGAGGGAAAACTGTACACAAAGTAAAATGCATTCATGTTAACAGTATTATTATTCAATGAGTTTTTGAAATGCATGCATCTGTATAACCCAAATGTCTGTCAAAATATAAACTATTATCATCCAGAAAGTTCCCTGTGCCCCTTCCCAGTCAATGTCCTCCCCGCACAACCATAGTGTTCTCATCTTTTTTTTTTTTTTACCATAGATGAATTTTGCCTGCTTTAGAACTTCATGTAAATGCAATCATACAATATGTACTCTCTTGTCTAAAGCTTCTTTCATTCAGCATAATATTTTTGAAATTCATTCATGGTGTTGCATAAGCAGTTTGTTCCTTTTTATTGCATGAATATACCACAATTGGTACATCTTCCTGTTGACTGACATCTGGGATGTTTCCAGTTGGGGCTTTATGAAGAAAAATACTATTACCATTCTTATACTAGTCTTTTTGTAGACATATGCTTTCATTTCTCTTGGGTAAATACCTAAAACCAAAATTGCTGGGTCATAGGGGTTATGTTTAGTTTCATACAAAACTGCCAGACCTTTATTTCAAAGTGCTTACATGTTTTTACACTCCCAGTAACAAAAAAGGAAAGTTAATATTGTTCAATCCCCTTGCTAACGTTTAGTATTGTCAGTCTTTTTAATTTAAGTTATTCTGGTGAGTATGTAGCAGTACCTCATTTTACATTTGTTTTAATTTGCACTCTTTCTGATAATTAATGATATTGAGCACGTTTTCAAGCACCCACTGGCCATTCATCTATCTTCCCTTGTGAAGTGTCTGCTCAAATTGTAGCCATTGTTTTATTGGGTTGTTTGTCTTTTTTGCTCTTGAAGTATAGGTGTCCTAAAGTCCTAAAGGCCAATACTTTGTCAGATAAATGCTTTCTTTACAAATAATGTCTCCCAGTCTATGGCCTGACTATTCATTTTCTTGAATGTCTACAAAAAAAATCTTTGCTTATCACCAGGTCATGAAGATGCTGTCCTAGGTTTTCTTATAGGAGTTTTATCATGTTAGTTACTACACTTAGCTCTATGATCCACCTCAAATTCATTTTTGTATATAGTACAAGATAATGTTGTAAGGGATATCCAGCTGTTTAGCATCATTTATTGCAAAGACTTTCCTTTCCTATTAGATTGCTTTGGTACCTGCCAAAAATTAAATGGCCACTTAAGTGTATTTTTGAACTCTTCATTCTATTCCATTAACCTAATGGTTATCCTTATGATAGAATCATGCTGTCTTTTTTAAGTTTATTTATTTATTTTGATGGGGGTGGGTGGGGGCAGAGAGAGGGAGAGAGGATCCCAAGCAGGCTCTGCACTGTCAGTGTGAAGATCAACACAGGGCTCAAACCCATGAACCCATGAAATCATGACCTGAGCTGAAACCGAGTCGGACGCTCAACCAACTGAGCTACCCAGGCGCCCTGCGTACTGTCCGATTACTGTAGCTTCAAGGTAAATCCTGAAATAGGATGAGTTCTACACTTTTTTTTTCTTTCAGTATTGCTTTGGATATTCCAGGTCCTCCACATAAATTTTAGAATCAATTTGTCATTTAAAAAAGAAGGTGGCTAGGATTATGAAGGAGACTTTGTTAAATCTACATACCAATACACTGGAATTGACTAATAATACCGAGTTTTCCAAGCTATGACATGGCATATTTCTGCATTTATTAGGTCTTACTGAATTTCTCTCAGCAATGATTGGCAGTTTTCAGTGTATAGGACTTGTCTTTTGTTAAATGTATCCCTAAGCAGTGTATGTTTTTGTTTGTTTTTTATTTGAGAGAGAGTGAGACAGAGAGAGAGAGAGCACAAAAGGGGAGAGGAGCAGAGAGAGAATCCTAAGCAGGTTCTGTACTATCAGCGCAGAGCCCCATGTGGGGTTTGGTCCCACAAACCATGAGATCATAACCTGAGCCAAAATCAAGAGTCATACACTCAACCAACTGAGCCACCCAGGTGCCCCTGTTTTTTGATACTATTGTAAGTGGAATTTTTTTTCCACCTGTATGCTGCTGATATACAAAAATACAACTGATTTTTAAAATTATAGCCCTGTATCATGTGAAGTTGCTAATTCTGGTTATTATTTCTGTTGTAGATCTCTTAGTGGTTTTTTTTTTTTTTAAAGTAATCTCTACACCCAACATGGGGCTTAAACTTACAACCCCAAGATCAAGAGTCACAGGTTCTACCAACGGAGCCAGCCAGGCGCCCCCCTTGGTGTTTCCATATAAACAATCATGTCATGTACAAATAGAGTACTTTTTACTTTCCAATCTTTATGTCTCTCGTGCTACTGCACTGACTAGGATCTCCAGTACAATGTTGAATACCAAAGGTGAGAGTATACTTGCCTTGTTCCTAAGCTTGGGGGGGAAGCATTCAATATTTCACCATTAAATATGATGTTGGCTCTAGATTTTTCACAGATATGCTTTTTCACATTGAGAAACTTTTTTTCTATTCCTAACTTGCTGAGAGCTTTGTCATGAATAGATGTCGAAAACGTATAAAGTTTTTTCTACCAGCGATTATCTTTTTTTCCTTCTTTTTGTTAATATGGTGCATTACATTGATTTTCCAATGTTAGACCAGTTTTGCATTCCTAAGAGAAATCCCATAGGTTATGATGTATTTTTATATACCATCAGATTTTATTTGCTGACATTTTATTATGAATTTTTGCATCTATGTTCATGAGAGATATTGGTTTTTAACTTCCTTTCTTTGTCCCTCCCTCTCCCTCTTTCTTTTTTCTTTTCTAATGTCTTTCAAGTTTTGGTATCAGGGTTACACTGGCCTCACAAAACAAATTGGAAAGCATTCCTTTATTTTCTGGAAGAGTTTTTGTAGCATTGGTAATACTTTTCTTAAGTAGTTAATAGAATTCATGAATAGATCATCTGGGCCCAGAGTTTCCTTTGCAAGAAGTTCTTGGTAATGCATTGTTTATTTACTAGCTAAAGGGACATTCAGGGGGTCCCTGGGTGGCTCAGTCAGTTAAGTGTCCAACTTCAGCTCAGGTCATGATCTCATGGTTCATGGGTTCGAACCCCACGTCAGGCTCTGTGCTGACAGCTCAGAGCCTGGAGCCTGCTTCAGATTCTGTGTCTCTCCCTCTCTCTCTGCCCTTCTCCAATTCGTGCTCTTTCTCTCAAAAATAAATAAACATTAAAAAAATTATTTTAATAAAATAAAATAAAGGGACATTCAGATTTTCTATTTTATCTTATATAAGTTTTGGAAGGTGTAATTTTCAAGGAATTTGTCCATTTCCTCTACATTGTCTAATTTATTGGCATAGACTTGTTTATGACATCCTTTTAATAGCCTTTTAATATCTTTAGCACAGTGATATGCCTTCTTTTGTTCCTGATATTGGTAGTCTGTCTTCTCTCTTTTATTGGGGGGCAGGGGGAAGGTGGTCAGTCTGGCTAGGGGTTAATCAATTTTGTTACCTTCTCAAATAACCAACTTTTGGCTTTGCTAAATGTATTATTTATCTGCTTTCTATTTTATAATTTCTGTTCTTCTCTGTATCATTTCCTTCCTATCATTTACTTTAGGTTTACTTTGCTCTTCTTTTTCTAGCTTCCGAAAGTGAAACTTAGGCCTTTTTTCCCCAATATTAGGTTTTACAGCTTTAAATACATCTCTAAAAACTGCTTTGTTTCATCTTGCAAAGTTTGGTATGTTTTATTTTTATTATCATTCAAATAAAAATATTTTCTAATATTCTCTGGGATTTCTTAGACTTTTTGTTGTGTAGAACTGTGCTGCTTAATTTCCAAGTATTTGGGGTTTTCTACATACATTGTTATTGATTTGGAATTTAACTCCATGGTCGTCAGATAACATACTCTATATGATTTTAGCCCTTTTGAATTTATTGAGATTTGTTTTATGGCCCAGAATGTGATTTACCTTGGTGAATATATCAAGGGCACTTAAACTTGAAAATAATGTGTATTCTGGTGGGTACTTTGTTCCATAAATATTTATTAGATTGAGGTGGTTCAAAGTGTTGTTCGAATCTTTTACGTATTTACTGATTTTTGTCTAGTTGTTTTTTATAATTGCTGAGAGAGTGGTGTTAAAATGGCCAACTACAATAGTGTATTTGTGTCTTTCTCCCTTTATTTCTGTCATTCTGTTAGTTTTTCCTGCATGTATTTTGAAACTCTGTAATGTATGCTTATTATACCTTCCTGGTGATATTTATTATTATGAGGTTTCTTTTTTAATCTCTGATGATTGTCTCCATCTTAATACTTCATTTTATATTAATTTAGCCACTTCAACTTTCTTATCCTTACTGTCTGCATGATACATCTTTTCTCATCTGCTTCCTATCAACGTCTTTTATGTGTCCCTCATAGACAGTATTGTTGGGCTGTGCTTTTCTATCTGGCAGATTCTGCCTTTTAATTGAAGTGATTTAGACTAGTAACCTTAATGTAATTACTGATATGGTTGAATGTTGGTCTACCATTTTACTATTTTTTTTCCTCTTTATCTCCTGTTGTTGTTGTTGTTGTTGTTGTTGTTGTTGTTTCCTCTGTTCCTCCTCTCTTGCCTTCTTTTCGGGCTAATTGATTATTTATTAGAAACCTACCCTCATTTATCAATTAGCTTTTTTGTTATACTTCTTTGCATTTTTAAGAAGTGATCACCATAGAAATATAATATATATCCATAACATTTCAGTCTATTTGGAATTAATATTGTGCCACTTCATGCAAAATATGTATTAAGTGTTACATCTATGTAAGTTAAAAACCTCACAATACAATGTTAAAATGTTTGTTTTGGGGGCACCTGGGCGTCTGACTCTTGATTTTGATTCAGGTCATGTTCTCAGGTTTTGTGAGTTCAAACACTGCATGGGGCTCTGTACTGACAGCATAGAGCCTGCTTGGGATTCTCAGTCTCCCTCTCTCTCTGCTCCCCACTCTCAAAACTAATAAATAAACTTAAAAATAATGTGTCTAAATTCTATTTTTAAAAAAATGTTTGCTTTGGGGCACCTGAGTGGCTCAGTCAGTTGGGCATCCGACTCTTGATTTTGGCTCAGGTCGTGATCTCATGGATTGAGCCCCCACATCAGCACTGTCAGCACTGAGCCTGCTTGGGGTTCTCTCTCCTTCTCTCTCTGCCCCTCCCCTGCATGCCCACGAACTCTCACCAGAAAGAGAGAGAGAGAGAGAGAGAAAGTGAAGCTTTAAAAATGTTTGCTTTAAACATTTATAAGTATTTTAAGAAATGGAGAGGAAAGTGATTTCTTATATTCTTTTTTTAATTTGTAAATGTTTATTCATTTTTGAGAGATAGAGACAGAGTGTGAGCAGGGGAAGGGCAGAGAGAGAGGGAGACACAGAATCTGAAGCAGGCTCCACGCTCTGAGCTGTCAGCACAGAACCTGATGTGGGGTTTGAACCCATGGACTGTGAGATCATGACCTGAGTTGAAGTCAGACACTCCACCAACTGAGCCACCCAGGCACCCCTTATATTTATTCTTATATTTACTATCTCTGGTGCTTTTCATTATTCCTGAAGATCCAAATTTCGACCTGGTATCATTTCCTTTCACTCTGAAAAAACTTCTTTAGCATTTCCTACAGTGCAGATCTGTTGTCTATGAATTCTCCTAGGTTTTGTTTATCCATAAATGTATTTATTTAATTTTAAACGGTTTCCTGTCCAGGACTATGCTGTAGTGCCTTTCTGTTTCCCACAAGACTTCAGGAAAGGCTGTTTCACAAAGAGCCTGGTTACTGGGGTCTTGGGGAGCATGGGGAGAAAAGCATCTGCGGGGGTAAAAAGCCTCACAGCTAGAGGGGCAAGACGGAGAATCAGAGCAGCAGAAATTGAGAAGAGAGATGATGCAAACTATCCTTCTCTCATCGTGGAGCACCCCAACGTTTACGCAAGCCTCCAAGCCTCTCGTGTGTCTGTTAGAGGAAGAGTAACCCCAGAAACACGGAGCATGTGAGGACATTCAGGTTACACAAAAGCCAAGTTTAATTCAACTTGACAAGTATCATTAAGTGTGTGATGTGTACTTTCAGTTCTTTGGGCCTTCATTAGGACTCTTCAGAAATCTTACTTTTCAGCTGGGGAATGTGCAAACTCAGCGGAAAGACTCCCTTCCCATTGGCCTGTGGGCTCAGCTGACTCCATGACTCTACCTGGGAAGTTGCTCACTAGCCAGAGGCCGCCAGATGTGCCCCATAAACTGGTAAACGTGTCACAACAGAGAGGGTTGAAAAAAGCTTCCTCTCACCACCAGTGACACTAGGGAAAGAACTTTTCCTGAGACGTATGTCACTCAGCTCCCCAAAGCCAGGCGTGCCTGGGGCGCAGGGTGTGGGAACTTCTTTCTAGCTCTCCCTGGGAAAGATTCAGGCCCAGTGCAGGCCAGGGCTGGGGTGAGACAGGAGATGCACTCGCCTCCTGTGTGAAATTGAAGAGGCCGCCCCACATCTCAGAAATCAAGATAAATACTATTTTACTGCCACGTTTTTCTTTTCTTTTTTAAATTTTTTAAGTATGAAATTTATTGTCAAATAGGTTCCATACAACACCCAGTGCTCATCCCAACAGGTGCCCTCCTCAATGCCCATCACCTACTTTCCCCTCCCTCCCACCCCCTATCAACCCTCAGTTTATTCTCAGTTTTTAAGAGTCTCCTATGGTTTGCCTCCTTCCCTCTCTGTAACTCCCCACCCCCCTTCTCCTCCTCCCTGGTCTTCTGTTAAGTTTCTCAGGATCCACATATGAGTGAAAATATATGGTATCTGTCTTTCTCTGTATGACTTATTTCACTTAGCATCACACTCTCCAGTTCCAACCACATTGCTACAAAGGGCCATGTTTCATTCTTTCTCATTGCCACGTAGTACTCCATTGTGTATATAAACCACAATTTCTTTATCCATTCATCAGTTGATGCACATTTAGGCTCTTTCCATAATTTGGCTATTGTTGAGAGTGCTGCTATAAACATTGGAGTACAAGTGCCCCTATGCATCAGCACTCCTGTATCCCTTGGGTAAATTCCTAGCAGTGCTATTGCTGGGTCATAGGGTAGGTCTATTTTTAATTTTCTGAGGAACCTCCACACTGCTTTCCAGAGCGGCTGCACCAATTTGCATTCCCACCAACAGTGCAAGAGGGTTCCCGTTTCTCCACATCCTCTCCAGCATCTATAGTCTCCTGATTTGTTCATTTTGGCCACTCTGACTGGCGTGAGGTGATATCTCAGTGTGGTTTTGATTTGTATTTCCCTGATGAGGAGCGGCATTGAGCATCTTTTCATGTGCCTGTTGGCCATCTGGATGCCTTCTTTAGAGAAGTATCTATTCATGTCTTCTGCCCATTTCTTCACTGGATTATTTGTTTTTCCGGTGTGGAGTTTGGTGAGTTCTTTATAGATTTTGGATACTAGCCTTTTATCTGATGTCATTTGCAAATATCTGTTCCTATTCCATCAGTTGCCTTTTAGTTCTGTTGATTGTTTCCTTTGCAGTGCAGAAGCTTTTTATCTTCATGAGGTCCCAATAGTTCATTTTTGCTTTTAATTCCCTTGCCTTTGGAGATGTGTCAAGTAAGAAATTGCTGCGGCTGAGGTCAGAGAGGTTTTTTCCTGCTTTCTCCTCTAGGGTTTTGATAGTTTCCTATCTCACATTCAGGTCCTTTATCCATTTTGAGTTTATTTTTGTGAATGGTGTGAGAAAGTGGTCTAGTTTCATCCTTCTGCATGTTGCTGTCCAGTTCTCAGCACCATTTGTTAAAGAGACTGTCTTTTTTCCATTGGATATTCTTTCCTGCTTTGTCAAAGATTAGTTGGCCATACTTTTGTGGGTCCAGTTCTGGAGTCTCTATTCTATTCCACTGGTCTATGTGTCTGTTTTTGTGCCAACTGCCATATTTCTCTTTACAAAAAAAAAAAACAACAAAATTAAGGCGAAAAAGCTCTATGATGAACCAAATATTAAAATTTTCAATAAGTCAGTGCAACTCTGCAATTGTATAATTCATATCACTTGCCCTCTCCTGGTCCCACCCATGCTGGGACCTACCTTCACTTAAAATATTGGTGTTTTGTTCATCATGGATCTTTTTGCATTAATTTTGATTTAAAAAAATATTCCATTAAAATGACATTTTTCTTGATTACTGTGGTTTTGGGCGCTCTCTCAAATTTTGCACTTGCTTTACCCTGGTACCAGCCCTGAACATCTTTAAGAACCTCTTTAAAATCTTCCCTGCCACTCTTCCAGCCCATCAAAAGAAATCCCCAACATACCTTGATGATAGAAAGGCATTTTTTACATACATAAATGTAAAAAGCTTACTGGAGACACTAATAACAGCCAAAAGAAGGATTTGCGTAAACTCCTGGCACAGTTCATTTGGCAGATTTATAAAAAAGGAGTTCTAACAGACTTCTAGATCCCAGAGTAAACATTCATCAATTAAAATGACCTTAAATTTCTTCACTTGAACATAAGAGACTAAGAACTAAGGCTGAAAAAAATAAGAATGTGAGTTTATTTTGTTACATTGGTGATATAATACGCAAGAATGTATTTGTTATGTATTCATGATTTCATTTGGATGGAATAATTAAATCTCAGCTCTGATACTTTTGGTAGAGTATGGTCAGCATGGGTGCCATTCATAAAATACTGAATCCATTTTACTCAGTCCCATCCATGCCAGTAGAGGCAACGTGGAATAACAGTGAGAATTCTAGATTGTGAATCCCAGTGAGGATCTATATCACCCATGTCATTTGGAGCAAGTCATGAAATGTCCTTGGGTCTCACTTTCCTCATCTTTAAAAGGGGGCTACAAATTTAGCTTAAATACCATGTCATTAAGAAGAACTCTTAATTGCTTGCCCCTTTATTTATGCTAAATAATTACAGGTAATCTTGATTATCCTTGGTGTCTAAAATTAGAAAAGCTAATTTTGAAAAATAAAGAATTATTCATAAAGAACATTTTGAAAAAGGAGATAGGAATAAGTAGAACCAAATTTTGTTTTAAACAATAATGATTATAAAAATTTTTGGAGTCCAACGAATTGGTATTCATATACCAAACGGGAGAGAGAGTGACCATTTCTAACCAGTAACTTAATAGCATTCAGAATAGACATTCTGAGGGGCACCTGGCTGGCTTGGTTGGTAGAACATGCAACGCTTTAAAAAATTTTTGTTTAATGTTTATTTTTGAGACAGAGACAGCGCATGAGTGGGGGAGGGGCAGAGAGAGAGGGCGACACAGAATCTGAAGCAGGCTCCAGGCTCTGAGCCGTCAGCACAGAGCCCGACACGGGGCTCGAACTCACAAACCGCGAGATCGTGACCTGAGTCAAAGTCAGACGCTCAACTGACTGAGCCACCCAGGTGCCCCAAGAACATGCAACTCTTGATCTTGGGGTCATGAGTTTGAGCCCCATATTGGGCATAGAGATTACTTTAAAAACAAAGTTCAAAATAAAGACTCTGGGCTAAAACATCAGTGGTCTGGGGTGATTAAAAAAAAAAACGATGAGCTTAGCATCTGAGCTAAAGCTCCAGCAGGTGGAGGAGGAACACTGCACTTGACAATGGCTGTCATTCTTCAGAGGTGGAAACATCATATTCTCACCAGGACTTAATGAAGAATCCAGATTCTATTATTAATTTCCTCCCCAAAGTCTAATCTTGTTGGGATTATGATTCATGATTCTGACTATATAGCATTTGGAAGGTTAGTTATTCTTTAATTTTCTTAGCAGACCATCTCCTCTGCTCCTCACTTTCAATTCTAGCTGTTCTTTCCCACCTTGTAGCCAGGTGAGTCCCTTAGGACCTTCTCCAAGAACCCCACAGACACTAATATCTTAACTAAAAAGAACAGGAAAAAAAGTCTTATGAGGTCCCTGTACAGTTTGTCTCTTTGTAATTTTGTAACAGCTTTGTTGAGGTATATAATTCACCTACCATACAATTCACCCATATGAAGTGTACAATTCATATTTTCATCACTCTGAAAGGAAACCTTGTGCCCATTAATAGTCACCTCCCCTTCTCCCATATCCCCCAGCCCCAGGCAACCACTAAGTCACTTTCTGTCCCTATAGATTTGCCTAGTGTGGACATTTTATATAAATGAATCATTATGTGGTCTTTTGTGACTGGCTTATGTCACTGGGGTTGATGTCCTCAAGGTTCATCCATGTTGAACCATGAATCTGCACTCCAATCTTTTTGATGCCTGAATAATAGTCCATTGTATGGAATGGCATTTCATTTATCCGTTCAACAGAGGGTGGACATTTGAGCTTGGACACTTTTTGGCTATTGTGAATAACGCCTCAATGAACACAGTGTACAAGTTTTGTTGGATAGATGTTTTCAGTTCTTTTGGGCATATATCTAGAAATGGAATTGTTGGGTCACATGTACCTTTATACTTTTTTTTTTTTTTTTAATTTATTTTTGGGACAGAGAGAGACAGAGCATGAACGGGGGCGGGGCAGAGAGAGAGGGAGACACAGAATCGGAAACAGGCTCCAGGCTCTGAGCCATCAGCCCAGAGCCCTACGCGGGGCTCGAACCCACGGACCGCGAGATCGTGACCTGGCTGAAGTCGGACGCTTAACCGACTGCGCCACCCAGGCGCCCCGATACTTTTTTTTTTTTTGAGAGAGAGAGAGAGAGAGAGAGAGAGAGAGAGAATGCGAGCCAGGGGAGGGGCAAAGCAAGAGGGAGAGAGAGAATCTCAAGCAGGCTCCATGCCCAGGCCAGAGCCTGATGCAGAGCTCAATCTCAATGAGCTCATGACCTGAGCCAAAATCAAGAGTCAAACACTCAACCAACTGAGCCACCCAGGCACCCCTTTACTTTTCAATAGACTAATGTGACAATTATCGATCTCTGCATGGAAAATTACCTCGAGCTTCATGGCTTAAAAGAACAATAATCAGGGGCACCCGGTGGCTCAGTCAGTTAAGTACCCTACTTCTGCTCAGGTCAGGATCTCGCGGTTTGTGAGTTTGAGCCCTACATCAGGCTCTGTGCTGACAGCTTGGAGCCTGGAGCCTGCTTCGGATTCTGTGTCTCTCTCTCTCTGCCCCACTCATCCTCTCATTCTCTCTCCTCTCTCTCTCTCTCTCTCTCTCAGAAAATAAACATTAAAAATTAAAAAAACAACAACTAATCATTTACTATCTCTCACTAATCATTTACTATTTCCCGTGGGTCAGGAATTTGGGAGTAACTTGAGTAGGAGGCTGCAGTCAGACGCTGGTCACTGCGGAAGTCCTCTGAAGGCTGGGTTGGAGCTGGGGGACCCACCTCTAGGGTGGCTCACTCACGACTGGCAAGTTAGTGCCGGCTTTTGGGTGGGGCCTCAGTTCGTCTCTGCATGGGCTTCCCTACAGGGATGCCCAAGTGTCCTCAAAATAGCAGTCTTCCTCTAAAGCAAGCTAGCCAAGAGACCTAGGTGGAAGCTGCATTATCTTTTATGACTTAGCCTCAGAAGGCAGACAACTGTCACCTTTACCAAGTTCTGTCGTTCACATAGGCCGGCCCTGATTCATGTGGGAGGGGGTGTGCAAGGGACAGATGGCAGGGGAGGCAGGTTGGAGACATCTTGGAGGCTGGCAACCACAAATAGGTTGATTTCAAAGCTCCATTCTCTGTTGTCCCTGCGGAGATGATCTAAATTTACAGACCCTAGGCAAGAGGTCAAAAAATACGTGGCAGGGTTTACAGGATTGTAACAGCACCAGGTTGCACCCCGCCACCACTTGGTGGATTTAACAACCTGCAGTGGAGCTTCCCGACTGTCCTGCTGGGGACTTCGAGGAGAAGGAGAATCTAAGCGAACTACAGAATAGAAAGATACAGCCTTCCTGCTGTCCTTGGATTATTGCCCCTGGTATTCACCTCTGGAAGAGCCAACGCTTTGTCCCCCTATCTACATCAGCAAAATCCTCCTGGAATGTCACTGGGGTTATTTGATCCAGTAGCCAAATCCATGTTGTCTCCTGGCAAATCAGCAAGTACTTATTAAGCATCTACTGTGTACCCAAGACCAAAGCCCAGGATCATCTGAGACTAGTGTAGATGGAAACGCCAGAAAGGGCCAGGCATGACCAAAATAGATTGTTGTCAAACCCACCTGTCTTGAGGCTTCAAAGGCAACAAGTGGAAAGGATTTTTTGTTTTTGAGTTAGCATTTAGAGTAGTTACAGCCTCAAGAATGCCTTCAGGTTGATTTTCATTTGGAAAATTCCTGAGGACATGAAACACAAAGATAGATTAAGGAGCATTTCTAGAGACTTTTAGTCACCTGACAACAAGATGTAATGCTTATCCTGGATTAGATCCTGGATGGGGGAAAAGTGGCTAGAAAATACATTACTGGAAATTGGTCAAATTGGAACACAAACTGTAGATTAAATAATAGTATTGGATCAGTACTATGTTAACGTTTCTGAATTTTATAATCATATTGTGGTGATGCAATAAAACATTTATTCTTAGGAAATATGCATTGAAGTATTATGGGGTAAATGTGTCTACACCTTAGTTTTGAGTGGTTCAGAAAAAAAATTCTGCATATACATATGTGCGTGCGCACGCACACACACACGCATATGGAAAGAGAGACAGCAAGTAAATGCAGCAAAATGTGAGCAGTGAATCTGGGTGAAGGGCATATGGGAATTCTTCATACATATGCTGTTTGCCACTTTTCTGTAAAATTGAAATTGTTTTGAAATAAAAAGATTTTAAAGAGAAAAAGAAACACCCGAGGGTCTTCTGTGAAGGCCAAGATAGTCTGGTGTCATTGCTCCTTCATGGAACGGTAGATTGAAAAAGTCAAGGTCAGCCAGGTGCCGATTACCCACATGACCCAGACAGTGCTGTGGGTAGGGTGCTGGAAGTGTCAACCAACGGTTTCAGCTGACAACATCTGCTGGCAGTTAATAAAAACTCCAGGGGCACCTGGCTGGCTTAGTCAGTGGAGCATGCAACTCTTGGTCTGGGGGTTGTGAGTTCGAGGCCCACACTGGGTGTAGAGGTTACTTAAAAATAAAATATTTAAAAAAAGAAAGACTCCAGCAATACTGAAGTTTTACACTGTCCTTGTGACCCCACAGTCAGCCCCTGAAAGTGACAGTCTCAGCTTGCTCTGCCCCCAACCTCTGGCCCAGCAGCCACCTCAACAGCTCCTCTGAGACATCCCAAGCTGGCCAAGAGCGTCACTTGCCCTCTTGTTTCCCAAGACCGAGTGCCTCCTTCTGCTCAATCGGGCCCTGGGCTGAAAGGCAGAGACCTCTCCTGTTCCCCCAACATCAGAGGCAGCCTGGCTAGAAACCCGTGGCAACAAATCCCCCAAGTTTCCAAGAACATCTCAGAGCCGCAGGGTCAGCCAAATGTCTTTGAAATGGTCCAGGGTAAGAACCCCCCTCCACACGACACTACTCAGTCTCAGAGGTCAAGGTGCATGTTCTGATTCTTATTCCATTAGATGTGTAGGAGGCGGCTGGGAGCCCCAGAGACTCAGAAGACACAGATCCAATCAAGGCCCGGAGGATTCCCAGGTTAAAAACATTGGCCTTCAGAGCTCACTAAATGTGAACTCTACAAATTGGTTTCAAAGTCAGCCAAGCCTGGGTTTCGTCATCTGCCCGCCAGAGCCAACTGACTGGCTTCCCATTAGCAGGGGGAGGAAGTGGAAAGGCCCAGCCCCGGGGGGCTTCAAAGAGGAGGAGGTCCCTGACAAGAGAATCAATCACAGAGCCCTGATGAGAACGACAGGGGAAAAGGTCTTTCTAGTCCCCATGAAAGTGGTTACCAGACTGTGATGGCTCCAGGCAAGCCACCTGCTGGGGACAAACACCTTTCTCCTTTAGCTCAGACTCTCTGATGTGTGTGAGGGGAAGAACAGCCTCCCACTGTCTGCCTTTCACAGAGGATGTTCTTGGCCTTCCTGATTACCTGAGACCAGGCCAGTGGATCACAGGCCCGACACACAGCAAGTTCTCATGAATAGCAAACACTTTCATGGCACTTACCGAGCGGCCAGGGACTGTCCTAGGCGCTTTACAGATCACTCATGTGACCCCCGCCCGGTAACACTATGAGGGTGGTACTCCTATTATCCCTATTTAGCAGGTGGGGAAACTGAGTCAGGAGAGGTAAAGAAACATGTTCAAAGTCACTGACCTAGTAAATAAGGATTTGAATGTTGGCTTGTGTCTGTGCTTTTAACCACTTTCCTTTTTTTCTGCTTTTAAGTTTATTTATTTATTTTGAGAGAGGGAGAGAGAGAGAGAGGGAGAGTGCAAGCGGGGGAGAGGTAAAGAGGGAGAGAGAGGGATTCCCAAGCAGGCTCCGTGCTGAGGGGCTCAACCTTAACAAACCGTGAGATCATGGCCTGAGCTGAAATCAAGAGTCAGTCACTTAACCAACTGAGCCACTCAGCTGCCTCGCTTTTAACCACTTTCTTTGCAAGAACTCCTAGCATGCTTGATGTGCTCCTTCGAAAAACCCATAATCGAGGAAATAAACACTCACGTTTCAAAAATCATATCTAGACAGGACGAGATGGATAAGGAGGTCTGCAGAGCAGGTTGGCGGGTGATAGGAAAGTGCAGTGGGTCTCACTGTTCCCTGCTGTACTGATAATCTGTCCCATACGTCCATCCATCCATCCGTTCATTTGACCTCTCACATTTAGAACTTAGGGCCCTACTGGGGCTTGAGTGGGAGGAAACAAGAGGAGCACTGCTTAGATAATAAACTGAAATGGAGCACACAAACAGTGAAAGAGTCAGAGGAGGGGGATTGGGGCCAAGTGAGTAGTGCGTCAGGAGCAGGGTGGAGGGACGCAGTTCCAAGAAGCATTCTCTGGCCACACACCCCCACCATAGCTTGCGGGTCCTCCTCCACCGGACGACGGACGGCATCCTTACTGTAGCATTTTCCATACTGGGTTTCGGTTTCCTACTTGCTTCTCTGCTATTAATTTCTGTAATCCCAGTACTAGGCAAGGACCAGTCACTCAGCATTTGTTGAATGACTTTCTGAATGAAAAAGGCCCTGAGGGGAAAGAGCTCAGCTGCACTGAGGGGAAAAGAGCAGACAAGCTCAGCAGAGCAGGGCTTCTCAAACTACACAAAGCAGAATTACATAGGGATCTGGTGAAAATGCAAATCCTGATTCAGGAGGCGTGGGGCGTGGCCCGAGTTCCTCTATTCCCAACAAGCTACAGTGGGTGATGCCCAGACTCCTGCTCCCTGGATCCCACTTTTGTGCCAAGGCCCTTGATGATTCCCTGGCCCTTCTCAGCCCCAAGGGAGCCTCATCCCACACTAAGGCTCCCTTCCTCTGCCCCTGAGCTCCTCTACTGCCCCCCCCCCCCCCCGCCCCGCTCCCCAACAGCCTTAGCCACTGATCCCATTTGCCCTACTGCCCAGACACCGATTTGAAGACCATCTACCCAAATCCCGGCAGTTCCCACAGTGGGGCCCACTGGTCCCAGGGTGGACCTGGTGAGGGGGCTCCTGGGGTCAAGGATATCTCCCAGATCACCTCTCCCAGAACTCAGGATCACAGGTCACCTTAGCATCTCTGAGGCTCCCAGAAATCCTGCGATGACAAAGATTTGTGCAGGAGCCCAAGGAATGGCTGAGATGGGGGAGAAACTTAATGCTCCGTAATCCTCCTCAGCACCACCCCTAGCTACTCAGACCTCAATGGAGCATGTGATTGCTCAGTGGTGGTTTCCTACCCATCCCCAGATTACCATCCTTATGAACAAGTGTACAGACATATGGAAATTCTAGAACCACCACAGGAAACAGGCAAGGTTTGCCTTTTTTAGTAAGGGGACGTATGCTTTCCCCAAACAGCGGTGCTCTTCTCTTTCTAAATCTTCAGGACCCTGGTCTCTTACCCCTCCGTCTTCTTAAAGGATCGGATGCTGTCATTTATGCTGAATTGCACACGATTGATAAGATTAAAACACGTCACTTCTGAAGGCTTATTGTTCTCGGTTTGCTCCTCTACCCTCCGCCCAGATCCATTTTCTCTCGCTCTCTGTCCCTGGGAGCCTGGACCCTTGGGCCCCCTCACCCTCCGGCTTCCGGGTGGCCAATGGTGCGGGGCGGGGAGTGGGGGGGAGCACTGCAGAGAGATCTGAGGGCAAGAGGAGAGGAACAAGGAGATATTTAGTCCCCGCTGCAGCCTCGCATCACTGGGCAGTGTCTGCATCACCACGGCATCGGTGCTCCCTCAAGGCGGCCCCTCCGAGGCTCAGCTTCCATTAGGCTCCCTTTGGCTCCTCTGCCCTAGGGTACTACCAGCTGCCTGCTGTCGCACATCCCAGGGTGCCTCACCATCCCTGCCAGCAGCTTCCATCCTGCACACTTCACTGTAAACACTCCTGTCACTAACTGTCTGATTTTATTTTTTTAGTTAAACCCTTTTGAGTGTGCCTTCTGCTTCCTGCTAGGATTCTGAATGATACAGAATGTTGCATTTTTATCAAGTATGGGGTCCCCAATTTGGTTTAAGCCAAAGCAATGAAGCTCTAATTGTAGAATTTGGGGGTTGAGGGAGTCCAGAGACAGGAGGTATTTTTGAGGAGGGGGGAGTACGCCGGTGTTTCTCAGTGCCTTGAAAACCAACTACAACAAGGCCTGGGAGTTAGCTTCTCATTTTATTTTCTTCAGCCGCCATGAACTGAGCGGCTGCTGTGTTCTGGAACCGGTGCTTAGGATTGTGGGAATCAAGGACGATAGAGACCAGGCCCCATGTCCCACAACCTCACACTCGGGGACACTCGGGCCAGGGCAGGATGAAAGGCCTGGAATGGAATTGAATGTGACAGGCAGCCAAGCAGGGCAAAGCCGCTGAGATAAGGGCCTAATCAGAGTTCAGACAGAGAACAGTGGCAGAACGGCAGGCGGAGGCTTTGTTCCAAAGCTGGGGACCTGGGAGGACCTCACGGGGTGGGGGAGGAGGTCACATGGGACCTTGGAGCGCTGCAAAGCAGCCCATCAGCAGCCTCAGCCCAGAAGCCAGAGCGGGCCCCTTTCTGCAGCCTCCGTGGACGCCCGGGCGGGTTTTGTTTGCTCCTCCCCTGGGTTCTTACTGCACATCTACTCAACTCCAGCAGCAACCACTGAGCCAGCGCTCACCCTGTGCACGGAGCTCCTTGAATCCTCCCAACAACCCTGTGGGTGGGCATTATTCAGCCCTTTTTATAGCTAAGGAAATTGAGGCTCGGTCCAAATGACTGGCCCACAAATTTATAAATAGACACTGGAGACCAGAATTTGAATCCAGACTGCCTGGCTCTGAAATGCACTCTCAGCCACTGATCTGTCTGCTGCGATTTCTTACTCTTATAGAAGAGTCAAGGGTGGTGCCGAGCACTTGTGTGGAGTATCTCATTTGGTCTTCACAGCTCCCCCCTGAGGGAGGTCCTAGTATTACCACTTACTTTCCAGAAGAAGACACTGTCCCACCGAGAGGGTTACATCTCTCTCTAGGGCCCACAGCCAGGTCACGGTACAGCCAGGGTTTGAACCCAGGAAACCCACTCCAAGTTCATACCCCCAGCCACCACATTCCTCCAAGGCAGAGCCTAAATTATTATTTTTATTTTTTTGTTTGTCTGTTTTGAGAGACGGTGCGCGTGCTCAGGAGGGGCAGAGAGAGAGAGAGAGAGAGAGAGAGAGAGAGAGGAAGAGAGAGAATCCCAAGCAGGCTCCACACTGTCAGTGCAGAGCCTGATGTGGGGCTCGAACCCACGAACCGTGAGATCATGACCTGAGCCAAGATCAAGAGTCTGATGCTAACTGACTGAGCCACCCAGGTGCCCCCTGAATTATTTTTTTAAAGGTCTTTATTTTGTTGAATGGTTTTACCTTTATAGAAAATTATAAAGATAATACAAAGAGTCTCCTAAATAATCAGGCCGGGACTTTCAATACCATGTTGAATAAAAGTGTTGAGAGTGGGCATCCTTGTCTTGTTCCTGACCTTAGAGCAAAAGCTCTCAGCTTTCACTGTTGAGCATGATGTTAGCTGCGGGCCTGTCACATACAGTATGCATGCGTGCACGCATGTGTGTATTTGTTTATCTTTAAGTTTTTATTTTAAACACCTGGTTTTCTTCAGGACAAGCACACTCCTTCACCCCCATCCCCTATCTCACCCATCCTTCCAACCACCTCCCCCTCTGGTAACCATCAATTTGTTCTCCTTAGCTAAGAGTCTGTTCCTTGGTTTGACTCTCTCTCTTTTTCCCTTTTGCTTGTTTTATTTCTTAAGTTCCACATATAAGTGAAATCACATGGTATTCGTCTTTCTCTGACTGACTGATTACACTTAGCGTAATACTCTCTAGCTCCATCCATGTCGTTGCCAATGGCAAGATTTCACTCTTTTTGCTGGCTGGATAAACATACGGCCTTTATTACGTGGAGGCATGGTTTCCTCTGGACTCGCCATTTGTTTTTATCATATATGATGTTGAATTTTATCAAATACTTTTTCTGCATTCATTTAGATGATCCTATAACTTCTATCCCTCACTTTGTCAGTGTGATGTATCCTCTTGATGGATTTGTATACGTTGACTCATCCTTGCATCCCTGGAATAAATCCCAGTTGACCATGACGTAGGATCCTTTTCATGTATTCGATTTGGTTGGCTAATATTTTGTCAAGGATTTTTCTTTTCTTGTGGCATCCGTGTCTGGTTTCGGTATCAGGGTAATGTTGGCCTCATAAAATGAATTTGGAAGAGTTTTCTCTTCTGTTTTTAGAAGAGTTTGGGAAGAAGTGGTATTAATTCTTTAAATGTCTGGTAGGATTCACCAGTGAAGCCATCTAGTCCTGGACTTTTGTTTGTTGGAGGTTTTTGATTACTGGTTTAATCTCTTTTCTAATAATCAGTCTTTCAGATTTTCTATTTTTTCACGAAATAAAGAAAGACAAATTACGTCCAATCTTACTCATATGTGGAATCTAAAAAATGATACAAACAGGGGCACCTGGCTGGCTCAGTCATTAGAGCATGCAACTCTTGATCTAGGGGTTGTGAGTTTGAGCCCTATGTTGGGTATAGAGAATAAAAATAAATAAAAATTAAAAACAAACAAGCAAAGAAACAAAAACTACACTCATGGATACAGAAAACAGATTGGTGATTGCCAGAGCTGTGGGGGGGCGGGGGGGGGGGGGAGGCTGGTTGGCAAAATGGGTGAAGGTGGTCAAAAGGTACCAAAAAAAAGTTTCCATATACCCCAGGCGGGCTTTCCCTTACTCTTTTGTTTTGTTTTTAATGTTTCTTTATTTTTGAGAGAGAGAGAGAGAGAGAGAGAGAGAGAGTGTGTGTGTGTGTATGCGCGCAAGCAGGGGAGAGGCAGGGAGAGAGGGGACAAAGGATCCAAAGCAGGCCCTGCACTGACAACAGAGAGCCCAATGCAGGGCTCGAACTCATGAACCAGGAGATCATGACCTGAACCGAACTCGGATGCTTAACTTACTGAGCCACCCAGGAACCCTTTGTTTTGTTTTTTAAGTAGGCTTCAAACCTCACAGGGAGCCTAGGGCAGGACCTGAACTTATAACCCCAAGATCAAGACCTGAGCTGAGATCAAGATTCAGATGCCAAACCAACTCAGCCACCCAGGCACCCCTAGTTTCCCTTACTGTTAAGATCTCGCAGTATGGTACATTTGTTACAATTAACATACCAGTGTTGATGTATCATTATTTACTAAAGTCCATAGTTGATTCAGATTTCCTCAGCTTACCTAATGTCTCTTTGTGTCCCAGGACCCCATCCAGGACACTCTACTGCATTCAGTCATCATATATATTCCTCAGGCTCCTCTTGTCTCTGACAGTTTCTCAGACTTTCCTCATTTTTGATGACCTTGACAGCTTTTTAAATTGTGATTTAAAAAAAAAACAACCCACACATAAAAATCTACCAACTTAACCATACTTAAGTGTACTGTCAGTAGCATTAAGCACATTCACACTGTTGTGCAACAGATCTCCAGAATGTTTTCATCTTGCAACACTGAAACGCTACCCTCATAAACAACAACTTTCCCCCCTCTCCCCAGCCCCTGGTAACCACCATTCTACTTTGTGTTCCTATGAATTTGACTACTTGATTTATTTTTTAAGCTATTTTTTAAAATTTTTTAGTAATCTCTACACCTAACATGGGGCTTGAACTCATAACCCTAAGAGCAAGAGTTGCACGTCTACCGACTGAGCCAGCCACACACACCTCAACTACTTTATTACCTCTTTTAGATATGGGATCATACAGTATTTAGCTTTTTGTGGCTGGCTTATTTCACGTGTCATAATGTCCTCAAGGTTCACCCATGTTGCAGCCTGTGTCAGAACTTCCTTCCTTGTCAAGGCTGAGCACTATCCCATCATATGCATCTACCGCGTTTAGTTTATATGTTCATCCATCAGCAGACAGGGTGCTGCTCCCACCTTTTGTCTTTTGTGAACATAAGTAACTGGGAAACTGCCCTATTATTTTCCATAGTGGCCGTAGCATTTCACATTCCCACCAGTGGCGCACAGGGGTCCGCTTTTTCCACATCCTTGCCGACACCTCCAGCTGTCTAGGGGATTTTGACAGGAGCCATCCCGATGGGTGTGAGGGGGTCTCACACTAGGGTTTTGACTTTCATTTCCCTGATGATCGGTGATGTTGAACATCTTTTCGTGTGCTCGTGGGCCATTTGCACATTTTCTGTGGAGAAATGTCTACTCAAGCCCTTGGTCCATATTTGTATCGCTAAGCAATAAATGCCTATGTCATAATTTATTTATCTGTTCTCCTGTGCATGGGCATTTGTTACTACCAGTCTTGGCTATTGCACATAAAGCTGCTGTGAACATTTTTGCAGAGGTTTTTTGGTGGGTCTGTGTTCTCACTTCTCTTGGATAAAGACTTTTTGTACATTTCTGTACTCACCAGAGCTTAGGACCTAGCTGGTACTAAAAAAAAAAAGTGGGATAAAAAAAAGTGTGACTAAGTCACAGAACTAAGACCTCTGAGGTAGTAATAATCATTTCACATAATAACGTTTCAATGTGGAGCATGAATACCAAAAGCACGGGCTGAATAAAAAGAAAGGACATCTGAGGTGGAGACTTAGTGATTCAGCTAAGAATTTTGAAAAAGGATAGGCTTTGAAGAAGAGCCAAAACATGGGGACAACCAGAAAACTTCCTTCTGCAAGGGACAGAGGCTTCTCTCCCCCACGCTGACCGGATAGGGAGTCCTGGAGGGTGTCCGGCTGGAGTCACAACAGAGGGCCCACACAGGGGAGGCAGGCCCAGCTAGAGCAAAGATTGCAATGCCCATAGTTTGTTAAGAGAGATTTTTTGTGATATTTTATACCTTGCTGAGGAGCATTAATACCCTTTGTCTTCTCCTCTCTAAATCCACTCCTGGTTTGCCACACGGAGAGAGTTTGTCCTGGCCAGGATAATCCAGAACAGGAGACAATCCAGCAACCTTTTCTCCTTGGCTCTAGAAATTGTTTGTGTGTAGTCGGGAAACCTGGGTTTCTGCCTTTAACTAGCCGAATGTGCTTTCATCTCAAAATTCCTTCCAGCTCTCAAATATTATTACTTAGCAACTATACTTCTTTCTGCAGATTTTTTTAAGTTTATTTTTAAATTTATTTTTAGTACTCTACATCCAAAGTAGCGCTCGAACTCACGACCCTGAAATCAAGAGTCGCATGCTCTACGGAGCCCCTGGGTGGCTCAGTTGGTTGAGCATCTGAATTTGGCTCAGGTCATGATCTTCCGTCTGTAGGTTCAAACCCCACATCAGGCTCTGTGCTGACAGCTCAGAGCCTGGAGCCTGCTTTGGATTTTGTGTCTCCCTCTCTCTTTGCCCCTCCCCTGCTCATGCTCTGTCTCTGTCTGTCTCTCAAAAAATAAAATGTTAAAAAAAAAAAAAGGAGTAGCACGCTCTTCTGACTGAGCCAGCCAGGCACCCCTGTTCAGGAAATATTCTTTTTTCAATGTGTTCACCACAGAAAGTGAGAAAATACAATAAGGGAGCAGAAGCACATATAAAATCACTCATAATTTCATCACCCAGTGCTAACTCTTATTAACATACACTTGTTCGTATAAAAATATATGATGAGTGCCTGCCATGTACTGAGACATTTTAAATATATCTTTCTAGGCTATTTATATCTACATTTTAATGAAATCATCCTGCTTTATAACCTGCCTTTCACTCAAAAGACAGTTGTGAACATATTCCCATGTCAGTAAATACTTTCCCTACAGCGTTCCAGTTTTTCATTAATAAACATTCTCAGAGCTCAGTTTTGAACAAAGTCATAACCATTTTTTTAATGTTTATTTATTTTTGAAAGAGAGACAGAGTGTGAGTGGTGGAGGGGTAGAGAGAGAGGGAGACACAGAATCCGAAGCAGGCTCCAGGCCTTGAGCTGTCAGCACAGAGCCTGACGCGGGGCTCGAACTCTCAAACCGTGAGATCATGACCTGAGCCGAAGTCAGACACTCAACCAGCTGAGCCACCCAGGCACCCTAGTCATAACCATTTTTTAAAGATAATTCCTAGAAATAGAATTACTAAATCAATTAGTAATCATGATTATGTGTTTGGGCAATGCCAAGCATCCGCAGTCTTTTTTATACATCTTTCCACTCATGCGTACGCACTCAGCGGGGGGTAGAACTGTGCTGTCCATTGCAGCAGGCATCAGACACCCAGGGTTATGTATGTTTAAGTTAAAGTTAATTTAAAAAAAAAAATAAGCAATTCAGTTCTTCAAATGCAATAGCCACATTTCAAGCACTCAACAGGCATATGTTACTAATGGTTACTTCGATAGTGTGGAAACATTTATGTCATCACAGAAAGTTCTATTAGACATCACTGGTCCAGAATAATGTTCAATTGATGTTAATTATTGTTATTTTGGGGTGGAGAGATTTGGAGTAATTTTCCTTCTTATTGTATTTCTTGGCCCGTGACCATTTATCACTTTTGTTTTACATATATTATGTCTAAATGCTCTCTTCCCTTTGGAGGGCTAAACCTCATTCCCAGTGGCTGCCTGTGGATATTTCATTATGGGAAATCTCCAGAGTCCTTATGTCTAGTCATTGGTTTGAATTCAAATTTTCCCTCCCAGAGATAGAGTTCAAAAAAGTTGTATTAAGAATCTTTATATAGGGGCACCTGGGTGGTTCAGTCAGTTGAGTATCCAACATCTGATTTTGGCTCAGGTCATGATCTCACAGTCACGAGATCAAGCCCCACCTTGGGCTTGGTGTTGACCATGAAGCCTGCTTGAGATATTCTCATTCTCTCTCTCTCTCTCTCTCTCTCTCTCTCTCTCTCTCCCCTCTGCCCCTCCCATCACTTGCACATGCTCTCTATTAAAAAAAAAGAACCTTTATATAAATTTACTTAAATATGCATAAAGAAATTCTGGGAAGATACATAATTAAGAACATTACTCACCTGCAGCATGCGGAGAGGGTGTCTCTGCAGATGAGGGCAAGAATGGGAAGATTTTCTATGTGAATGTATCACCTATTTAAACATAGAGTAAAAATATATCTTTTAAAAAAATTATGCAAACAGCAAACAATTCTAAAAAAAAAAGAAAAAAGTAGACAGTGAAACTCCTTTCCCTGAAGGTTACTGGCAGGTTAGTGAGAATCCTTCCAGGCTTATTAGAGACAATCACACATGATAACTTTATTATGTAAGTGGCTTGTGCACTCATTCCCTAGACATCACCGGAGTCCTACCTCCATCCCTATTGGTAAGAATTTAAAAAAGGGTTTCTAAAGCTCCCGGACTTTTTCCTCTCACCTCTCCAGGTGGTCCCTGTGAAGACTCCATGTCTCTTTTGAAAGCACTTGTAGCAGACCCATTTCCAGGTAATTGCAGAGCCGGTGCCAGTCATTAGCCAGCTGTGGGTTTGCCCCCCTTCCTCCCATCCACCCCCCTTGTAGACTTAGCCCCTTTGCTTCTCAACCTCTCCCTTCCTCAGCTGTTCCTTTGGCCACACCTTTCCAAGGCAGTGGGGGTGGAGGGAGTGAGGACCGTTTCCATAGTCCTGGGTGGAGTCTTGGTGTGGGAAAGAGCCAGATACATGGGGCACGAGCCACCTCCAGGTCCCCCGTCCTCCAGGAGGCTGGCAACAGCCCCTTAACTTACTCATCTTGCCCAACCTCTGTTCCAAGTCCACTCCCAACCCCCACCTTGCTGGACACATTTCTGAGACCTTACTTACTTCTTTGCATTTCTGTGATGGGTTTGCCCATGGACTTTGGAAAGTCCATTCTCCACTCCTTCACTGGTGCATCATCGTCCAGATCTTCACCAGGAGAGCAAGGGGCACTTCCGGAGGACTGAACGGGCCTGGGGTCTGTGTAGGAAGGAGGTGGGGACACAGGGTGTGAGTCATCTGCCAGCGTCTCTGATGCTCTTGGAGTTCACCACCCAGTGCCAGGACCAAATAGAGAAATCCCAGTTGTGGTGAGTGGTGGCCCCTGAGAGGCCCAGTAACCAGTCTAACTTCAAAGGCTGCTCTCCCGGCCACGCAAGACTGAAACCAGCGAATCCACAGAGACAGAAAGTAGATTAGTGGTTGCCAGGGACTAGGGTTGGGGGGATGGGAAGTGACTGTTAATGGGTACGGGGCTTCTTTCTGGAGTAATGAAAATGTTCTGACCTTGGACTGTGGTCACAGTTGCTCTGTGACTATACTAAAAATCACTTAAGTATCCACTTTAAAAGGGTGAGTTTTGTGAAATGTGAATTGTATCTCAATAAAAATTAGAGGGTTGCAAATCTACTGAGATCTAACTGACATGCAATAAAAGGCACCCATTTTAATACAGAGTTCAACGATTTTGGACAAAGACATCCATGCCACCACCACCTTCATCAAAATACAGAATATGTCGGTCACCCCAGAAAGTAACCCTTTGCCCCTTCAGGATTCTTTCAACAAAACTGAACACAATGCAAACCGTCAAAGTTCATCACACATAGTAAGGGTCTTAGTTCACAAAATTTATAGTTCGGTTATATTTAAAGAGACATGCACACACATTAGAAGGTTGTGGTGTGGGTCACAGTCAAAAAAAAATGTAAAAGTTCCCACGGAGACATGAAGAACCACGCAAGGCGCCGGGGGTGGTTGTAGAAGCGCTATGCACTCACTCCGGTGGGCGCTATGTGCCGAGAATTCTGCTAAGCACTTAGATGCACGACCTCATGCTCATCGCCTCAGTCCACAGATGGGAAAACCAAGGCTTCCCTCCCTGTGCTGGCAGCTAGTTTTTACCTGATCCTAAAACGTACTCTTCCTAATGCCTTGGTTTCCTCTTGCTGGGCTTCTAACTCCCACTGACGTGTCCAGTCCTGGAGGATCCAGACATATCTGTCAGCCAACCTCAGGTAACCCACTCAAGCACAGCGGAAACAAGAAGAGAGAAGAAAAGGCCTCCCGCACTGAGCTTGTAGTCTAGTAGGCAGCACCCAGCAGATGGTAAAAGCACCGAAGACAAGGTCACAGTGTCATGCTGCTCTGCGTAACCCTGGGTGTAACCCGGGGTGTGAGGCTCTTCCTTTGTGCCGTCACTGGGCACGTCGCCCGGTCGTTCTCTGGCGCAGGCCTGGGCAGTCAGGCCGGGTGGAACCTGCAAGGCCCAGTCCGTTCTGAGTTGCCTGAGACCCACAGGGGTCTTAGGTGACACACACGGTCACCCTCCAGAACCCTGCAGAGTCCTCCTACCAAGCAACTGGCCACAGAGCAGCAGGGGCAGGATTCACAGCCTAGACTCTGTCATCAGAGTCTTTGCCCCTCAGCATGCCTCCGTGATAACTGGTAGCCACCATCAGTCTCTCATTTCAAGAGTCAACAGAGAGCAGAGGCTGTACCTTCCAGTTAGCCCTAATTGATTTCACCCAAACGGAATGAGTGCTAATGAGCTTGTCTCAAGACCCAAACTCCTTCTGTCTTTACTAGATTCGCTGGCATTGGGAAATCTTCCGACCATTGGGACTGTCTTAAAACATGACTCTTCCACATCACTGCACCCAGCACATCCCCAGGGTCTGGAAAAGTCAGCAGACCCCCAAGAGAGACCAGCTTTCATCCCAGGAGTAGCTAAAACCCTGGGGAGCCTCGGGGCCATTCAGGCCTACTCAGTGTGCTCACCTGGTCTCGCCAGCCCAGGGCCCAATGTGGAAGGAACTGGACTCAGACAGACCTGGGTTTGGATCCCAGCCCTGTCACTTGTTAGCTATGTGACCTTGGACAATTAAACTAACCTCTCTGAACTTGTTTCCTCATCTCAAAAAAAAAAAAAAAAAAAAAAAGATGAGGCTTGCAGGGTTCTTGGATAATGAGATCAAGGTATGCAGTCGGCACTTAATACATATCCGCTGTCCTTCCCCTCCTCTTGCCTGCCAAGCACATTGACATTCTGCAGAGACAAGAACAGCCAAGCAACTTTCTCTTCTGGAGGATTTGTATCTTTGTCATTGTTTTTCCTGGAAGGGCACGAACAGGAAGCCTTGGACTGGCCAAGAGCGAGAACAACATAGCCCTGGCCCTTCGAAAACGTATTAAACTTAAGTTTCCATGGAGTCTTAACGTTATACTATGCACCCCGTGCATTATACTATGCACCCCGTGCGTTCACCTGGAAAACAACCTCCTCCTCTCTCCGACTGGAGCGCCACCGAGAGGCCTGAGCCGCCATCCCCGCCCCCCCCTCACCTGGCCCCCACGACCGGCCTCGCGCTGCCTCCACTTCCGCTCGCTCTCGCTCTCTCCAAACGTGCTTCTCTCCAGGAGGCCCGTTCCCAAACTGCAAATGACATCACATCAGACGTCTGCTCTAGACCCTTCGTCGTCTTTCCGACAAAGCACACAGCCATCTGCCCACCGCCTGCCTCTCTCCTTCCCTCCCCTCCCTCCCCACTTCGGACCGCGCCGTCCACAAGCGCTTTTCTTTTCCTCTGCGCGCGCACCAGTTCGTTCCAGCCTCAAGGCCCTGCAGCGGCCGCTGCCTCCACCTGGAGCTCGCTTCCTCCCGGTGGATGCTCCCTTCTCAATAATCAGGCTGGAGCTCCAGTGCCACCTGCTCAGAGACATCTTCTCTCGTCGTGGCGGCCGCACGGTCACATCTATCACTTCGTCCTATTTTCATACTTGCACTTGTCACTACCTAAAGTTCTCTGGTGCCTTGTCTGTCTCATTCACCACGTGCCCCCGGCCCCCCCAGGCGCCTAGAACCCGCCTAGAGCACCAGCAGGTACAATACTTGTTTGTTACTTAAATGACCCCCTTTGTCTCACCATTTAAGCATAAATCCATGATCTTCAGGATGGTCTGTCTTCATAGGAGAGCTTCTAATATGTGTCTAGACAGTCCTTTTATTTTTGGCAATTTTGGCAAAGTGACTTGCTTCTGGAATTTAACAAAACCAGACAACGCCTGTCTCCCTAGTCTCATCCAAAGCTGTGCCCCCTCGTCTAGAATCTGCAGAGACTCTTGCTGTCTGCCCCCTCCGTAACAGCTAGGCACGGATGAGACAAAAGTTTTACAAATCCCACTGGAATATTCTGCTGCCTGAAAAACTGGAGCGACACCGGACTGGAGCCTCCGAGCCAAAAGCAGCTTGAAGCTAGCAAAGGCCCCTGCTCCTCAGAGGCTGGGCACCTGGGATTAATTCAGGCAGAAAGCAGGCAAGAAATGCTGGCCCCTGAGAAGTGCTAAAGAAAGGGAATTTTAAGATCCAGACTGAAAAGAAAGAGGGGGCAGAGGGGAGAAAGTGGGGGAGTTGGAAGGACTGACCTTCCTTAACCCAAGGGATCTCTTAACCTGCTAGGATTGATGTTAAATGTTAAATTTGGGAGGGGTGTGTGTGTGTGTGTGTGTGTGTGTGTTTTAGGGAGAGGGTCTATGGTTTTTATCAGGGTTGCAGTAGGATCTGTGCCCCCAAAGCTTAAGAACCACAGATCTAAAAGGCAAGCAATTAGGTTAGCAAATCATCTCCATCCTAAACATGACCTGAACTGAAACAATCACGAGAAAGGAAAAGTGCTTTGTGCTCCAAAGAAAACAAAAGCCATTTCCAACAGGAATTGGCTGTCACATTCTCTGCACTTGGAAAAAAAATCAACAGAGCATCCGCCCAGCCTGCTCAAGGCCCATCCCTTAAGCCCAGGTCTCTAGGGAAGGCAGTGAGCCTTTGTTTTCCAGTCTGTGGGCAACTGGCTGGGCCAGGAGCCAGAGAGGAGAGACCTCTATGGAAGAAAATACAGACATGTGCCAAGTTGTGTGGGCTAGAGGCACCCGAAGGAGGACTCCAGCTGATGCCACAAGACCCACCGGGTGAGGAAGAATGTGCCAGTTGTAGACTCACTTCTCTCCTGCTGTCTTTCTTGATTTGGCTCCAGCTAGGATGTTGGGCCAGCTTTTCCCTCTGGGTGCTCCGAAGCACCACCATATTAGTCACAGGCCTGGGTGCCTTTCCAAATAGGTTTTGGACCCTTCGTGGTCGGCAGGCCTACCTGTGGCCCCCCTAGCTATCACACTGAAGCTCCTGCCCGGTCAAGGCGATGTGTCATGTCTGGTGTTCAGAAAGGATACTCCCTTCCCCTGGCCCTTCTCGCCTTCGTGAAGGAAGAACCTGGGATGTGGCAAAGTCCCAATAAATGCTGGGAGGAGGCCTGGGAGCGGGCGGGAGGCCCCGAGCCAGCGCGCTGTGCCAGCACTTGGTGTAACCTCCAGGGAGGGCGCAGTCCACGCAAGTCCTGGCTTCCGAGAGGTAGGCCCTGGGTGTCAGCCCGCAGCCGTGGCCTCTCCCGAGTCCCGTGGATTCACACTCCAACTTGAGTTGTTATTTTTTGATGTTGGTGTATGTTCTGTCTTTAATATATTCCAGAGGGCATTCTTGATTTCCTCCCCTAAAGCTGATTCTCCTCCAAGCTTCCCCATCTCAATAAATAACACTTGAATCACCTAGGCGCTCATTCTTCGGGTCCCAGCTAAACGGCACCGCCTCCTTCCCCTTGGAAAGACCTCCCCAGGCAGCAAATCTAGTGTCGTCTTCCCGCGCCCCACACACACACCCACACACCAAGATGCTCTCTTTCATGTCAGCCTGTTTGCTTATCACATTCTGTTGCTTTTATTTTTCTGGTATGTCTCTCCACTGAAAATGTAAAGTCCGTGAGGACAGAGAGTCTATTTGCTTCTCCAGAGTCCCTCTCCAGCCTTCTCCCCTGTTCTCTAGGCCTGCAGAGGCTGACTGATGGGGTCTGCGTGGCCCACGCTCCCATACCCGCCAGCAGCAGACGGGAGAGGGAGCCGTGGGTAGGTGGCCCCCTCTCTGCCACAGCCCCTGTGACGCAGTTTCTCCTGCAGCTCTTGCTGGGTTCCGGGAACCACTTTTCTCCCCTTGCCTTCCCAGGCCTGGGGTGGGGGGGGGGGGCGGTAATGGCTGCCGTCTGTTGCCAACCCTGAAATGCCTCACTTCCCCAGGGACCTCTTAACCCTGCCCATACTTCTGCAAGCAGTCCCTTCATTAAACTCTGCTCAGTGACCGCTCTTGAATGTGTCACTTGCTCTCTGACAATGGTTCTGACCCACATGGGGGCCGTGTCTAACTCACTGACCAATGTCTCCCAACAATGTGCCGAGGGATGTCTGGCATATCTTAGGTACTTAATACGTACGTAATACGCGTGTTTTGAGTAAATGAATGAGCAAAGATACTATGTTTTTAGTTACATTTTCATTAAGATGTAATTCATATACCATGAAACTTACCCTTCTAAGGACTATAGTTCAGTGGCTTTTAGTTTATTCACAAGCTGTGAGACCAACATCACTAATGCCAAAACATTTTCATCACTTCCTAAAGGAACCCTGTACCCATAAGGGTCACTCCCCACTTCACCCCTTCCACCCAGCCCCTGGCAACCACAATCTACTTCCTGTCTCTATAAATTTGCCTATTCTGGACACTTCATGTAAGCAGAATTATGTAATATATGGTTTTCCGTGCCTGCTTCTTTCACTTAGCATAACGTGGTCTCATGTATCAGCATTTAATTCCTTTTTATGCTGAACAATATCCCGTTGTATGGATAGACCACATCGTGTTTATCCATTCATCAATTGATGGGCCTTTTGGCTATTCTGAATAGTGCTGCTATAAATATTCATGTACAAGTTTTAACATTAACATATGTTTTTAGTTCTCTTGGGTAGATACCTTGGAGTGGAATTTCTGGGCCATGTGGTAACCCTATGTTTCAGTTTTTGAGGAAAGATACTTTGTTTTAAATCTCTATGTGTCCTACAGCACTACACAGTACTGTCTTCAACCTCTGGCCCCGGTACTGGCATGTGCCTGGGAAAGAACCCAAACCCCCAAGTATGTGGAGCAGAGGAAGTCTCAGATACGACAGGTACACTCCAAGGAGGTACCCAGGAGACATTCCTGCACACATGCACCAGCATATACAGACCAGGATGCCCTTGGTAATACCACTGGCTGAAAATCGGAAATCACCTAATGCTCGTCACCAGTAGCTTGGATAAATCCACTGTGGAAGAAAGAAAGAAAATAAATGGATTACAACTATGCATAACAGCATAGAGGAACTTCACAAATACAGTGTCGAAATTTTTAAAAAGTTACAAAAGAATATGTACAGTCTCATTTTCTAAATGCCAAAACAAGTGAAGCTAAATCATGTAGTTTAGGGGTGCACATGTAGGTGGAAAAACTATTAAAAGCCATTTCAACAAAAAACAGGATATTGGTTACCTCTGGCAGGGAGTCGTGGCAGGGAGAGGCACAGGACGGTCTTCCGAGCTACAGCCAGTTTTCTAGTTCCTGTCCTGGGTGAGATACACCAAGGTTCACTGCGAGTTATTTTTAACTACACCTAGATACTTAGCTACCCATGCGCTATTCTGAAAGTTTTATTTCACAATTTAAAGAACAGACAGAACAGAACCTCAGTCTAGATGTGAGGAGACCCGGATTTCAGATCACCTTTACTGCTAAAGAGCTGTGTGACAACGAGACAAATTATTTAATCTCTCGGTGTCAACTTTTTTTATCTCTAATATGGGATGATAATAATAATTGCCACTTATTCGGGGCTTAATTCCTGGGCACCATGCCAAGTGCTGTTACATATGTTCTCGCTGGTTATTATGTGTCTCTTGGACATGAGAGACACATAACCGAAGCCAGGTTAAGCAGAAAGTCTTACAAGGATGTAGAAATGGGCTACGGGGCCTAAGGGCAGGGAGCAGCCAGGACACAGACTCTGGGAACTGGGTCTCTTCTGGCTGCCTTTCTCTCCATAATTGTTGCAATTTTCTCCTTTGTTATAAACTGCACCCCCGACCACATGGGAGAAAATGGCCACCCACAACTCCCAGGTTTGTATCTTCTCCATTCAAGACCCTAGCAGACTTGACTCTCAGTGCAAATCACTAAGTTTCCTGGGGAGAGAATTCTGACTGCTTTGGTTTGGATCGAGTGTCCACCCCTGACCCAGTCAACTGTGGCAAAGGGGCAGAGTCATACTACGCAAAATGCCTGCTAGGGACAAACATCATGAAACTAGATGGAACTGTAGGTTATTGGCATTCAGCCCGTAGAAATCTAATTCTGTAGAGATGTAAAGTCCTGTGAGGGCAGTTCCTTGAACAGGGGGAAGGGATGGTGGAAGAACAGACAATCCAATGTCAACTGTTATTTAATCTACCCTTCACAATAACCCAATGAGATAATGTTGATATCCCCATTCTACAGACAAAGAGACTGAGAATCAGATAGAACCCAGCGTTTCTCAACAGTGGCACTATTGACATTTTGGACTGAACAATTCTTTGTGGTGGGGGGCTGTTCTGTGCATTGTAGGATGTTGAGCAGTATCCCTGGCCTCTACCCACTAGATGCTAATGGCCCTCCTCCAGTTGTGACAATCAAAAATATCTCCACGTTGCCTAATGTCCTCTGAAGCAGAGAACCACAAACACAGGCTATGTAGATTGCACAAACATTCCACTAGCAAGACAGAGACAGGAACCAAACCCAGGTCTTAGTGACTCTAGAACCTGTTCTCTTAGTCAGTGTCTCTCTTAGGATCAGTTCTAACTTACCTACATCACCAGGTGGTAGTGAGGATATAATGGTGTGAAAGCACCCTGAAGAGATAGGTGGAATATAATAAAATACATTGTCTCCACATTCTTTTTGTCAGCCTCCGGTTCTGCAGATCGATGTGGCTGCTCAAACAGAACAGGGCTCTACATCCCTCAGGAATTTGAATTCCAAGGGCCTGACCACCAATCAACCATACTCCCCATTTAGTTTCATGATGGGATCCCTCTTCAAATCCTCTCCCTCATGAAGGTTGGTATTCCCAGAGTCTTGCTGTCACATTATTCAATTCCACTCTCCATCTAACCCATGATTTATGGTAACTTTCCTTAGCTAGTTTTCTTGTAGCGGAGTCAAGTCTTTCTCTAGATAATTGGGTCCCCAAAGACCATATATTTTTTCTTCCAAACAAACAAACAAAAAACCTGACTAAGCATGTTATAGCTCTTCCTCCATGAATTAAAACTCTTAATAACCTGAACTGCATGAGGTCCGTGACTGCATTCTTCCAAACCCAGTGGTTTCCTTGGAGTGGACCCCCTATAACTAAAATACCTCTCAGAGAATGCGGCTTGACAAAGCCCTTCGTGGACTGACTCTGCTCTGTTAGTTTTTAGTTGGGTTTTTAATATTCATTGTGACTGCATTCTAAAAATGATGAAGCCCTTCCTTTGCAAGGCTTTGAGGCTCTCTCAGCCTAACCAAAAGGGAAAACATTTTGGCTGAGATTAGAGTGGGCTGGTCACACCCAAGGTCATTACAGTGAGCTTCTGGAAGTTTATAAAAGAAAGCATGTCCCTAGCTTAATTCAGCTGCCTAAAAAAATGACCACAATATACCATTCATATCCTTCCAGTCAAGATACAGCTTGTTTGGAGGCCTGGTTACAATATAGTATTTTTCAGCAAGCTTTTTAAATTGAAGTACAACTTACATGCAGAAAGGTACACAAATCACAGATATATGGTTTGATGAATTTATCTTAAAGTACACACACCCATATAACCACAACTCCGATCAAGAAACACTAGCATTCCAGAAGCCCCTCTCAGACCCCCTTCCAGCCACTACTCCTCTCCCTAAATGTAACCACTAAAATTTTAATCCTATGACCTCCATATTTTTTTATGCATCTGATGGCCCAGATAATTATCTCTGGAGGCCAAAGTTAATCAGAAGCTGGGAGGATTGTTTCCCCATGAGTCATTCTTCTTAAGAATAGTTCATCAGTGAGGATGCTTCCAGCTGCAAGTAATAGAAACCTCAACTCAAAAGGCTTGAACAACATTAGGAAATTTGTGATCTCCACCTAAATGGAAGTCCTGCTGTAGAGAGAGCTTCGGGGTTCATTGAATCAGCGGCTGGAGTCAACAAAGTCCCATGTTCTTTCCATCTCTCCGTTCGGCCATTTTAGTGCACGCTTCCTCCTCAGGCTGGTAGCAGGAGAGCCACACCACTTCTTTCTGTGACTCTCTCTTTGGAGAGGAAACTTCTTACAGAGGTCTCATGTACAACCGATCAGGCCAGGGGGATAGGACTGCTCAACTGTCTTAGACTTAGTATGTGGGGTGGGATGGATGTTGAGAAGTCCACTCCAATGCTTCCTATGGAACGCCACACAGTACAAATGGAAAATGTCTGGCTCAATGCATCTATAAACATGCTTTATAACGCTAAATGGTAACAAGGGTTATAAACAGTGGAGACTTGTGGCTGAACATACTGCTGGAGATTCAAGGTTACAGGTAAGTAACTCTCAGTGAGGAAAGACTAAATGGACCGTGGCAAAATAAACACAGCAGCTCTTGCCCTCTCTCTCTCCTCTGAACGCCAGTGATCTTTCCTCTCTGAGTTGCCTGTTTGGGCACTGAGTCATAAACATCATTTTAAAAGTTATTGGGATAGTGTCTGTTACCAGTTATGTTAATCACAAGACATGTTTCAGTATACACTTAGGACAAATCCCAGTTCTTTACAAGTCACGTGATGGCAAGCAGCAAAGGACATGCCATTAAAATGCTACCAGGTGCAGGAGTCACGGCTCCTCAAGGACTCCAATTCCTTCACTTATCTTGATAACACCCAACAGCCATTCATTCCCTCTGGAAGTTTGGATATTCTCCACATTAAAATCCCAATTTTAAAATAAGTAATATGATAAATATCAGTCATACATGTCTATTGTATTAATATTCATTTGCCTAAGTTAGTTCAAAATGTAGTATATTTACATCCCTTTTTATCAATGTGCTGGTCACATATTATGAGAGCACTGGTGAATACCTCTCAGAGGTGAAATCTATCATCAAAGAAGATCTGGGTTGGTAAGCTATATGCATCAGTGGAAAACGATCATAAAAATGATATACAATAGTCATATTTTTGTATTAAATGGTAAAATGTGCATGTCTGTGGATATGGCAAACAGGTTTCAAAGATAAGGTATCACACTGTATATGCATATAAATTTTACATATATGAGTGTATGTGCACCAATAATTTTACATTTTGTAAAGAAAAGAAGGGTCTTTAATCGTTCATGGTGGATAAATACACAACTGACACTATTCTCAGCACCAAGAAAAAATGAATACAAGGGCAATTCCAACTGACATGTAAAATATCCAGCATATCCTTCAAAAAAAAAATACATACCACAAAACTACTCTTGAAGAATTTTTTTTATGTGTTTCTTTTTCTCAAACTTTTTAAATGTTTATTTATTTTTAAGAGAGAGAGACACAGCACGAGTAGGAGAGGGGCACATAGAGAGAGAGACACAGAATCTGAAATAGGCTCTAGTCTCTGAACTGTCAGCACAGAGCCCAACCTGGGGCTCAAACTCATGACGTGTGAGATCATGACCTGAGCCGAAGTCGGACACTTAACCGACTGAGCCACCCCGGTACTTCTGTAAGTGTTTCTAATTTTAATCGCTACTATATTTATAAGGCAACAATATCAGCACAATAACATCTAAATGTACAGTTCTGGGGCACCTGGGTGGCTAAGTCAGTTGAGCTTCTGACTCTTGATTTCAGCTCAGGTTATGATCCCAGGGTCATGATATTGAGCCCTGTATCAGGCTCCATACTGAGTGTCGAGCTTATTTGAGATTCTCTCTCTCTCTCTGCCCGTCTTCCCTCGTGCTCTCTCTATAATAAAAGATTTTGGGGGAGGGGTGGTGCCTGGGTGACTCAGTCAGCTGGGCAGCCAACTCTTGGTTTCAGCTCAGGTCATGATCTCGCGGTTCTTGGGTTCGAGCTCCACATCAGGCCCTTCGCTGGCAGTGTGGAGCCTGTTTGGGATTCTCTCTTTCCCTCTCAAATAAATAAATGTTAAAAAAAAAAAAATGAAATAAAATGTTCTTTTAATAAAAAAAAAAAAAAAACCTGTATAGTTCTAATATGGGAAAATACATCAAACACATTTGATCCCAACGGGTCTAACCCCTGTCCCCCAGTTTCAGAAAATGTATTCCTTTTTACCAAAGTAAAAATAAATACCCTGTGATCATCAATCATTTTATTTTTTTAAGTTTTTTATTTATGTCATCTCTGCACCCAACGCGGGGCTGGAACTCCCGACCCCAAGATGAAGAGTCACATGCTCTTCCAACTGAGCCAGCCAGATGCCCCATCATCAATCATTTTAATTGTGGGTTGTTGTTTTTTTATAACCAGCACTCTTCCAATTAACTCCTGGATGTTCGAATGTTCGTTGTTATTACAATTCCAGTTCTTTCTCATGAATAATATATGAGGCATATATATTTTACTATTTCTATGTATATCAACTGGGAATTTATCTTTTATTTATAATCCCAAACTACCCCAGTTTGCTCTCTGGTATAGGTCAGACCTTTTTGAAAGAAGTTGAGTATCGCACAATGCCAAGACCCAACAGAGTCAAAATAGAAGGTACAGACCTTCATTATAATGAAGATTCCCAAATGGTATGAAGAGCTTGTTCATTTGCTCTACAAAGGTCAGATTAAGGTTGTAGAGATTTTAAGAATGCTCATTTCTACCATACCAGCAGAGGGTACATTTTCTACGTCCCTATATAATGGGTCCCCCTTCTCAGTAAGTCAGTTTTAAGATCCCCAAAGGATTCTTGAAACAAGTGATAATACAAAACCCTAAGTATGTTTTTTCCCATGCACACTTATCTATGATATAGTTTAATTTTTAAGTTAGGCACAGTAAGAGATTAACAATAACTAATAATTAAAAAAACAGTTTTGGGGCACCTGGGTGGCTCAGCCGGTTAAGCTCCTGACTCTTGATTTCAACTCAGGTCATGATCTCACAGTTCATGAGTTCGAGCCATGCACTGGGGGGCTCACTGCTGAAAGCATGGAGCCTGCTTGGGATTCTCTCTCTGCCCCTCCCCCACTCGCACACGCATTCTCCCTCTCAACAAACTTAAAAAAAATCCATTTTAACGACAAACTATAATAAAAGTTATGTGAATGTGGTGCCTCTCTCAAAGTATCTTATTGTACTGTACACATCCTCCTCCTTGTGACGATGTGAGATGACAAAATGCCCCCACGAGGAGATGAAGCGAGGGGTGGATGACATAGTCACTGTGACACGGTGTTAGCTTACGACTGACCTTCTGACCATACCGCAGAAGCAGGATCATCTGCTCCCACACCACAGCCGGCACAGGTAACTGAAACTGCCAAAAAAGAGCCCGCGGGGAAGGTGAGGGACGACTATGCCTACTCCAACCGAGCAAATGTATTCCGAGCACCTACAATGTGTAGAACATTGCACCCTGTACAGGGAAGAAACAAAGGAAGTATACTGCTCAATCCTCTCTTTCAAGGACACTCCAGTCTAGTTGGAAAGATTAACAAAGGAACTAGTCTGGCACCAAAGAATGAAAATGGTGATGAGTGTGATGGGCACTTAGAGAAGGAAGAAGTGAGTGGACTGGGGTAATGTGAGGTTTCGTAGAGAGAGTGAGACTCAGCATCTGACTGTGCAGTCTGGGTATGATTCATCCAGCATGGTAAAGGTGCCTCCCATCTGCTGCCACTCTCTGTACCTGTGGCGGGCACTGCTATGAACGCCAGGGTGGCTCCACTTCCCGCCGAGCTCAGACCAGACGCAGTGCGACTCGCAACCCAGACTGGTCAACAGGAATCAAAACTCATGAAAAAACCCCCTTGGCATTAGGAATGGGATGGAGGTGGATATTCTGGCTCATGGAAAAGAACTTTCAAGGATACAAAAACTGGGAAAGTGCAGGTGGACGTAGTAGATAGTAGGGGGAGTGACTGGTGGGGAGCAGAAGATCTAGGTAATAAAATCTGATAGGCGGTATTGGGTCCGATCACAGAAGATACTGAAAACTAAGCAGTTCTTGAATAAAGAATGTGTTTAAGAACAAATAGCTTAGGGTGCACCTGGGTGGCTCAGTGGGTTAAGTGTCCAACTTTGGCTCAGGTCATGATAATGGCCATTCATGGGTTTGAGCCCTGTGCTGGGCTCTGTGCTGACAACTTGGAGCCTGGAGCCTACTTTGGATCCTGTGTTTCCCTCCCTGCCCCTCCCCTGCTCATGTTCTGTCTGTCTCTCTCTCTCTCAAAAATGAATGGACATTAAAAAATATTTTTAAAAACTAAGAAAAAAATTTAAAAAAAAGAAAGAATAGCTTGGAAGGAATAGGCATAGCAAATACAGAAAAATGAGTGCACCCACTTAAAAAAAAAAAAAAAAGTCTTGAGAAAAAGCCCAAACCTTGGATAGACTTAAAGGTGATAGTTCTTTAAATTTTTTTAATGTTTTTTTTTTTTTATTTTTGAGACCAAGAGAGATAGAGCATTAGCAGGAGAGGGGCAGAGACAGAGGGAGACATAGAATCTGAAGCAGGCTCCAGGTTCCAAGCTGTCAGCACAGAGCCCGATGCAGGGCTCGAACTCACAGACTGTGAGATCATGACCTGAGCAGAAGTCGGACGCTCAACTGACTGAGCCACCCAGGCGCCCCTAAAGGTGATAATTCTTAATTCTCATGAACAAGAGATTTCTTAAGTGTCCTGAATTCTAGGTTAGAAGATATATTCATTCAGAAGGCATTGTTGCTTGGTGTTCTTGTTTACAGTGTTGTTGGTCACGGATACAGGTTTCCTGATTCTTTGTAAGTGATCTGTTGTTTCTCTTTGGAAGCTTACGGGACAGTGGTTCTCAACTGTCACCATGAATCAGATTCCCCTGAAACAGAGATTCTGTTTTCACTGATGTGTGGCATGGCCACAGATGGTATTTCTTCATGTTTCACCATGATTTCAAGGTGATCCAAAGTGTTGCCACGGTCTGTGATTTTGGACTTTATTCTTAATCCTTCAAGTGTTCTGGAATTCCACAATGACAGGCCTCTGCAGGAGTCCCTTTTTCATTATTGTGCTGAGCACTCAGGGCTCCTTTCCAGACCCCAAATCATAATTATTAGTTCTGGGATGTTTTCTTGTATTATTTCTGTGACAATTTCTTCATTTTCACCTCCAGATTTCCTACAGGGTATCTATCTTCTTAGGTGAACCTCTCACTTTCCATCATTTCCTTTTTGTTCTACCTTGTGGGAGGATTTCTTCATTTTTATTTTCCAATCCTGCTATTGCTTTCCTTTTTATTCCTGCTTTAAATAAACAAAACCAAAAAACCAAACCAAAACAAAACGAAAAAAACCTTTTATTTTGAAATAATTCTAGGGTTATAAAGATTTGCAAAGATAGTACAGAGTTCCCATATATTCACCACTGAGCATCCTCTAATGTCAACATGTTACATAACCAAAGAACAATTACCAAAATGAAGAGTTAACATTGCAAAAGTGCTATTAAGTACAGACTTTCTTTTTTTAAAAAAAGAAAAGTACAGACTTTTTTTTTGAATGTCACCAGTTTTTCCACTGGTGACAAAGAAAAAAGACATTTCCTTTTTCTGTTCCAGGAGCCAATCCAGGATCCCAATTGCATTTAGTTGTCATTCCTCCTTTGTCAATCTCCCCACCCCCAATCTGTGACGGGTCTTCAGTCTTTCCTTGTCTTTCATGAGCTTGACAACTTTTGAAGAAACCGGTCAGTGGTTTGGTAGAACGTTTGCCAACTTGAGACTGATATTTTCTCATGATTAGACAGAGGTTATAAATTATGGGGAATGCAGTGGGGGTGATGTATCCTCAAGGCATCATTTCAAGGGTACATGATGTTATTTATTGCTGGGGACGTTAAATTGAATCACCTGCCAGCTTTCTTCACTGTAAAATTACTGCTTTTGTCCTTGTGACTAATAAATGCTTTGGGGGAGATACTTAGAGGCTATGCAAATATCCTGTTTCTACTTAAGCTTTTGCCCACTGATTTTAGCATTCATTGGTGGACTCAAATTTGTAATTTTCATAATTCTCATTCTCTTAATGTTCCATTTTATTTTTATTTGAATGTTCCTTTGTAAATCGCATCCTAGGTTTGTACAGTTTGTAGTAGGTGGGCACAGTATCATCTCGCTGAAGTTATCAGGGAGTTTGTGTTTTTTTGGTTGCTTTTCTTCTGCCTTATCTTTTACTCTGACTTTTCCCCTATTTGTTTTGATCTCTATCATGTTAAGGCTTTCAAAGAATGGTTGACAGTCCTTGGCTCTCCATTCGTATTCAACTGTTAAGCAAGGCACCATACACCTTTGTGGATGTTTTGCAACAGCAAAGCTTGTTGACTGAAGGATTTCACTACAGGGTGAGCATGTGGAAGCCACCAAATGTCACTTATCCGTAGATCTTCTCTTGGACTGATGAGTTTCTCCCGAGAGGAATCTTCCTATTCCTATTGTATCTGAGGAGCCAAGGGGTGAGGGCGGAGGTCTCAGCAATTAGTATGAACTTCCACTTAAGCCCTACTTTCCACTCTACTTGCCACTGCCCGTGGCTCAGCCTTGTGATCGCCCATCAGGATCGTCTCAGGTTCAACTTTGCCCAGGATTAAGCCTCCAGTTTTCGTCAGGAGAGGAACAGTTGCCTCGCTGTGCAGGCTAGGTTTGGTGGAGCGGGCATTGGGAGGGAAGTTTAACTCACTGTTTTCAAGGGTGCTACACACCTTCTACACTCACAGTTAAACAGTGCTTCCCATTTATGAGTTTTTCAGGGATCTGTGGTGTGACTTCATTCCTGTTGACTTTTCTTCCTGTAGGCATTTAAATTGTTTTTCTAAGTTTACTGGCCTTCCTTCTTCCGAAATTTTCTTGAGATCTTTCATCAACTAAAGTGTACTCTCTCATTCACTGTCTATGGATTTAGATCTCTCTTTATACCTTACTCTCATTTGTGTGGCTTTTGGAAGGGAGCAGAGAAAAACAAGTTTACTCGAGTTACTATGTTCAATCAGAACTCCCTGTTATAATTTTTTTAGGGTGCTCAAAAATCAATCTATATTTAATTTTTTTAAATGTTTACTTACTTTTGAGAAAGAGCATGAGAGGAGATAAAGGGAGGCAGAGAAACTGAAGCAAGCTCTGCACTATCAGTACGAAACCCAATGTGGGGCTCAAACCCACGAACCATGAGATCATGACCTGAGCTAAAGTCAGACACTCAAACAACTTGAGCACCCAGGCACCCCAAAAAACAATCTAAAGGGGCCCCTAGCTGGCTCAGTCAGTAGAGCACACAACTCTGGATCTCAGAGTCATGAGTTCAAGCCCCACAGTGAGTGTAGAGATTCCTTGCTTAGTTACTTACACACATACATACATACATACATACATACATACATACACACACTTTTAAAGAGGCAACCTAGGGGCACCTGGGTGGCTCAGTAGGTTAAGTGTCTGACTTCGGTTCAGGTCATGATCTTGTGGTTCGTGGGTTCGAGCCCTGCATTGGGCTCTGTGCTGACAGCTTGCAGCCCGGAGCCTGCTTCCAATTCTATGTCTCCCTCTCTCTCTGCCCCTCCCCCAAATAAACACTAAAAAAATTTTTTTAAAGCAATCTAAAAATTAATCAAGTATAAAATTCTGTGAACCAAACTCCCATGTGTAAGAATTACAAATAATTTATGTAGATATTCCACCCTCAAGGAGGTGGAACATAACTCCCCATTCCTGAAATGTGGGCTGCCCATAGTGACTTCCTATATGGAATAGTATGTAAGTTCCTTCCAAATAATAACTTTATAGGGGCGCCTGGGTGGCTCAGTCGGTTAAGCGGCCGACTTCGGCTCAGGTCATGATCTCGCGGTCCGTGAGTTCGAGCCCCGTGTCAGGCTCTGTGTTGACAGCTCAGAACCTGGAGCCTGTTTCAGATTCTGTGTCTCCCTCTCTCTGACCCTCCCCTGTTCATGCTCTGTCTCTCCCTGTCTTAAAAATAAAACGTTAAAAAAAAAAAATCAAAGAAGAACTTTATAGTAGAGAAACCTAAAAAACACTACTTCAGCCTGTTGATCAAGATCAACATCAACAGTCACAAAGTCATATTCATAGTATATACCCTTGATGTGATAAAAATGGCAATTCACCTCTGTGGCCTTCCTCCCACCTCCCACCCCTTCCTACCCCCAACCCTATAACCTCAATCTAAGAAAAATATCAAGTTCCAATAGAGGGCATCTTACAACGTACCTAACCAGTACTCCTCAAAATTGTCAAGGTCATCAAAACTGTCACAGTCAAGAGGAACCAAGGAAAACATGATAATTAAATGTGATGTGCTATTCTAAAATTTAAAAATGACACGTAAAAAGTGAGGAAATATGAATAAAGTATGGACTTTAATTACTATCTGCAGTTTTTCTGTAAATTTAAAACTGTTCTAAAAAATAAAACTTAAAATATTTACAGGAAACCAATAAATACTGGCAGCTGAATCTATTTACAGAGAAAACAGGATGGTTTGCGGGCATGCAGGGGTGAACGGGGTTTTTGGTTGTTAGTGGCGTAGGCAACATTGGGATTCACCTCAAAACTCAACTTGGGAGTCCTAGATAGTTCTTCAACAAATTTGGCTATGGTTGTTCATTCAGACACAGCATGATAAATCATACTCAATGTACTTAGCCCGCCCTAGGGCCCGGCTTAACGCGGGGCACCCTGAGGGATGTGGAAGACCCTGCCTTCCTCCCTGCGGAAGACCCTGGTAATGGCACAGATGGTCCATTACCAAAGAACTTGAATGCACGCGCATGCACACACACACACACACACACACACACACACACACACAGTGTGTGATTACAGTGTCTGCTTTGGGGAACTGCTTCCCTTGTGATCCCCCTCCCATTCAACCCTGTGTCCCCATGCCCTTGATGGGACTAGAAGTAGATACTGTGATACTATCTGGCTGACTACATTCTCACTTGTAGGAATTAATTCCCATTAGGCATTTGGACTGGAAACTAACGTAGCCACCCTGATTCCTATTGATCTTTGGATTCCTAGTCCTAGTTCCTCCTGAGGTCCAGCTATGCTTCCAACCTTGAGTTCCATCAAATACTCGTAACTGATTCATAACAAGTAAGTTCCCTTCTACCTATGTCAGCTTAAATCGGTTTCTCTATCTTATTCTCTGGAAAAAATAATGTGTATCTTTTTTTTAAATGAAGAGTATTTCTTCTTTGTAAAAATATGTAGACTTAGCACAGAATAAAAAGTGAGTTTCTGCCCTAGGGGAACCTGGGTACACGTGGAGAGGCAGAATCCTTACAAAGACATCATTACCAAGGCAGGCATTTAAGGTCAGATAAATCGCAGAGGCCATAGTGGTCAGTAAGGCATGCAACTCTTTCATCTCGGCGTTATGAGTTTGGGCCCCACATTGGGTATAGAGCTTTCTTAAAAATAAAATATTAAAAAGAAACCAAAACACATTTGAACTAGCTTAAGACAAAAAGCAAATTTATGGGCCCATACACAAAAGGTCCAGAGGTAGAATTTAGCCTTAAACGAAGGTCAACAAAGATGTTCGAAGAGATCTGTGCTAGTTCACATGGATGGGACAGATCATAAACAAGTCAGCTCTATTTCTTCCAAATGTTTTCTAGGACAGATTAAATGGTACATTTTTGTGTTACTTACTTACTTATTTATTTATTTACTTACTTACTTACTTATTTATTTTTAGAGTGTGCATGCATGCATGCAAACGGGAAAGAGAAGCAGAGAAAGAATCCCAAGCAAGTTCCACGCTCAGCATGGCGCCCAACGCAGGGCTGGATCCCACAACCCTGGGATCATGACCTGAGCTGAAATAAAGAATGGAACACTCAACTGACTGAGTCATCCAGGCGCCCCTGTACCACAATACTTTAAAATGAAGAGAAGCATAGTTGAAGTGTTATCTGGTAATTTGTCAGTGAAACATAAGGCAAAGTAGTTCAATGCAGGGCAGGGCAGGGGTTAGGATGAGAGCTAAAGAAAAACAAAACAAAACAAATTTAAAGGATTCAGGGAAGAAAGGGTGTCAAATGGAGTCTTGGAGAGCTGTTTCCTGTGCCGTTCAGGATGTAGCGTCCCCCATTTCTCTATTTGTTCCTGATTATCAGACTTCTTGGGTAGTTAAATCAGTGGGCAGATTCATGAGAAGCTTCATTTTTACTCTGGACACCATCTGCTGTTCTGTAAGGAGATGCCACCTCTCCTTTCTGAAAAACTCAGATGAGGAAACTAGAAAAACAAAACCGCAAAAGCAAGATTCTCTAAGGAAAAGTGAAATTCAAGCACCTGGTTTTTTACTTTTTTTTTTCTTTCCGGGTCCACGTAGTGCTAAAGTTAACGCCAATGTGGGATGCCTGGATGGCTCAGTTGGAAGAACGTGCGACTCTTGATTTCAGGGTTGTGGGCTCGAGCCCCATGTGGCGTGTAGAAAATACTTAAATAAATAAAACTTTAAAACAAAAAATAAAAATAAAGTTAACCTCAGTGTTTGAGTACAGAGATCAGGGCCAGGAGCAAACGAGGGGCTGGCACTGATGAATAAAAAATGCCATGTCACACTTGTAACAAACAGCATTTGTTATTTGCGCTATGTTGTGCCTCTTTTGATCACACTTCAGCTTGAATTATCTTTTTAGGATGTAACAATCTCAAAAACTGGAAATGACCGTGTCCAAATCTTATGGTACATGGCACGAAGTACAGGATTTCCACTTCTCAGATGTCCACATGATTTGTAGAGATAAGAAGAGGCTAAGTTCAAGCCAACCAATTACCAATCACTTCTCATTTAAAAACTATAAATTTACCTATGTGTTTCCAGGTTAAATCTTATCAAGGGTCCTAGACTGAGTGATGGGACAGGTGAAGTCATGCAAGAGCTTCTCAACTATGCCACCTAAAGATTTCATCAATAGTCCTCAACTTTCTTTTATTGATTGCCTTTGATCAAAAGTTGTTTCTGGGGCACCTGGGTGGCTCAGTCAGTTAAGCGTCCAGCTCAGGTCATGATATTGCAGTTCGTCAGTTTGAGCCCTGGGCTCTGTGTTGTCAGCCTGTCAGCACAGAGCCCCCTTGGGATCCTCTGTCCCCTCTCCCTACCTCTCCCCACTTACGTGAACTCTGTCTCAAAAAAATAAATAAAACATTAGAACAAATTTTTTTCTAGTAACATAGTAAAAATCTAAATTCTCATTAACTGCTTTCAAGAAGCTGTTTTGCTGGGAATGCAAGCTGGTGAGCCACTCGGGAAAACAGTATGGAGGTTCCTCCAAAAACTAAAAATAGAACTACCCTATGACCCAGCAATTGCACTACTAGGCATTTATCCAAGGGATACAGGTGTGCTGTTTCAAAGTGACACATGCACCCCCAGGTTTATAGCAGCACTATCAACAATAGCCAAAGTATGGAAAGAGCCCAAATGTCCATCGATGGATGAATGGATAAAGAAGATGTGGTGTATATATATACAATGGAGTATTACTCGACAATCAAAAAAGAATGAAATCCTGCCATTTGCAACTACGTGGGTGGAACTGGAGGGTATTATGCTAAGTGAAATTACTCAGTCAGAGAAAGACAAAAATCATATGACTTCACTCATATGAGGACCTTAAGAGACAAAACAAATGAACATAAGTGAAGGGAAACAAAAATAATATAAAAACAGGGAGGGGGACAAAAACAGAAGAGACTCATAAATACGGAGAACTGAGGGTGACTGGAGGGGGTGTGGGAGGGGGGATGGGCTAAATGGGAAAGGGGCACTAAGGAATCTACTCCTGAAATCATTGTTGCACTATATGCTAACTAAATTGGATATAAATTAAAAATAATAAAATAAAAATAAAAATAATTAAAAAAAGAAGCTGTTTTGCAAGGGATATGAGAACCATTTTAAATATATTGTTTCCACCGAAGCAACAGGATTCTCTTCAACAACCAAGATTTTTCAGGGACTCCTAAGACCATGCCCATTTTTTAGTAATCTACTAATTCAGAAAATGATTATTATTGATGGCATTTCATTGAGCACACACAGAAACACCTGTATAGAAAGACTAGCAGCAGATACACCAAGCACATTATTCATTTTGGTACAGCTGAAGCTGAATTTTTATCCGAGAACCTTCAATAAAGAACATGGAAAGTTTAGGGCTGTGTGGCCTCACGCAAGTCAAGTCACTGGTAAAATGTGGACATCCCCATCTACGGTGTAAGGATACTGTAAGGGCAAGGATCCAAAATGCCATCAAAGGTACTGCAAGGCACACAGTATATGGAAGATAAATGATAAATAGTATTACAGCTATATCCTCATGTTTCATCTGACAGCAACTCTCATCTCTCCTGGATGCTTTATAAAAGAAAGTTTTTTAGGGGCACCTGGCTGGCACAGTTGGTGGAACATGCAACTCTTGGTCTCAAGATTGTGAGTTCAAGCCTCATGTTGGGTGCAGAAACCACTTTAAAAAAAAAAAATCTTAAAAAAAAAATTAAGTTTGTTGAGCACTAGAAAATATGTGATTAAGCTGAGTGTTCCTTTAAATACACAGTACAGACACCTATTAAGCTAATTAACGTTAGGTTACCAACAATACCTACAATTACCAACAAACAGTTTAGTAGATTGTGTGGGTATTTCTTACCTTAAATTTACATAATTGGAATCACAATCTTCTACTTCAGGTTTTTAGGAACCAACCAGGATTTGTCAATTACCTGCCAAATACTCAGCATCATGAAGACTGCAGTCATATGAATTACTAGGATTGGAGATTAAACATTAGATTCAAACACTAATAATAAGAATGGGACTATCCTTTCCTGTTACTGATTCACGTGAGAGTGAAATAACCAAGCCCTAATGAACGATGTCTCATTAGTAGTGTTAGAAGGCTATCAGTATGTTTTAAAGGTAATTATAAAAATTGTTTATTTTCCTTGTTTAATTAACACACTTGCTAGAACTTCAATCTCAGTGTTTAATTTTCCCCAACAGTTTAGCTGTTTCCAAGAAAAACAATCATTTGAAGACTGGCATTGCAGATAACAAAATATTATTACCTTGTACTGGCTTCTCTTTACCAGATGGTTTCAGTAAAAACAGAACTCCCAACTGGTCTACCTGGTTGCCACTTCATATCCATTAATACAGGACAAGTCTTCATTTTTGCCTCTCGTGATTATCAACTGAGCAACTCACTTCAAAGAAAGAGTAGCAGAAAGAGTCCTGAAGAACCACAGAACTCCCCATCAAGTTACACTAAACACAATTATTTGCATAGATACAGGTGACTTTTATGCTTCTCAGAATCTTTTCTTCCAGAACACCTTAGGATTACAGAGCCAACACTTCTGCTTTAAAAAAAAAAAAAAAATAATAACAACTATAGTCAGGGCAAGAAAAGGAAAACAGTATCTTTATTGTGTGTGGTTCTAACAAACATTCACTGTGTGCACATTCCAGCAGAAAGAGACAAAGATCTTTGTTCAAAATATGCTGAAATAAAATAGGTAAACAAACTCCATTACTGAATACACAAAAAGAATGTTAATATTACTCGTTCACAGTTGAGGGTGAAGTAAAAAGAAAGGAAGCTAAATAATCATATTTTACCCAACTAGCACATGTTGGATATAGGTACAGGAAAAGTACAGCTCCTAAAATTCATGAGTAAGATGCTAGATACTGGGTTGGTAACTCGGGTTACCGGAATCTCCCTCTGAAATCACCCCCACAAATTCCAAACCAGGCCCTTTCAGAGAATAACACCCAAATGTGAAGTAAACTCCCCATTCGTTCTGTGATATCTGGCAACAGAATGAGATGGCTTTAAACAAACAAACAAACAAACAAACAAACAAACAAAAAAACCACCAATCTCTTGTTGAGACATGTCTGAATCCACTTCTCCCAGGGAAGGAAGTTATGAACGTTAACGTTCTGCATTTCAGTCTCCTAAAATGGAATCTAACCAGATAATCTCTTGAGATGTGAAGCCCGAGACACCGTGTGTAATGATATGCCTGGCCCACAGAGCATTTCTCGTTGCTCCACACCGGGACTAAATGAGCATAAACTCAATGACACTCTTATCTCACAACTTGGGCATTTACGACAATTGCCCAAAGAACTTTACAGGCTCAAATTATAGGTTCCCGTGGATTTTTGCTTCTGCTTTAGGGGTCGCATAAGAACTAAACACTATCAATTTTGTCACCACCACTTTCTTGTCCTTACAAATGTGGAGTCATTTAGAAACCAAAACCGATTCCTGAGGGACAGGGACTAAGAAATTTTGGAGACCTGGCACCGACATGCCTATTTTGGTGGCACCCATTTTCCCTCCTCTCCTTTCGTGACCTCCAGACATCTTGTGTCTTCCCTGGGAATAAACAACCCAACACCCCAGAGACCAGCTCTAGGGGGCACCCTCAGCTGACAGGGACCGGCTCCACTTGCTCTCCAAAGGGGTTTGCACCACCTACCAATGTTGAAACTGTTTCGAGAATTTGAGTCCTACCTCTGCAAACAAGGCTTTTCTGGTGGGTTTGGCTAACATACTGTATTATCTGATAGTTTAGAAAAACCTCTGCAAACTCACACACTAGCTTTACCTTTCGCCTGACTGTTGATGTAGGCAGCAGAATAACAGTAAATGGACCCAAAAGTGGTTTTTATAATACAAAGTGACATCACATTAGCAGCAGATCAAAAGAAGCCCTGGGTGTTGGATGGATTTCATGGATGGTAGAGACAAGGTCTGAAAACCTTTTCCTCTGGCTCTGAGTAAAAACAAGTCCAGATATAAACAGGAAAAGACAACCAATATGAAATAGAAAAACATACCTTTTGTGTTGGTGTTCACCCTAAAAATATCCAAAAAAAAAAAACCCCCACCAATTTTACTTAAGGCTGTCACTCTTTAACATTTCTTATAAGCCAGATGTTTTTCATTTAATTTTACAGACTGCCAACATACTCCTAATTGATCCAACTTATCTGCTGGTTTAGTTTCAGCCTAAATGTTCCCCTTCCAGTTCCTCAATACTCCTTTGTTCTTTATTTCTACCCCAATGTGGCCCATGTAATCATGCAGCTTAATTATTACAGCAATTAGATACCAATTCATATTCAAGGCAACCCTTCCGTATGCCTTCAAATGGCAGGAGCATCAACACTTCTGTTCCATAATAACCAAAGGTTTTTTTCAATAAATTGTCTAAAAGTGGCATCTTATACAAAATTTTCTAAAGATAAAAGTTTGACTATTCCCATATCCCTGATATATAAAAGTCTCTCAAAAATCCCCTGAAATTTCTCCATAATATCATATCCAAGTGTACAAATACAAGGTTAATATTCTTTTGATGAATTCTGAATACACTCAGCTGCAAGACTTGGGTTGAACCTTTTCTTAGTTTGCATGGGCAGACACTGCCTTGCAGGGCACTTTCCTGTCCATGGCAAGCTGTAAGTGGGGAGGAGACAGCAGTATCCAGGGTCCTTCTGGAGCCAAGTTGCTCCCTGCTACATAGGACAATGGCTCAGAAGCAAACTGGTAATCCTTAGAAGATTGGGAGAAAAATCACCACAAACAGTTGTTGGCAGAAAACAGCCAGTGTACTGTGTCATCAGGTGATTCCACGGGGGAAAACAGTTAGGTCAAATAAGCCAGAGAAAATTCCTGAACCAAGAAGAAACACTAACAGAATTCTAAATAATGCCCTACTATTCAATTAAACATTCATCCAAGGGATAAAACGACTAGTTGTTGTTTCTTTCTTTCTTTTTTCCTCAACAGAAAAACAACAAAACCACAAATTGGAGCCATGAAGATAAAATATAGATGAAATGGGAAACATTCTTTTGTCATGATCTCCCCCTTTCGAATGCCACTGCACTATGGAAGTTATGTTACTGGGGCTAACAAACAAAAGATCAAATACTGGATCTTAGAGCAAGTGGAGTCTCTTTTGTAAAACAGGGAAGGAATGAAAAAATTCGCTAATCAATACATTTAAAAGCAGAAATCCCTAGTGAAGTTCTACAGATACAATTATAAGTTTGTATTTTACCAATAAAAGATGGTTGGTTGGGGGGAAAAGAAAAGAAAAGAAAAGAAAAAAGACGGCTAGAAACTGGTGTCAAACTGGTGTCAAACCAAAGCAAAGAATGAAGTGTGGAAAAAAAAAAAAATGAAGTCTTTGGTGCTTTTCCTAAACTCCTGTCCTAAAGTAGTGTTTTCAGTATTTTTCAAAAGAAAGAGGACTACAAATTTACCCTATCACCCCAATTCATCTCTCCCCTCCCCTCTTTCTCTCCACTCCCAAGAAATGCAACGGAAGCACAGTTCTGCCCAGCACCACTTGGACTTGGGGGGTGGTGAGAGTTACCTGCTAGACTAGCTTAGGAGGGAGGAGAGGATTTCATGGTTCTTCCTAGTTTTAATAAATATAAACAAGGAACGAGATCATTTGGCAGTTGTGTTTTATGCTATAGGTGCACAACTTTACTTCATTAATTAAATCCCTTATGATAAATAATAGAATTAAGTATATATATATACACACATATATATGTATATATGTGTGTATATATATATATAAGTATATATATATATACTTCAAAGAAAAATGGAAAAAGAAAAGCTTCAAAACCAGAGTGTTGCCCTGTTAAGAATGTCTAATGTGCATTCAAAGTATTGGACACCAGGCATTTTTACCAAAGGACAATGTCACAAGGACATCTGGATTGTAATTATAAAACCAAGTCTGGAAATGCAAAGGGGGCTGGTGGAAGCCAGTGGAGAGAAGGGCCACCGGCAGGGACACAGGACAACGAGCAGGTGCTTTGGGAGTAAGGCTCTGGGAAATGAAGGACACTGGCCCCAGGTCTGGGGTGGATGTCTAGCCAACCATCTGGGTTCCAAGGGGGAAGTACACATCCGGCAGGATTCGAGAAGAGGGTATCGCTTGGCCTCCAAACAAGTCTCTAGCTCGCACTCCCAATGGATATGCTTTCCAACTTCCACGCTGTCTCCTCAGGAGGATTTGCTTTCCGACGTGTAGTAACGATACAGGAAACCTAAGACAATAGCGCCTATGATGGGCAAAATCCAGTATGACCAGCAACTAGAAGTGGGGGAAAAGCAACGAAGCCGTGAACACTTGATACCAAATATTTGCTAACTTTCAACATCCACATTTTAATATTTTCATGAGCAAAGAATTTCGATTTACTTTGGGAAGTTTAACTACTTTTTTTTTTCTTCCAAGATTTTATGTAAGTTCCAGTTAGTTAACATATAGTATAATACCAGTTTCAGGAGTAGAATTTAGTGATTTATCACTAACATGTAACACCTAGTGCTCATCACAAGTGCCCTCCTTAATCCCCATCACCCATTCAGGCCATCCCCCACCCACCTCCCTCCATCAAGCCATAGTTTGTTCTCTATCATTAGGACTCTCTACGGTTTATGGGGCGCCTGGGTGGCTCAGTCGGTTGAGCATCCAACTTCAGCTCAGGTCATGATCTCATGGTTTGTGGGTTCGAGTCCCATGTCGAGCTCTGTGCTGACAGCTCGGAGCCTGGAGCCTGCTTCAGATTCTGTGTTTCCCTCTCTCTCTGCCCCCGCCCCCACTCACACTCTGTCTCTCTCTCCTTCAAGGATAAATATTTAAAAAAATAAAATAAGGGGCGCCTGGGTGGCGCAGTCAGTTAAGCGTCTGACTTCGGCTCAGGTCGTGATCTCACGGTTCGTGGGTTCGAGCCCCACGTCAGGCTCTGTGCTGAATGCTCAGACCCTGGAGCCTGCTTCTAATTCTGTGTCTCCCTCTTTCTGTCCCTCTCCCACTCACACTTGTGTCTCTCTATCTCTCAGAAATAAATAAACCTTAAAAAATTTTTTAAAAAATAAAAAATTAAAAATAAAAAAATTAAAAAATAGAATAAAATAAAAAAGAGAGTCTCTACGGTTTGCTTCTCTTTTTTTATCTTATTTTTCCTTCCTTTCCACTATGTTCATGTTTTGTTTCTCAAATTCCACATATAGGTGAAATCATATATTTGTCTTTCTCTGGAGTTTAACTGCTTTTATCACCCAAGTAGCAAAATAAATAAATAAATAAATATTTGCATTGGCATGACAATATTAAACAATTAAAAAAAATTTTTTTTAACATTTATTTTTAAGAGACAGCAGGGGAGGAGTAGAGAGAGAGAAGGAGATAAATCTGAAGCAGGGTCCAGGCTCTGAGCTGTCAGCACAGAGCCCGACACTAGGCTCGAACCCAAGAACCGCGAGATCACGACCTGGACCGAAGTCAGATGCTTCACCGACTGAGCCACTCAGGTGCCCCAATATTAAACAATTTTTAAAAGATAAAAACCAGAATGTGTAGTATGATACTAAAAATATATGCCTCTATATACGCCTCTATATGTGTTTTTATAAAGACACATAGCAGTTATTTCTGGGTTATGAGATTAGGGATGGCTTAAATTTTTCTTGTTTGGGGGTGCCTAAGTAGCTCAGTTGGTTAAGCGTCTGACTCTTGATTTCAGCTCAGGTCTCACAGTTCGTGAGTTCGAGCTCCACAGTGCAAAGCCTGCATGGAATTCTCCTTCTCTCCCTGTCTGCCTCTCCCCTGCTCATGCTCTCTCTCTTTCTCTCAAAATAAATAAAAACTTCAAAACAATACCTTATTTGTATTTTGTTTTTCACATATTCTACAATTAACATTTTTCAACAGGAAAAAAGCTACCATTTTATACATATAACTATAAATTTAGAAGCAATACCATCTAATACAACTATTGGCAAAGTGATATCTATCTCGTCTGTATTTTCTACATTTAATCCTCATGACAGCCTGAAGAAATAGATACTATTAGACCCGCTGTATACGCAGGAAATACAAGCTTGGCACCCAAAATCACGAAGCGAAGTTAGTGATGGATTCCTGATTCCAATCAATGCACTTATTCTCTAGTTAAGTCTGGACACTAATAAGGATACACACCCACATGGAACTAAAAACTTTAAATGACAGTTGGCTTGAGAAGGCCTGTAAGAGACTTTCCTTATGAATTTCAGGACAGTCATCACTCTCCTTAAAATAATTCTTCTCTAGTACAGCTTACTAGCACTCTTACTTTTAAGGTGTAGTTCTTCCACGATCCAAATGACCTGCATGCCCGTCTTACTAAGACATATGCGGCCTTGGTATTAAAAGGTTTTTAAGCCAATAAAACCAGCTGAGGTTCAATAATAAAACTGCTTCTCCTTGCCTAAACATGCCTAGTGCTTTGTACATTTCAGAATGGCAGAAAGCTGCTCGAGAGAAGTTTAGAATGTCGGCCGAGTAGCTTTGTGTAAAAAAAGGAAAGCAAGCGAGTTGGCATGTACAACAGCAATATGGCACGTGGGGACTCTGCAGTCATGTCCCCACAAAGGTGATCAGTTCAGGTATCTTGGAGAACCACCACAAGACACAAAAAAGTTTTAAAGTAGGCTCCTTGAGAAAACACCGAAGAGACATTCTTCAGCACAAAAGACTGAAAATGGTTGGCCGCCAATCCCCATATAATGTTTTGTAATACTTAACTGTCACTGGGCATAGAAGCAGAGGAAATGGATTTATGCTGAACCCAAAGAGTTCAACAGTAACGTCTTAGCCATAAGACAGAACTCTCTTTTGGAGATTCGCTCAGGTTGCTGCATGTAGTTGTGACTCATTTGTTTTTATTACTTTGTAGTATTCCACTTTATGAATATACCAGAATGGATTCATTCATTTTATTAAGGAATGGTTATTTGGGTTGCTTCCAGTATATTACTCTCTTGAATAATGCCCTTACGAACATTCTACTATGTGTTTCTTGGTATACTTGTGCACACATTTCTCTCGAGTATATCCCTAGATATGGAATTGCTGGGTCCAAAGTTATTCATATTGTCCAATTTACTAGATAATGCCAAATTCTTTTCCAAAGTGACTGTACCCACGTACACTCCCCTAAGAGGGTCTAAGAACCCTGGTGACCCACTTCCTCAACAGCTCCTCTTATTTTCAGAATTCTCAATTTTTGCCAACCTGGTAGCTGTGAAATACATACCTTAAGATTTTAATTTGTATCTCTCTGATAACAAATGAAATTAAACCTTTTTTTGTGTGTGTCTACATTTGTTTCCTCTTCTCTAAGGTGCTTGTTTAAGCCTTTTCTCATATTCTACTACATTATTTTTTAATTGATTTGTAGGAATTCCTTTTGTATTCTGCATAATAATTCTTTTTTTTTTTTCTCTTTTTTTTTTTTTATTTTTTTTATTTTTGGGACAGAGAGAGACAGAGCATGAACGGGGGAGGGGCAGAGAGAGAGGGAGACACAGAATCGGAAACAGGCTCCAGGCTCCGAGCCATCAGCCCAGAGCCTGACGCGGGGCTCGAACTCACGGACCGCGAGATCGTGACCTGGCTGAAGTCGGACGCTTAACCGACTGCGCCACCCAGGCGCCCCTGCATAATAATTCTTAACGAGTGTTATGTGTAGCCCAAATCGATTGCAAGTTTATGGCTTGTGTTTTCAAATTCTCTACAGAGTAGCTGGCTGAGCATAAGACCTTAATATTAAAGAAGCTGAATTTACTAATAGTTTCCTTTAAGTTTAAATTTCTTACATTCTTTGTCCATCACCTCAAATAAAAAAGAGGCAATACTTTTATAGGGGGAAAAAAACCACATCTCTCTCTCTCTGAAATGTTTTAAGTGGGAGCTCAGAAAGATGAAACAGATCTATATAATCTCTATAAAGATTTTTTACAAGCCAAGGATTCCAGTCATTTCAAGGGCATTTAAGGGATGACAAAAATATACCTTTCAGAGTTCATACTATTATATTACTAAAATGACCGCAAGGGATATTCATAAGTAATCCTTTGAAAGAAACCAAATTCCTGAATATGCATGCAATACATAATTTTTTTTCTTCTATAAAATGCAATAATAGCACCCACCTTACAGAGCGGTTGTGGGGATTAAATGTGATTAAGTTTCAAGTAGAAGTTGCATAGCTGGGCTGAGCAGCACAGACCGTTGGCTTGATTTACCAGCAGTTACTTGTCCTTGCATATTGGCCTCTCGTTGAATGTGATCCCAATTTATGTCACAACATGATTTAAAAATTACTCAAGGCACAAACTTTTGAGATTACTCTAAATGACTGAAACTGTAAAAGTTAATTTTGCTAATGGTAAGGAACTACTGAATGTGCAGTAATTTTGGCCAAAAAATAGTTGTTAACTGTCCTCTTTTTCTTAATTGAAATATCGTTAACATGTACCTGAAATATAGTAACACGATGTTACATTAGTTTCAGATGCACAACACAGTGACTCAACAAGTTTATACTTCCACTGTGCTCCCCACAGCGGAGCCGCCGTCTGTGTCTGTTTCCGTACAACGTACAAGGTTTCACAATACCTCCGGACTGTATTCGCTGTGCTGTATGTACCTTTCATTCCTTAGTCAAACCGTACTCTTAAGTTATGTTGTACATGTATATTTATGGAAGAACCTCTGGCCAGATATTAAGTTGAGCATAAGGAAGTCCAGGGAATGTATACTAACCTTTTGCACGTGGCATCTTTCGAAGGGTCCTGAAGAAGACGCGTATTAAAAAATTTCAAACAAAAAGAAAGATTAATAAAGTATGTAAATCTTGAATATCTACATACAGAACTTCATCTTTCATGCAATTTGACATTTACAAATCTAATGTGATGGGAGCACCAAGAATTCTATTTCTGGTAACATACTGGTACTCCCTAGTGAAGAACAACTAATGAAAGCATAGAGAAATGGCCTAAACTTTTTTAGATGTAAAAAAAGAAAAAAAGGGAAAAAAAGCTACTGATATAAACTATACTGAAAGGGACTAATTGCAGTCACAATGATATGCCTCATTCAGCTGGGCTTGCCACTGGCAGTAGTTAAGATCACATTTTCTGAACACATATTTTAAAAAAAATACAAACTCTTGTGACAAACAGGTCAACTGTGAAATGCTCTAAAGCATGCCGAGGACTGCTTTGTAGCTTACAGAAATGAACTGGTTTACTCTATGAAATCATAATAATTATGACTATAGACCTTAGGGCTTATTCAACATTGAAATGGGAAGAACAGAATTGGGGGGAGGGGGAATACCGAAATAACCTTAAAAACAAAATTTTGGCAATAAAAAGCAAGGAAGTACTGACTGATACATGCTTCAACATGGATGAACCTAGAAAACATTATGCTAAGTGAAAGAAACTGGATACAAAATACAACATATTGGGGCACCTGGGTGGCTCAGTTGGTTAAGCATCTAACTCTTGATCTCAGCTCAGGTCTTGACCTCAGGATTGTGAGTTCAAGCCCCTCACTGGGCTCCACACTCAGCATGGAGCCTACTTAGAAAATAAAATGAATGGGGTGCCCGGGTGGCTCAGTCAGTTAAGTGGTTTGTGGGTTCGAGCCCCGTGTCATGCTCTGCACTGACAGCTCAGAGCCTGGAGCTTGCTTCCAGATTCTGTGTCTCCCTCCGCCTCTGCCCCTCTCCCACTCACACTCTGTCTCTCAAAAATAAATAAACATAAAAAAAATAAATAAGTCAAACAAAAACCACACAACGCATTATATAAATATTACGTAAGAGTATTAATATGAAAGGTTCGGCATAAGCAAACCTAGTGGCGGAAAGTAGATCTGTGGTTTCCTAGGGTGGGGGAAGAGGAGTTAAAGGGAAATGAAAATGACTGATAATGGGTATGGGGTTTCTTTCTGGAGGGATGAACATGTTCCAAAATTATTGTAATTACGGTTGCATAACTCTGTGAATATACTAAAAACCCAACTTGTTCATCTTAAATAGGTGAATTGGATGGCACATTAATTATATCTTATACATGTGTCATTAAGTTCAATTTAAGTGGGGTGCCTGGGTGGCTCAGTTGGTTAAGCATCCAACTTCGGCTGAGGTCATTATCTCACCGTTCATGAGTTTGAGCGCCGCATTGGGCTCTGTGCTGTCAGCCTGGATTTTGGATTCTGTGTCTCCCTCTCTCTCGGCCCCTCCCCTGTTCACACTCTGTCTGTCTCTGCCTCTCTCTCTCTCTCTCAAAAAATAAAATAAACATTAAAAACAAAAAGTTCAATTTAAGTAAATACCAAATGAAGTTATTGATTCCATTAATTAGCTGTGTATACAAAAGAACTGCTAACTCACTGCCAGAGGACAAGCCCATTTGCATAGGTTACTGCTGCCCAAAACATCCTCTTTGCCAATATATAGAAGTATGCTAGGGTATGAACACAGAATATTAACCGTGTTTAACCACAATTTTCAGTAATCTCCAAGAGTTTCGAAAAACCCTACATACTGGCCTAGATACTTCAGAGCAGATCGTGAAATGAGTTTTAACTTCATGTATCCAAAACACTGCCAGGCAAATGAATACATACCCCAAACCCAAAAGAAATTAGCCTATAGGCAAGTAAAACTTCTAATAAAAAGTGTCAGATAAATCAAGTTAAAATACTACTACACTTCTTTGAGACCTTGATGATTACTGTTATCTGGGACATTTCTACTAGAATATCATAAAATCAGGTTAAGTAAAATATGTTACAAGCCAATCTTTGAGAAAATACAACCAATGTCTTATAGATTTGGAAGGTAGCGGTTTCAGTAGTAATGGTAGAGTATGTATTAATTTATAATATTGCCTTTTAAAAGATTCCACTACAGTAGCCATGAAATAACTGAATTCCATCAGGAAAATGTCCATGGTCTTTTATGCTTTATCCACATATACACCAATGATTTGCAGAACAAAAAATGTATGGTTAGTATAAAAAAACTTTGAGACCATTTCAAAAGCTTATAGGAGAGCATTATGGAGAAATGTACGTGTTATGTTTAATCTGTAATCATAGTAAAAGCCATATGGGTCACATAAATGGATTCTCTAGATTTCAAACCTTTAGGATCTTTTAAAACTAAAAGCCTGGAATATGTGGTAAGTGGAGTGAGTCTCAAACAGTGCGGGAACCAACTGAGAAAACAAAGAGGCAAAGACCAGACAGAAGGAAGACCATAATATGCTCCTAGTGTAACAGTTTCTAATAAGCAACAAAAAAACTTTAAATATATATATATATATATATATATATATTTATTTTTATTTTTTTTTTTTTTTTTTTTTTAAAATAAATAATTAAACTAAGTACCTCAACTCCTGTTTTAAGATCATTCCACCCCTGGTGGCAAAAAGACCAACTTCTCTACCACTGGAGGAAAGCAAAGAGAAAGAAATGTACCTTCTCTTTGGGATTCTGACAGCCAAGTAAATGTCAAACTACAGTGACTCCGCTTTTAATCAACTACAATGAAAGAACTGTTTAAGGCACTGCTCTTAGAAGCCAAGTACCTCAGCCAAGTTCGGAAAGAAGCCAAATAAGTTATTTTTAATTTAACAAAATTAAAAAGAAAAGGTTCTGTTAACACAAAACCTTCCTTCACCCCCACGCCACCATTCTCTCCATGCTGTTTCCCAATTCCCATTTCTACTCCAAAGCTCGGTGTTAAATCTAATGGATGCTTAAATGAGATTCCCATAGTTTATGATGGACTTTAACTTCTCCCTTTGTGTATTCAGACATATCTGGCTGGTTACGTTCTTGCCCACATTTTAATTTACATGCAAGATTCTTAGGAGGACGGGGACTGCTCAGTCTTTGGCATGGAAAGCTGTAATTGCAATACTCTGATTTTAGTTGTAAGAGAGCAGATCGAATCCAGAGTTCTTCTACCAAAAGCCTTACCAAGTAATTAATATGCATGTTTCTGGAATACACTTCCAAACCACTAAATTATTTTCAGTCTACTCTGATTTTAGTTTAAAATTAACAGAAAAGAACTATTTAAATAAACTGGTTCCTAAATGTCAAGGTTCATTAAGGCTTTAATTCCACAAACAAACAAACAAACTAACTAACTAAACAAGGACTCTGTAGGATAAAAGGGGATATTTCATGGTATCTGAGTAGCCTTTTAATAAAGCTACTCATAACTGAAACTGTCAACTGCCTTCAAGTTCAATGCTAAATCAGTGTCCTCACAAAATGAAAGGCTCAGACCAGATCAATTTTAATTCTAAAGCCATATTTAATTGACTTAACACAATTCTCTAACCCAAGGGTATTTTAGCAAAATCTACAATAGCAGAAAAAAAAAAAATCTACACTAGCAGCCTTCTAAAGGTTAGAGAGAAGGAAACACTATTCTCCCATGTCTGGAAAGACTGACAGAGCATGGCCCACATGCAGACTTTTCTTATCTTACACCAGGTATATAAAGATATATTTTTCTAGATACTCTTCCAAGAGACACTGTGCCCTAAATATGGACTTTTTTTGATATGGTTAAGAGAATGACAAAGAAATGTCGTAATTGGCAAACATATGGGAAAGGATTTATTTGGGGGTCAGTGGGCGTGGTTTCACTATGAAAACTGTTTATGAAACATGAGACAATACATGCTTAAGGAATAGTGTACTCTGTCACCAGGACATAAATATTGGAAACAATGCACCAGAATTAGGATTACGATGCATTAAAATACATGCATACATATATATGTATGTATGTAGATATATATATAGATAGGGCATTTATAAAATGTACCTTCAACCTCAATAGTTCATATTTAGATTTTAAATGGAAGGGAAATCTATTGCAAGGTATATAAGGAGCTTATGTTTTAATTCTTAAACTGGATGCTTGCTATTCCAAGAGGATTCCAAGTTTTAAAATTGGAAAAAGTGGATTTTAAACCACATGACACCTTCGGTAAAGCTAATGAGTATCTGGGTGGTTGAATACAGCTTTTTATTTAGAACACTTTGGTAGCTATGTAGCCAGCAACTTATGAAAAACAATTTTGGAACTTTTGGCCGCAATATGAATTTTACTATTAGTTTCTTAAAACCCAAAAAGTTTGTTGAAATACATGATTTCAACATTTTATAGTCCCTCCTATGGCCATGTGTGGATCTTGAGGACAGCCTTCTCAAAAGCTCCAATGTATTAACAATTACGGTCTTATAAAGTACGTACCATCCCTAGAGGCAGTCCAGTCAAGTAAAAAATATTTCCCCGCATATGGGGGCAAAATTCACAAATGAAAAACACCCTTCAGACAAATTTCTGTAGGACCGTCTCAAGAACCCACTGTGATAACACATATAGGACATTCATAGAGTAATTTCTACTGGGACCAAAGAAATGAAAAACTTGTTACACTAGAGGGCTGATTTGAAAACGATGTTACCTTGTCCTCCTAACACCTTCTCTTGCAAAACTACACATTATTTCTAACTAAAGTGTCATGAGGAGAAGGCGTTAATCCTTGAGATGCCTCAGCAATGGGAAATTTGCCTTTCAAGAGGGCTTTTGCCATTATATTCTATGCTTTATTTCAAAATATTATGTTACAAAAAACAAACGCTAGATGAAATCAGAACAATGAAACAACCCTACAAAATTATTTGGTAAAGAGTAATCTAAAGGGCATCGGCATAACCATTCCAAACTTTAACAAATTAGGTTGTAGGTATGACAGGAATATTAAACAATTCTTACAAGGAAATTTTTGGTACTATGCAACCAAGTAACTACATTACATAATTACAAACAATGTATTCTTTTTAGATTCTCTTCCATAAAAGAGAAAGTAAACTGAATGCTATATGCATGTAAGAGAAAAATGTTGTGTAACAAAAGTCAGTAGCATCAGGAGTAAAAAAATAGATTTGCCTTTAAATGCAACTTATAGATTGCTTCTAACATAAAAGTTAACATAAAAGTTAAACTTCTTAAGTTAAAAAATGAAGTTTAAATAACATGTTAAGCCTTTATAGAAACGATATTATTTGTTTAAAAAAATACATCAGATCCTATTACAGCAAATGCCATCTTACTGAAATTTTTGTCCATGGAATATCGATAAAGAAAAATCAACCACAATAAAATTTTTAAGTAAAAAGAAGGTACAGAGCAAGATTTTTTTTTTTAAGGAAGGAATGATTGGTCTGCCTATCAACTGATCAATCAATGGACGGATCCGTCCGTCCATCTGTTTATATTTATGAATGCATAGAGTCTCTTTGGAAGAGTAAACAAGAAAATGGTAGCTGACTACCTCTGGGGAAGGGACCTCGGAGACTGAGAGCTGGAGATGGAAGGGAGTCATTTTATATACATACATACATAACATATACATAAAAAGTATACCTTTTTGCACTATTTCGATTTTTCACTATGTACCATCATGTACTACCCATTCAACAATTTAAATGGAAAATGGTCCAGGTACTGAATCTATTCACTTCAATGATATCTGAAGCAGCTGAACTGTTGCCCAGATAACATCTATGGAATAAATCAGTGAAATGGTACCGACTTCTTTCGTCAGGTTCGCGTTCGTGTGTACTGCATCTCCTGAACTGGTGGCACATCAAACAGCTACCCCACCAGCGAACGCATAATCCAAAGGGAGACGTGACTGACCACAGATGTGCCTAGGTTTCTTGAAGCGCAGGAGACGGGCAGGCCAAATGGCACAGAAAACTCAACGCACTTCTAAGGTGCGTTTCTATAACCCAAAGCATACCAGAAAAACGTTAACTCAAGTAGAAATAGAAGACTGACGGCTTGCAGCATGGGGACTAATCCAGGGAGGAAGAGATTCAAAGAGACAGAAAGGTTTTTAAGTCTGGTTTATTATCTGAAGACTGAAACAGGTGAGAAAAATATCTGTCGCCAGATTTGTAGTTTCTAAGCTTTTACATTTTAGTATTGTACTATTTCAGGGCCATGGACCTCGGGCATTATCAATCTAACAAGAAAACAATGGTGAGCATCAATTATTTACCTATGTTAAAGCAAAAGCAGTATGAAAGGCAGTTTGCAAAAAACTGACGAAAGGTTCCAGATTTAGATTGTGTAATAGTACATTCTGGGTGGCTTTTTTTTTTTTTTTTTTTTTTTTAAATTTTGTTGAGGGGGAGGCTGGAGGTAATAGTTTCAGGGAGGGAAGAGATGGGAAACTTTGGGGGGAGAAGAGAAGTGGAAAAATGAAGGAAAGGAAAAGAAAGAGAAAGAAAATGAAACCTTTGTCTCCTAAGGCAGAAGACACCTTTTAATTAGGCTTAAAAAAAAAAAATCACTTCTTTGTAGAGGTTCAGAAACCCTTAACCAAAAGAAAGTATTAATGAAATGAATTTTACATCCTTTTCTTCATGGTGAGTACAGAAAAATTAAGAAAAGAGACATCTACATCTTAGACAAAGAAGTGCCTATTTAATTTGTAAGAAATAAATCTGAGGGACCAGGAATGTCTTCCTGGAACTGAAATCAGGTTGGACTATATAGCTCTATAAAAACCTATGTGTGGTCTTGAAATTTTCCCCAAAGGTTTTCCTTGCCCGATCTGCCTGAAGTACAGCAGTGTGACTGAAAACACTCAATAACCTACTCTCTACTTAATGGAGACTGTCCTTTGGGTACAAGAGACATAACGAAAAACAGAGCTTTGAAAATACTGCCTTTAGTCACTCACTGTTTATACGAGGCAGGGGCCAAACTACATTTGGAAACTTCTAAATTATTATAGAATTCAGTGAGCTAAAAGGATTTCTTTTTCTGTATTTCTTACAAAAAAGTCCAAGGCTCAACAGTTTTAATTTAGCTGAGACATCTCTAATTAATTCTTTGGCCTACAAAAGGCAGACAGTGCTTTCTAGAAAAGAGAATTCAAGTTCCCAAACTTTTCAAATGAAAAGATGGGCATATCTTTCAGCAAGAAGTCTGGTGCTTGGCTACCTGGGTTACTTTAAGTGCAAATTCCCAAGTCCCACCTCCAGAGATTATGAATCAGTAGCAGCGGGAGCCCAGAAAATAGACATTTCAGACACATGCCCAGGGATTCGAACACAGATGGCCCACCGGACAGAATTTGAAAAACACCGCTCTCCATTGCTAAGAATGATCCTAATCACATACTGAACTAGCAAGGAAGAAAAACAGCAACAAGAAGCAATTTGTAGAATTTCAGACATTATAATTCCACAATTTTTTCTATTGCTTTAATAAAGGGTGCTCTCATGACTGTTGTGTAAAAGTGGGTGATGGCTCCCAGATACATGGTGCTTCTCTTATACAAATGGGAATATCCCCTGAATTAAATGTTTACTGTAACTGAGACCAATGTTTTCAGACGTGTTCAAGATACTCAGCAAGGCTATGCATAGCTCCATCTTCACCTTCATTACGAGGGGAAGACAAACCAACCACCAGTGCTCACGTAGCATTTAAAAAACCGCTTTCGTCTCCCTTCATAAACAATTCACCAGTTCAGAGTAGCAGAGTATAGCAAGACGGAAGAGTTAATTTCCACAGACACTTTGGATGGCAGAGCAACAGATGGCAGACACTGTCAAGCAGTCTCTCGGGTTGAAAGAATTCCTGTGTCTAGGCCAACTTCAAGTGCCGTATCAAACGTGTTCAGTAATTCCAGGTCAGTAAGGAAAGGGAAGCAAGAAGCTAGCAGAAGGAAAAGGGGAAGAGCGCTGCCTCCAGGATGTTCTAGGTGGCAACTAAACTGCTGTCCCTTTAAGTGGGAGGGCAACAGACGGAAGTCAAGAAATGTGTGACGCAGTCAAGGAAATGAACAGCCCTGCTTGTGGGAAGCAAAATGGCTTCCAGATTTTGTTCCTGGTAGGTCCTGCAGCGCACATTAAGGTTTTCAAATATTTAATCGTTTCTTTTTGCTGTATCACTGAGTAAATGAAACGGATGTAGGCCTATTTGAAACTGCATGACACAAGGATTAAATCTGGGTAATAGGGACAGAAAGGCCCATTCTAGTAATTACTCCAGTCTGTAACTCCTTCAAAGACTTTCACGTGAAAATCAACTTTCCAGTTATTTTCCCAACACAGAATTATTCTCACAGTATTTAATGTAAGAATAATAAAATACTTTTCTACAACTGAACCCATAAACTAATTTCCTTCAAAACCGTACAGAGCATGGCTTTAGAATTTCCTTTTTTTTTTTTAAAGCAAGTACAAGCATGAACAAAATGTTTCCTACTGTTCGAGACTCAGCTATTCTTTTTTTCCTGAGATGGCAATGAGTCCAAGCTCCTGAAAAATAGGATTTTTGCTTAGGAAAAAAAGAACACTTCTCTTGTTAAGATAATTAAAAAAAAAAAAACAAAACAAAAAACATTCTACCTGAGTAAATAGAAATATAAACACTTGAAACAGATGAGAGAAACAGATGATTTCTTCTTACCTTGCTACCACTTTCAGGTTTAAGGTCATTCTGTTAAAAAAGGAAAACAAATAATACTTTAAGACGTATCCAAAGGCATATCTCACTATATACTTGTCTCTAACCTTAGAACATGAAGACTACATTCTGGTAGTAGAGAATTCTCTGAGGGACGTCAAGGTCTGTGGAAGGGTATTTGCCCCCACACTCCCAACTATGAACCTACCAGGGTGCCTTGTTCGAATGTTCATAGTTACCACCTTTTGCAAGAAATTGCCAAGAACAATCAAACCATTATTTTAGAAAGAGATGTTATTAATGATACTACAAAAATCAATCAAAAAAACAAAAAATCCAAAACCAGTTCTCTTAACTTTTTAGATACTACATGTGTTGTTTTACATACAAGAAGCTGTATCTTAGCGCAGTAGGCCAAATGATTTGGGAGAATATGTGGCCTGACAGCTGGGCTGAATTTCCATTTTATTAATTCATCCCTCTCCTTGTGTTTTGTGGCTAGTCAGCAGCTTCCTCTCCCAGTTCAGTTAGTTCTTACCGGATGCACATCACCGATATAGTACTGCTTGAGCATTTCTCTGGCATCAGAGGAGTGGCCTACGTCCTCAAAGCTTTCACTTGCATCTGCACCAGCTTGTTCCATTAGGACCTCTTCTCCCCCAGGATGCTACAAGGAAAAGATATTTGCTGAATAGAGTGCCCTCTGAAAAGCAAGCTAATAGAAGTTACTTTCCCCTCTTCCGCTCTTTTCTCTTTTCTTCCCTTAATGGGAGTAATGAGACAAATTGACATTGAATGCCACCTGATAGGATGCAATGGGAAAAAACGAAACATGACTTCTGTGATATTTATACCAAAAGTAACTAAAATTGGTAGAATTGTGAGGAAACCTAGGACAGTAGCAAACCGAGAGTCTACAAAAGGAGTGGCCTGTCTTCACCCAAAATAACAAGGTCACAAAAGCTAAGGAAAGACCAAAGAACAGTTCTGGATTGAAGGAGGCTGGCAAGATAGGACAACTAGGAACAACATGTGCTCCTGGCTGGATTCTTTCTGCCAACATTATCAACACGGCTGCAGAAACTCGAATGGACACTCTGGTCAAAGTACGGAATTCTTTATTCTCCCTCTGTCTCCTCTCCCTTGCTCACACACTCGCTCTCTCAAATAAACAATTTTTAAAAATTAAAATTAAAATTTTTTTAAATTTCCAAAATAAATAAATAAATAAATAAATAATAAGTTAAATAAGTGGTACCAAAATAACTGCCTCCGTACCACGGAGGTACTTCCAAGCTATACAACCCTGGACAAGTTACTAAGAAATTGAGATGTCTTTGTTTCCTTGTTTATAAAATGGAGATAATATGAGTAGGTATCTTAATTATTATTGTATCAAATGAGATCAGGATATGAAACACTTTGTACTCAGAGAAAGGTACAGTTTGTATAATACGCTACCATCTGTGACTCTAAAAACAGATACATACTCGTGTACATACACATAAAATCTCTCTGAAAACAGGGGCACCGGACTGGCTTAGTCTTAGAAAGTGCAACTCTTGATCTCAGGGTGGTGAGCTGGAGCCTGTGGTAGGTGTAGAGACTATTTTAAAACAAAGAAATCTTGGGGTGCCTGGGTGGCTCAGTCAGTTAGGGGTCCGACTTCGGCTCGGGTCATGATCTCGCGGCCCGTGAGTTCGAGCCCCACGTCGGGCTCTGTGCTGACAGCTCGGAGCCTAGAGCCTGGAGCCTGTTTCAGGTTCTGTGTCTCCCTCTCTCTCTGGCCCTCCCCCGTTCATGCTCTGTCTCTCTCTGTCTCAAAAATAAATAAAGGTTAAAAAAAAAAAGAAATTGAAAAAAAAAATCTCTCTGAAAACAATGAAAAGAAGCTGGGAGCCAGGAGACAAGGTGGAAGGAAGACTTCACTGTACACCTTTTTGAAATTCTTTTACCAAATTAAGTACTATCTGTTGAGAAAATATTTTAAAATTACATTTAACACAGTCCCTGCCTTAAACATTCAATAAATATTTACTTACAATGAGCAAATTTAGAATTTACATTTATGACATGTCTAAATTTGTATTTTTTAAATATCAAGTAATGTTTTTAAGTAGTTACTTTTTATAACAACCTTTTAAGCAGGAGTATTATCATCCTTATTTTAAACATGAATTCAACTAAGTATAATCTCCCAAAGTCACTTGCCTATGAGCTCCCTGAGGACAAGGATAACTTCTATTTTTGTCTCGTAAAAGATCTCCATCCAGTGAGTGGGTCCCCCATGCCAGTACATAAGCAAGCTGTTTTAAAGCAAGACTGAGAAAGACACCACTCACCTGTCATTACAACTGAACGCTCTCAGCTGTAGTAAGCCATTAGCTTTGGAATTGTGTCCCAATGTGCCCTATATACCTCAACTATGTTAAGACGGTCTTTCCCTATGACACATCCCAACTATTATGTTGCCTTTCGGAGCAAAAGGATGACAAAATTTCTTAGCAGCTTGAGATATTTCAGGAAGTGGTTGAATTTGTGAATTCCTGCACAGCTTTCTGCACAGCTCTTTCTAGAGTGACAAAGTCTTCACTTTCACCAATCTCTCATCACTTATAAATAAATAAGAAAAAGTGCCACAGTTAAATATGTATATATAATACATATCCATTGTTTCTCCTGTATATTCTTTTTTTTTTTACTTTAATTTTTTAAATGTTCGTTTATTTTTTGAGACAATGCAAGAGACAGAGTGCAAGCAGCGGAGGGGCAGACACAGGAAGACACCGAATCTGAAGTGGGCTCCAGGCTCTGAGCTGTCGGCCCAGAGCTGGACGCGGGACTCGAACTCACGAACCGTGAGATCACGACCTGAGCTGAAGTCAGATGCTTAACTGACTGAAGCACTCAGGCGCCCCTCTCCTGTATATTCGATCATTTTAATCACTACACTACAATTTTTACTGAGTACTTATTTGATACAGTAGGCAGTGATAAAGATAAATTCATCCAGTAGATACTGTCTTATAACCTTTCTTTCATGGAGGCAAGGAAGGTTGGAGAGGTAAACAACAACAAACATACAAACAAAAAACAACCCTAGGTTTAGTGCCTCTCACTCCAATATGTGGTCTTAATACACATGGTTTAGAACAAGCAAAAGATTTCAAGGAACCTTTGTTACTGTTTTAGAACTCTATAAACTTCAGATAATATTTAAAATCAAATGGCAGGCCAGCTGGAGGCAGTGCACTAGGTCTGGGGTCACAGCACAACCCAGGCAAGTCCTGAACCAAGGTAACGTGCAGGTTCGGGGTCTGGCCTGCAACCCCAACCAGACTGGCTCTCAATAAAGATGGCAGGAGAGACACCCAGCTGGCTCAGTTGGTAGAGTATGAGACTCTTGATCTCTGAGTTCAAGCCCCATGTTGGGTGTGGAGATTACTTAAAAATAGTATCTTATGGTATCTTAAAAACAAACAAACAAATCAACCAACCAAAAGATGGCGGGCACCACGGCTCTGGATGGCTCTGGGTGGTCCTACCCATGTTCATCATCACCCTCCCTGTGGCCATGATCCACCACTATGTGTCCATCCAGCCCCAAAGTGACAAGAAGCTCACCCAGAAGAGTTCGAGCCCTCCACCAGGCTCTGTGCTGACAGCTAGGAGCCTGGGGCCTGCTTCAGATTGTGCATCTCCCTCTCTCTCCACCCATCCCTCACTAGTACTCTGTCTCATTCTCTCTCAAAAATAAATAAAAACATTAAAAAAATTGTTTTTAAAAATGAGAGGGGCACCTGGGTGACTCAGTCGGTTAAGCATCCAACTTCAGCTCAGATCATGATCTCACAGTTTGTGAGTTCAAGACCCACATCAGGCTCTGTGCTGACAGCTAGGAGCTTGGAGCCTGTTTCGGATTCTGTGTATCCCTCTCTCTCCGCCCATCTCTCACTAGTACTCTTGTCTTTCTCTAAAAAAAAAAACAACAAAGAAAAAACATTAAAAAAATTTTCTTAATAAAAGAATAAAAACAAAAAAAAGAAGCTCACCCAGGACCAAGTATTTGACAGCTGAAGTCCTAATTCAAAGCATAATCCTCAGAGATGAAAATTATATTCCCAAACAGTCCTTCTGACATGAAAATACTACTTCTAACCACCCAGAGTAAGGATTTTTCAAAAAAACTAAAGGGAAAATAGTACTACCTTCTCCTATGAATGATCCCACTATGCTCACAAACATGGTCAAAGGGAATTTAACAAATGTTCTCCCAATGATTCTTAGTGGTGAATGGATAAACATGACAGACATGCTTAGGCTTTGTTACAACCACAGACCTATTTCCACTGACCTTGTGTTTTTTTGTTTTTTTGTGTTTTTTTGAGAGAGAGAGAGATAAAGCATGAGCAGGGGACGGGGAGAGAGAGAGGGAGACACAGAATCCAAAGCAGGCTCCAGGTTCTGAGCTGTCAGCACAAAGCCTGATGCAGGGCTCAAACTCATGAACTGTGAGATCATGACCTGAGGTGAAGTTGGACGCTTAACCAACTGAACCACCCAGGCTCCCTGTCCACTGATCCTGTTTTAAGCCTATGCTACAGTAAAGAACTGAACTACTCACATTATCTGCATCCTGGTGAATTCCACATCCTGGTGCTTCTACTAAGCATTTGGGTTTTAGAGCATTTACTCTCTCCTTCTGGGCCAAGATAATGCCAATGACCAATCAAAAATAATACAGGCACAAATAAGTAACAATAATAAACTGATTACGTGTTACCACTAATAATAAAAAAAAAAAGAAGAAGGAGAAGGAGAAAGAGAAGAAGAAGAATGCAGGCACAAATGACTAGAGCAGCCACGGCCATGCCCACAGACAGCAACAAAGCTTTCAAAGCAAAGTGGAAAGTTTTGCAGCTAATGGATCACCAGTGGGCACTAGATGATGTCAAAGAGGAGCTCATGGCCAAAGATCTCCACTTTGAAGGCATGTTCAAAAAAGAATTGTACATCTGTATTTATTGAAGCAGGATTAGCTCTGTTGTGAACACACATTGTAGCCCTTAACCTTGTAAACTGAGCTGGGGCCTCTCAGAATAAAAAGGAGAACACAATGAGCTAGTGGACGTGCAGCAAGGATCATTCTTGTCTGAGCCAGGTTCCCTTTATGTTTGAAACTAGAGGAAATGACTGTATTCTGGGTGACTTACAGTGAAAGAATTATTTTTAAGATGTTTAAAAAATCCCTTCTGGTGATAACAGAAAGGAAAGGCAGAGAAAGGAGAAATCCAAGCTAGTGATAATATACAAAAAACTTAGCAAAAATTCAATCTTTGGAAGAAACATTGCCAATTATAATAATTATCACGTACAATCAGCCTGATATATAAACCACAGTAAACTCCTGTTTCCTTGGGATCCAAATATCCTGAATTTTTACATCTAATTTATGCACTAGTATTTTAATAACTTCCTTCACAAACGTAATCATTTTCATTAATGAAAATTTAGAAACTATGTATGAACAAAACAAGTATCTCTATATTGTTCACCGTGAGCCTACAGAATCACATAAAGAGCAAATGTATTAAAACTTTATCCAAACAAATTCTTTTTCAGAGTGAATATTCAGGGCAGGGACGTACTTAACAAACCTCCTATGTCTCTTCATACAGTCCAGGGAAAATTGGTGACCCTGGGGTACTGATGGATTCTCAAGTGCCTTCAGGAATGATCATCTATAGGTTAAATAATGGGATATTCTTCATGTGGAGTTCAGAATAGATCAAATCAACTGAAAAAAAGTCAATGTCTGGTAAGTCAACTGAACTTAAGACCCAGTTATCTGGCTAAGAGTTTACATATCATTATAAGAAGGTAGAGAGGGTAAATGTTGGCAGATACAAAGAGAAAGGATGTCCAGGAATAACTGCCTGGATTAAATGTCCTAGGAAAGTGGCAAGCTGCCATTTCTGTATCAACAGGTAAATGTAATTTGCATGTTGAGTACTGTAATTAAAAGTGAATTATTTTTGACTCTATAAATTAAACCACTTTGTTTTCTCTTTAAAAGACAAATCAGGGGCTCCTGGGTGGCTCAGTCCATTAAGCATCTGACTTTGGCTCAGGTCATGTTTTCACAGTCCATGAGTTCGAGTCCTGCATCGGGTTCTGTGCTGACAACTCAGAGCCTGGAGTCTGCTTCACATTCTGTGTCCCCCCCTCCCCCCCTCCCCGCCCACCCGCCGACCCCTCTCCCAAACTCAGACTCTGTCCCTCTCTCTCTCTCTCTCTCAAAAATAAATAAATATTAAAAAAAAATTAAAAGACAAATCAATTTTATAGAAGTAAAACAGGGGAGGTCAGAATAAAATCTGTGGATCCAATTAATGTCAATATGCTAGTTGTGATACTGTACTACAGTTTTACAAAATGTTACCATTGGAGAAAATGGGTAAAAGGTATAGGGATCTATCTTTTTAAATGTTTATTTATCTTTGAGAGAGAGACAGAGACAGAGAGCACGCACAAGTAGGGGAGGAGCAGAGAGAGAGAGACAGGATTTGAAGTAGGCTCTGTGCTGAGAGCGCAGAGCCCGATGTGGGGCTTGAACCCATAGACCATGAGATCACGACCTGAGCCGAAGTTGGATGCTTCGGTGCCCCTATTATTTTTTATAAGTACATATGAATCTATAATTATTTCAAAAATATTTTCTATTAAAAAATCAAGTTGAATTCCCTAATTATACACCCAAAAGAAATGTGTATACATACATGAACTCATACACACACACAAAAATGATCACAGGTGCATTATTTGTTATGACCCTGAACTTGAAAACCCAATGCCCATAAGCACAGTAGGAATAAATAAAGGTATAATTCTACAGTAGAATCCTAATCAGCAATGAAAAAGAACAAACCACTGCAATATCCACAACATGAAAGAATATAGACAGGGAATAAAAGACACCAAACATAAAACAATATAAACTGTGACACTCTCATTTGTAGGAGGCTCAGAAACAGAACAAATCTATAATCTTAAAGTCAACAGAACATGTACCTCTGGGGATGATGAAGAAAACAGTGATTAGGAGGCACAAGGAGAGGTTCTAGCATGCTATACAGTTCTAGATGGTGGTTATCCAAATATGTTCACTTACTAGAGTGACACCATATGGCTAAAACTTAGGAATATACAACTAGTGGGAAAATAAGCTCCAAAATATCATATACACAACTACCCTTGCATATGTAGTCAAATGATCTTCAATAAGCGATGCAATACCACTCACAATAGGGAAGGGGCACTCTCTTCAACAAATAATGCTGGGAAAACTGGATATCCACACACAAAAGAATGAAAAAGTACTCTTATCTTACATCATGGACAAAAATTAATTCAAATGGACTAAAGACCTAAACAAAAGACCCAAAACTATAAAACTCCTAGAAGAAAATATAGACGAAAAGCTTTAGGACATTGCTTTGATAATGCTTTCTTGGATATGACATCAAAAGCATAGGCAACAAAAGCAAAAATTGACAAATGGGACTACATCAAATTTAAAAACTTTTATGCACTGAAGAACAAGATCACCAAAGTTTTCACTTTCACCAACGTAATGACTGGGAGAAAAGATATGTAAATCACAAGGGTTAATATCCAGAATATATAAAGAACTCCTAAAATTCAACAAAAACATCAAATAACCTGATTATAAAACAAGCAATGGACTTAAGTAGACATTTATCTGAAGATAATCTCCAGATGGGCAGCAAGTATATGAAAAGATGGTGAATATGAGTAATCACTGGGGAAATGCAAATTAAAACCACAATAAGATCCTACCTCACACACACTAGGCTATTATAAAAACACACAAACAAAACAACCAAAACACACCACCATCGGGTGAAACCCAGAAAACCCAGAAAATAACAAATGCTGACAAGGATGTCGAGATATAGGAATACTTGTGGATTCTCAGGAAAGTAAAATGGTGTAACCACCAGCAATATCCATCTCCGGAATTCTTTACATCTTGTAAAACAAAAACTCTATGCACATTAACAATCTTTATTTGATTTAAAATGTCTCTTTCTTCTGATATTAATATGTAGCCACCTCTCTCTTTTGGTTAGTATTTTCATGGAGTATCTTTTTCCATCCTTTCACTTTCAACCTATTCGTGTCTAGATCTAAAGTCAGTCTCCTGTAAGTAAGTAAGTAAGTAAGTAAATAAATAAATAAATAAATAATAAAGTGAGTCTCCTATAGACAGCATATTTTTGGATCTTGTATTTTTATCCATTCTGCCAATCCTTGTCTTTTGATTTAAAAAGTTAATCCATTTACATTTAAAGTAATTACTGATGGGGCACCTGGGTGGCTCAGTCGGTTAAGCGTCCGACTTCAGCTCAGGTCACGATCTCGTGGTCTTTGAGTTTGAGCCCCGCGTTGGGCTCTGGGCTGATGGCTCAGAGCCCGGAGCCTGCTTCCGAGCTTCCGATTCTGTGTCTCCCTCTCTCTCTGTCCCTCCCCCATTCATGCTCTGCCTCTCTCTGTCTCAAAAATAAATAAACGTTAAAAAAAAAAAAATTAAAAAAAAATTACTGATGATCTGATGAGGAGGGACTTAACTCTCTCAAAATTAAAAACTTTCATACATCAAAGACATTATCAATATAGTGAAATGACAAGCTATGGAATGGGAGAAAATATTTGCAAATCAAATATCTAACAAAGGATTGATGTCCAGAATATAGAAAGAAATCCAACTTAAGAGCAAAAAGACAAACAATTCAATTAAAAATGGGCAGAGTCTGATTAGGTTTTTCTTCAAAGAAGATACAGAGGACCAGTAAGCACATGAAAAGACGCTCAACATCATTAGTCTTTAGGGAAATGCAAATCAGACCACAATGAGATACCACTTTACACCTGGCTAGAATGGCTATAATAGAAAAAAATAGTAAGTGCTGAAGACAATATGGAGAAACTAGAACTTACTGGTTCTACTGCTGATGGAAATGTAAAACGCTGCTGTGGAAAACGGTTTGGAGTTTCCATAAAAAGCACAGAATTGACATATGACTGAGCAATTCCACTCCTGGTATATAACCATATGCACTGAAAATAAGGACTCAGATACTTGTATGTCAATGTTCACTGCAATATTGTTCACAAATAGACAAAAGATGGAAACAGTCCAAGTGTCCACGGATGAATGGTTGAATGGACAAACAAAATGTGGTATATACATATAAGAGAGTATTATTCGGCCTTAAAAGGAAGGAAATTCTGATATATGCTACAACACGGATGAACCTTTAAGACATTATACTAACTGAAACAAGCCAGATACAAAAGGGCAGATATAGAATTATTCAATTTATATGTGCTGCCTAGAAGAGTCAAATTCATAGAGACAGAAAATACAACAGTGATTAACAGGGGCAATGGAGTTATTGTTTAATGGGTAAAGTTTGAGATCAGGCTGATGAAAAAGTTCTGAAAATAAGTAGCGATGATAATCATCTAACAGTGTGAATGTACTTAATGTCACTGAAGTGTACAGTTAAATATGGTTAAAATAATCAGTTTTATGTTATGTAGATTTTACCACAAGAAAAATTTTAAAAACCAACATTATGTTAAGTGGAAAGGATCCAGACACCAAAGGACAAATATTGTATGATTCTATTTATGTAAAGTACCTAGAATTAAGCAATTCCAGAGAGACAAAGCAGATTAAAAGTTATCAGAGGAAGAGTGAAGAGGTGGTAGTTACTGCCTAATGGTTACAGGGTTCTGCTTGGGGTGATGAAAAGTTTTAGAAACCGATATCGGCGTTAGTTGCACAACACTGTGAATGAAATTAATGCCACTGAATCGTACAACGAAAATGGTTAAATGGCAAATGTTATGTGCTATATATTTTGGCACAATAAAAAAATAATAAAGCTAGGTTTACATACCTATAATTAGTATCAGCCAAAAATTTACTTTCATCTGAATCACAGCAAAACAAAACAAGTGAAACCAAGAGTTCCAGGGTTAACTTGAATAATCTAGATTGGTGGCCTACACTATTGAAATCTATTGGACAATCATAAGTTTCTCCCTATTTTTATTCAGCGTAGCTAAAGGCAGTACATATTTCCCCTTTTTTCCAGGACCTGCTTTACTTTTGAATCTCATATGAATTTACAAAAAATTATTTTGACTTGGATAGCCTTTGTAGTTTTCACACTAATGGATCTTGTCCCAGCTTTTATTATGTAAGCAATTACACATGGTTACAAATAAAATTTTTTAAATATACTACACAGCAATGAAGATCACAAACTTTCAAAAGGGATGAAACAATGACTGGGATCCATTCATTTCTCTCTCAATCCAGCAATAATCAAGTGAAATACTTCAAAGATACAAAGGAAATTTTGTGAAGTCCTCTGGTGAAGGATTTTAGTCAGTTCATTTGTCTAAAGAATCTTCCTTAAGTTCATTTCCTATGTATTACTGAAAAGAGGACAGAAAATTTATGTTGTAATACACGAAAGAGAGAGAATGAATTACTAACAGAAAATGCACTTCTAGGGCACCTGGGTGGCTCAGTCAGTTAAGTGTCCGACCTTTGGTTTCAGCTCAGGTCATTATCTCACGTTCTCATGGGTTCAAGCCCTGCGCTGGGCTCTGTGCTGACAGTGCAGAGCCTGGATGGGATTCTCTCACTCTCTCCCTCTCTCTCTGCCCCTCCCCTACTCATGCTGTCTCTGTCTCTGTCTCTCTCTCTCAAAGTAAATAAACTTAAAAAAAAATTTTTTTTAATGTTTATTTATTTTTTTAAAAGAGAGAGACAGAGTGCAAGAGGGGGAGGGGCAGAGAGAGAGGGAGACACAGAATCTGAAGCAGGCTCCAGGCTCTGAGTTGTCAGCACAGAGCCCGACGCAGGGCTTGAAACCATGAACCATGAGATCATGACCTGAGCCGAAGTTGGACACTCAACCGACTGAGCCACCCAGGCGCCCCAATAAACTTTTAAAAAATAAAAAAGTAAAGAAAATGCACTTCCGGATTACTAATTCTATGCAAAGGATGGAGGACAGATGGTAGAAAAGAAGAGAACGGGAGTAATGACAGTAATGGAATAAAAATCATGATGGGAAGAAATTACACAAATTCTCTGTGAGTGGAAATCCCTTAATGATGTCATAAAAATGTAACAATAGGGATATGCTAAGGACCACCTGACCAGAAGCATTAAGATTTCAGAAGCTGCAAAATTAGGCCAGGTGATAAGATCAAAATAAGATGTGGAGGCTGAGATTTTGGAGAGGACAATAACCACTTTCTAAACAACAGTCTAACAGTGCAGAGAAACAGGATAGACCTGAATGGTGAACAGGGGGAAATGGTGCGGGTCCACAGCATTTGGATTAGAAAGAACCTAGTAAGGCAGAGGTGCCATCCAGGAGAGACTAACTTGATGGTTGCCAGAAAGGGTGTAACCCTGGCAGTCACCACTACCCAGGGTCCAAATTTCAGGTCTGCAGATCCAAACATAACTTATCCACGCTAGAATAAATCTCACTGCTACAGATTCTCAAAATTCCTTAGGTATCTTCATAATATTCATTTATTACGATTGCAATTATTTATTTGATGTCTTTGTTCATCTGTTAGACTATAATCTCCATAAGAAAAAGAACCATGGTGGGGCGCCTGGGTGGCTCAGTCGGTTCAGCATCTGACTTCAGCTCAGGTCATGATCTCACGGTTTGTGAGTTCGAGCCCCATGTCCGTGCATCGGGCTCCGTGCTGACAGCTCAGGGCCTGGAGCCTGCTTCGGACTCTGTGTCTCCCTCTCTCTCTGCTCCTCCCCTGCTCACACTCTGTCTCTCTCTCAAAAATAAATAAAAATTAAAAAAAAATGTTTTTAATAAAAAAAAAAAAAGAAAAGGGACCATCGTTGTCTTTTTCATGGCTGTATTCTAGAACATTGGATGCCTGGAACACAGTGAGATCTAGAGAGCCCTCACTCTGTCCTCCTTCCCTCCCATTTCCCCTCTCCCCCTCTCTTCCTCTCGGGCATGTATGCCACACCCATGCCCACAAGCAAACTAATAAATGAAAGTCCATTTGTTCATCCAGGGCATCTCACCTGGACAGTGTTAGAGATTAAATTCTGCCTCATTTGATTTCTAGCTTTCCCTAGGACTAACCACTTGAAACTACTCACGGAAAGAAAAGTCTTCTTCCTATAGATTTGTTCATTTCGTAAGTTAGAGGACAACCAAATTGTACTTTCTTTTAACCAATTCTGGTAAGAACTGGTATTAGTCAGGCTCTGAAGCTTTCAGGGGTACCCTCAGTACCCTGCTATCAAACCAAGTCTGCATTCTCAGTCTTTAAGGCAAGATTACTCTCTACCTTGTGTGACAATTACCTGTGCACAGATCTCATTCTCCCTTACAAGTCCAAGACATCATTTTTTTTAAGTTTATTTATTTTGAGAGAGAGACACCGAGAGAGAGAGAGAGAGAGAGAGAGAGGGAGAGAGAGAGACAGAGACACAGAGTGAGAGAAAAACCCAAGCAGGCTCCGCCCATCACTGCGAAGCCCGTTGTCATGGGGCTCAAACCCACGAACTATGAGATCATGACCTGAGCCAAAATCAAGAGTCAGACGTTGAACCGACCGAATCAACCAGGTGCCCCCAGGTCCAAGACATCTAATTCACCTTTACATCTTCAGAGCATCTGCCACTTAGCACCCAAAAGATGCTACAAGGAACAAATACATTTTATTATTTTTTTAAATAAGTTTACTATTAATAAAAATAACCTCAATCAACCAACCAATGGTCCTTAACATTCAGCTCTTTATAAGTCTTCATATGCATTACCTGTATTAATTGTCCTAATTCTGTGGAGTAGGTACTGTTATCTCTATTTTACAGATGGGAAAGGGCCTTTGCAGAGCTATTTGCCCACAGTTACACAACTATTAGGTAAAGCACAAAACTGAACCAAACACTTGGCCCCCAAAGCCAGCATCCAGACATTACAATTATATTTCATACACACAAAGAACAAAATTTCCTTTAAAAAAACAAAAAACAAAAAAACACTGTTATGAAAATGAAAAGGCAAAATACAGATGGGGAGAAAAAAGTCATGATACGTATAAGGTTAACCCTTACACGATGTGGGGGTTGGGGTGCTGTCAAACCCATCCCCCACACAGCTGAAAATCTGTATATAATTTTGGACTCTCCAAATACTTAACTACTAATAGCCTACTGTTCACCAGAAGCTTTACCAATAAGATAGTCAATTAACACATAATCTGTATGTTATATGTATTATACACTGTGTTCTTACAAAGCACAAACTAGAGAAAAGAAAGTGTATTAAGAAGATCATGGGGTGCCTGGCTGGCTCACTCAGTAGAGCTTGTGACTCTTGATCTCAGGGTCATGAGTTCAAGACCCACACTGGGCATGCAGCCTACTTCAAAAAAAAAAAAAAAAAAAAGATCATAAGAGAAATTACTATATAAAAAAAAAAAAAAAAAAAACAACCATGTGTAAATGGACCCATGCAATTCAAATCCGTTATTCAAAGGTCAACTGTATCTGAAAGGACTTGCATCCAGAATGTATGAAGAATGTTTTTAAGTCAATAAGAAAACAATCCAATTATAAATAGGCAAGATTGAACAGACACCTTACAAAAACCCATACAAATGGCCAATCACACCCTGATGACACTCAAAATCATTAGTCATCAAGGAAATGTAAGTTAAAACCACAAATTCTATACTAGCACACACCCATTAGAATGGTTAAAGTAAAATGACAAATACCATGTGTCAATGAGGGTGTGGAGAAACTGGAAAATTCATACATTGCTGGTGGGAACATAAAGTGATATAGACAGTTTGAGAAAAGGCCTGACGTTGCTTAAAAAGTTAAAAAAAAAAAAAAAAGTATGACCCAGCAATCTCACTTTTTATTTAACCAAGAGGAAAGAAAATACGTGTCCACACAAAGCCTGGTACATGAACTCTCACAGCAGTTTTATTCACAATAGCCAAAAAATGGAAACAACCCAAATTTCAATCAACAGGTGAACAGATAAATTTCAGTACAATCATACAATGAAATGAACACATAAAATTAAAATAAGATAAAAAGCAATAAATAGGAACTGCTGATACAGAAGAAAAACACAGATATGTGTATGTGTATGTGTATGAAGCCAAAGACACTAGACACAAAAAAGTGATACCGCTGTTCTAGAATGTTAGAAATCAAATCAATGGTTGTACAAGAACAGAGTGACAGATACATTCTATATACTGTGATGGTGATTTCACAGGTGAGACATTTGTCAAAACTCACTGAACTCTACATATAAAATCTGTACATTTTTTATAATGGTTATTCATTCTTGAGAGAGAGGGAGAGAGGGAGAGAGGGAGAGAGGGAGAGAGCGGGAGAGAGAGAGAGGATGAGCAGGGAGGGGCAGAGGGAGAGAAGGACACAGAATCCAAAACAGGCTCCAAGCTCTGAGCTGTCAGCACAGAGCCCGACGCAGGGCTTGAACTCACAAGCCGTGAGATCATGACCTGAACCAAAGTTGGATGTTTAAACGACTGAGCCACCCAGAAGCCCCTATATTCTGTAATTTTATTCTATGTACATTCGATCTCCTTCCCTTAGGAGAGGGGGAAAAAAAAACCTAGAAAAATATTAATAACCCAAATGTTTATCAATAGGAGACTGCTTAAACAAATTCTAGTCCATACAACAAATTCTATAAATAGGGAAGTATTCCAGGAAGGGATATGTAAAGATTCTGAAGATTTACACTTAAGTGAGAAAGGCAAAGCACAGATCAATGAGGATGTTATGTTAGCTTTGGGGTAAAAAGAGTGGGAGTGACCACATTTACTTTTGCTTGTATATGCAAAACAAAACTCTGGAAGGATACACAAACAACGGTAGTTAAATTTAAGAGGCAGTAGAACTGGGCAGATGGAAAGAAGGCTTTTTTCACAGTGTACCTGTATACCCTATTTAAAAAAAAAATTACCTGGGCACCAGAAAAAGGTACCTGCTCTAAACTTCATCACATTCCCAATCATTCCAAATTAGATCTAAAATGTGAAAGAAGGTAGCATAAAACAGACCTAATTCCATACTCAGCAGCCTGGGGCAAATCCTAATGTAATAGGCCTACACAGATCAGGGGTGCCCCGGGTGGCTCATTCGGTTGAGCGTCTGACTTCAGTTCAGGTCATGATCTCAAGGTTCGTGGGTTTGAGCTCTGTGTTGGGCTCTGTGCTGACAGCTCAGAGCCTGGAGCCTCCTTCAGATTCTGTGTCTCCTCTCTCTGCCCCTCCCCAACTCACTCTGTCTCTCAAAAATAAATAAATGTAAAAAAAAACCACACACACAAAAAAACCCAGATCAATTAATAGATACTATAATTTCGTTAAAGAATACTATGATTGGGGCATCCAGCTGGCTCCGTTGGAGCATGCGTCTCAAACTATAATTCTATTTCCCTATTTATTTGTACATATTTGTATATATTGGTATATGCACAGAAGATGTAGAACAATTCAAACAAATTCTTGGAATTGAAAGTTTTACTTTCTTCCATTCTGTGTTACTTTTCCCTCCAACCTTTTCTTGACTTCTTGGCCAAAATAATCTACTTGAAAAATAAAGTGCTTTCTTGTTGGGATGAGCACTGGGTGTTGTATATAAGCCAGTTTGACAATAAATTATAGTAAAAGAAAAAGAAAAAGAAAGTGCTTTAATGTCACCCCCATCTTAAAAGGCTTCAGTGGTTTTCCAATACATTTAGGATCAAATTCTACCTACCCTGCCTGGCCCGGCTCCCACCCACCTCTCTGGCCATTCTTGCCCTTCATTCACTACCCCAAAGGCCACAGCTGCTTTCGGTCCCCCTGACGGACCAAACTCTCACTTGCCTCTGCAAATACTGTGGGAATGCTCTTTTCTCTAGTCTTCCCAACTAGTTCCTTCTCCTCAGCTCAGTTACCTCACAGAAGTTACCTCACAGAAGCTTTCCAGAAAGCTCTTATTAAAGTACATCTCCCCACCACCCCCAATTTTCTTTCTCAACTCCTATTTGGTTTCCTTCAAAGAAAACACCATCATTGAACCTTTGTCTCCTTTGGTTTTGTCTCCCGTGGAAGAGGAGCTTCAAGAGGACAGAACCGTGTTTACTTTTATATGCCACCAGGACCTAGTACCACAGCACCTGACAGTCAGCACCTACACTGTGGAACGAGTAAAATGCTATCCCATCTGTAGGCAAGTCCTAAGGTAGTATTCCCACTCATGACCACGGTCACTAAAAAATACATACAAAACCTCAAAATATCACAATGTGTTATTTTAAGTTATTCTTTTCAGTAATGGTTATTTATACATAAGACAATGGCACCCAAACTTTTCTTACCTGTGATACATGGCACGAAAATTAGAATACTGACTGAAACCAAGGCTCACAAAATCATACCGACCCTTGCGAAGGGAGTTGTACTTTGTTATTTTCTAGCCCAAGTCATAAGACAGTATAACCATTTTTCTGTGACTTTTCTATACTACTAAACAGCGCAAAGACAAAGATGTGTACTACTGCAAGGTTCTGGGTTTTCATTAATGATTTCAGTAAGTCAAACCCATACCACTAATTCAAAAATGCAAAATTAATGTTAGGGGACAGATAATTCAATTACATTACCAATTCTAAATCATCACAAACTCCAGAATAACATTATAAACATATTCATTTAAAAAAAAAAAAAAAAGCAACCTACAGACACAGGATATTCAGATTAGGGACCTCTTTCTAAGGAGAAGCCCCGAGGTATTTCAATTATAAGAAGGATGAGAGCCGATACAGGTCCTCCCACCTCATCTAATAGCAATCCTATTCTTCCAGACCTGCAGGCCAAAAACTTTGGTGCCATCTTTGACTTCTCTCACTCCTCAAATCCACTGCATCATCAAATCCTATTGGCTCTACCATCAAAATACATCCCAAATCTGATACTTCTCACCATCCCCCATTGCCACCAGCCTGGTGCAAGCTACCACCCCTTGCCCAAATTACTACAATAGCCTCCTTCCTAACTGGACTCCTCAATGTGGCTTTTGCCCTCCTTCAGTCTCTTCTAAACATTGCAGAGGGATACTGTTAAACCATGAAGTCACATCATGTCACTCCTCTGCTCCAGTTTGAGTTCCTCTCCTAAAAGTCAAAATCTTTCATGAAGCCTACAGAGCTGTGCTTGATCTGCCCTCACCTGATCATACAGACCTCACCTACTACTCTCCAGCCACTACAGCCTCCCTCACTTGTCCTCCCAACACTAGACACACTCCCACCTCAAGGCCTTTGAACTTGCTCCCTCTGCCACTCCCACTCTTCCTGCAGATATCCACATGGCTAGCTCCCTTAAACTTCCTTCTGGCCTTTACTCTAGTCACTCTCTTAATAAAACCAACTCTGGCCATCATACCTAAAATTTCAACCCCTCACCCTCACACCTTCATTCCATATACATCCACAGTCCTCTTCTCTGCTTTATTTTTCTTCTTAGAACCTACCACTACCTAACACAGCACACATTGTATTTACTCTGCTTATTGTCCACTCCCCATCGACTAATCTGCATGAGGGCATAAATAGGGCATATCCACTGCTGTCTCCTCAGCACCTACAACAGTATCTGGCACATAACAGACACCTGATAAATATTTGAATGAGAAAATAAATGAATGAACAGGCTTGGAATGAGCAAGATAATAGGAACAGAGAAGACAGATCAGGTAAGTAAGAAGAGTTAATTGCAGGTAAAGATCTGTGGCTCAAACTTCACCTGTGATGTTTCTGGCTCCATCAACATGTGGGAACCCGGTCAGCAGCCACTACTCAAGGTTGAACTAATGTTCAATCTTGAACTAACATCCACTACAAGCACTGAATGTTTCTTCAAGTTCATTATGTATTCTAAGTCAATCAAGAAGAAATTTGGGAGAGGAGCACTTGGCTGGCTCAGTCAGAGGAGCACATGACTCTTGGTCTTGGGGTGGTGCATTTGAGCCCCATGCTGGGTGTGGAGATTACATACATAATACATAAATGACAATTTGGGGGAAATGAAACCACAAATGAAAAACATCACCTACCGTTATGAATTATGCTTTAACACGCTACCACCCACAACTGAAACTTACAATGAGGCATATGCCTAAGGACCTAAGGCCAGAATTTTGAAGTAATGCTATGTAGACAAGAGAAATCAAGGGATCTATCTAAACCAGATTCTGCCACTAATCAAATGTATGACTAAAATCTCTGTGAACCTGTTTCCCACCCTGTTAACATAAGGATCACTACATCCAAGTCACTCTCAACTAGTCATCCAAGGATGAAGTAATGGGAAAGTACTTTTAAAGTACTATTTTAAAAGCATAAAAGGCCATACCCCATACAAATACAAGTTACTAAATTCTAAGATGTTAACTTACTGGCCATTAAGAAGATTTATTAAAAACAACGTCCTTTTGGGAAACTTCACATTTCAAAACTTTTTATAGATTTATAAATCAGGATCTAGGGGCATCTGGGTGGCTCAGTTAAGCAACTGACTGTGGCTCATGTCATGCTCTCACAGTTTGTGGGTTCGAGCCCCACAGCAGGCTCTGTACTGTCAGCTCAGAGCCTGGAGTCTGCTTTGGATTCTGTGTCCACCCCCCTCCCACTCCCGCCCCTCCCCTGCTTGCACTGTCTCTCTCCCACTCTCTCAAATATAAATAAACATTAAAAAAAAAAAAATTAAATAGGGGCACCTGGGTGGCTCAGTCGGTTAAGCGGCCGACTTCAGCTCAGGTCATGATCTCGCGGTCCGGGAGTTCAAGCCCTGCGTCGGGCACTGTGCTGACAGCTCAGAGCCTGGAGCCTGTTTTGGATTCTGTGTCTCCCTCTCTCTGACCCTCCCCCGTTCATGCTCTGTCTCTCTCTGTCTCAAAAATAAATAAACGTTAAAAAAAAAAAATTAAATAATCAGGATGTAGTGATTTCTCCCCTAGGCTCCAAATTAAGAAAATATATATTTTACTAGCATATTTGCTTCACAAAACAACTAACAGAAATGAAGTTTTTCTCAGTTACAACAAGGTTATACTGCACAAGAATTTCCAAAGAATTAACCTCAAGATTATTAATCTATTACTCAACATGATACACATCAAAAAAATGTATATGTTAATATGTATATATATAAATACCTCAAAGTGTCAAGGATTGGGGTGGGAGCAATGACTGCCAAGGAGCAAGAGAGAACTTTTTAGGATGATGGAAATGCTCTGTCTTAATTGGGATTTTGATCACATGGGTGAATGCATTTGTCAAAACTCATCAAACTGTACATTTTAAATGGGCACATATTGTATGTCAATTACACCTCAATAAAGTTAGTTTAGACACATTAAAAGTCTATCCTATTCCCTTAAACTAAAAAAAAAAAAAAATCACTCAGTTGCACCATGGTCTCAAGAACTTGCATAATGAGATCTATTGCAACAGGTTTGAAGATTTAACAAAGAGGATGTCAATGGCCAAAAAAGTCAACTCATGACCTTCCGGCCTCAGGGTTAACTCAAATTAGAAAAAAATAAAAGCAGCATAATCAGGGGGTAAAAATGTCAGCTTCTTATAAAAACCAAAAATGCTATTAGTTAGAAAGACACAGTGGAAATAGCACAGGTTTGGAGCCTTTCAAACCTAGGTTAGAATGGTTATAGGCTGTTAAGCGTGTGACCTTGAGAGCCCTCAGTCTGGAGGCTCAGTTTCCCTTTCTGTAAAATGGGAATAATGATGGCTTAACAGTTTGTCCTAGGGCATAGTTAAGTGCTCAGTGTATGATATGCAATTCATGATACTAATGAAGACCGGAATTTAGCGCTGGCATGCAGATCTAAGACCCCTCGGTTTTCGTCTAGGGGAATCGTGGCCACTTATCGCCCTCCGCCAGGCTTCATTTCCCTCCATACATATCCACCCTGCTGCTTCTCTAGTCCAGACCGCCCCTCTCCCGTGCAGTTCCCAGGGCCTGCGCCCCACCTCCCGGGCCCCCACCTCGTTAAGGAAACGGGTGATATCGTAGACTCGCCCATGGATCACCAGCCATATCTCCTTCATGGAGTTGTGCTTCGCCACCTCCTCCAATCGATAATAGGTGACGGAGGTCTCGACCCCTTGCCCTCTCCCATCGTTGCCGCTTGCTTCCACAGTCGCCATTGGGCCTGAGACACCTCTTCTCCACCACTAACCCGGTTTCCAAAGCTAACTTCCTCGAGGCTGGCCCTGAGCTCAGCTCTCCCCGGCTTCCGTAACCAGGGCCGTCGGTGGGCTCCTGGCAACAGCCAATCATGCTCCCGGATAGTTCCTGGTTCGTTTTCTTTTCACCAATGAAACAACGGATTCAGTTTTAAGTTCCACCCACCCCTCGCCCGATCCTTGGAGCGTAGGCCTGGTTCGAGGTCCGACTAACCAATCAGAATCGCCCATCCCTCCAATCTCACCAATCACATGCAGAGATTTTGCAAAGACGCCTAACGGAGACGGATAGACAGGTGTTAAGCAAGAGAGGTTTCACCTTCACTCCGCGTTGCCGCCTGCACAGTGTGGGAAGAGGAGGCAAAGTCTCCATTTTCCTGTTTCCTTCCCCTTCCCTTCCTTTCGCCGTGGACCTCTTGAGTCACACGAAGCTTGTTTTCCCCCACCTCTTGCGCGGCCTGTATTTCAGGGCGGGTCTACATCTTTGTTTGCAGTCTTCAGACTGATCTGTTGTTGCCCGTCTAAGTCTCATGTTCCTAACCAATAAAATGAGCAAGATAACCTCATCCCTGCAGAGAAGTTTGGCCGATTAAGTGAGGGAGTGTATCTCTACAGCGCTTGGCACAGTAATCATAACATAAATAACAGCAGTGCTAGAAAAAAGGGGGGGGGCATAATTGGCCTAAGGCCATGGACAGGTAGGGTATGGCGTATCCCAAGTTTCTGACAGTACTGAGAATCTGACTTTTTTATACATCAATTATATCTTAAAGTTGGGAAAGGAGATCTGATTTTTTTTTTTTTTAAACGTTTGTTTATTTTTGAGAGAGAGAAAAAGAGAAGGAACAAGCGGAGGAGGGGAAGAGAGACAGAGGAAGACGCAGAATCCAAAGCAGGCTCAGCGCTGTCAGGGCAAACCCTGGCATGGGGCTCGAACCCATGAACTGTGGGATCACCAGAACTGAAGTCGGAAGCTTTACCGACTGAGCCACCCAGGCGCCCAGGAGATCTGAATTTTAAACAAATTATTTGGTGATCAGAACATAGCTATGCTATTTTTGTTACCATGTGTTATAAAATAAAATTCACCTCAACTGTTCCCAGCTAGATGTCCCAGCATTTTGGAGTTCCAGCCTGGTTGATGTGCATTATCCTAAACTACTCTTTTTTAACTGCCATCACAACTGACATGTAATGTCATTTTCATCATGTCACTCTCCCAGACTCTCCACAATCCATCCCAACCTCTTTTACTAATATTTTCCACCATTCCTTTTATAAGACTTGTGTGCCAGCCACTGACTCCTAAATCTGCTGGTAAGAAAACCATTTCTGTGATCAGATCAGATCCACCCACCTTCTTCCTTCCAAAGCCTACTCACTTTGAATTCCTGGGATTCTTTTTCACAAATTCTCCTGCCATTCCAAGCTCCAGTGGTCCCATCTCCTTACAGTACCTCAACATATTACTATTTCAGGAATCCCCTGTATCTGTAAATCTTAACTTCCCATAGTTACCTCCCAGATGAGACTGAATCATGAGAGAAATCCCATATGACTCAGGCTATTCCACAAACTACATTCTAATATTTACCTTCATTTCAGAGATATTTACTGAACATTTACTGTGCCACAAGTACTGTGATAGGCTCTGTGACAGTAAGATAACATAAGAAACAAGACTTTCGAAAGAAACAAAAATATTTACGTCTACATAAATTTATCATGGCAAGAGGAATTAGGATCACAATTTAGCTCATGACCTGAGCTAAAATCAAGAGTTGGACAGTTAATCAACGGAGCCACCCAGTTGCCACAAAGTGTTTTTTAAATTAATATTTAAATTTCCATTTTAGAATTTCAAACAGGTACATTGAAAGAATAATAAAATGAACTCCCACGTACTTTTAACTTAGATCTACTAATTGTTAATATTTTTCCATATGTGATTTCTTCCATATCAAATAATGTTAATAATGTTGTTATTAATAATGTTAGACCAAAAATAAATAAATAAATAATGTTAGACCATTTCAGAACAAGTTGCAGATGCTATGACCCTTTACTTTCAAATAATTATGTATCTCCTAAGAATAAGAACATACTCTTACGTAACCCTAGTATGATTTTCAAATTCAGGGAATTAATATTCATACAAATCCTGGATCATGTATTGTATTTACTTATGTCTCCTTAGTGTCCTTGAATCAGGTACATTTCTTCAGTCTTTTACTTTGAAAACCTTGACTTTAAATTTTAAAAATTATTTTAGAGAGCGAGAGCAGGGGAAGGGGCAGAGGGAGAGAGCAAGAATCTTAAGCAGACACCATGCTCAGTGCAGAGCCCAATGTTGGGCTCAATCCCACAACCCTGGGATCATGACCTGGGCCAAAACCCAAGAGTTAGATGCTCAATCAACTGAGCCACCCAGGCACCCCAAGACACTGACATTTTTTGCAAGTATGACCTGAGATTGAATTGGATTCAGAAAAATATTGTGGCCTAAATGTATTGATTATAAGTTCATATTCAAAATTACCATGTGTTAGCCAGAAAGTCCAGCTGGGAAGCCCTGCCCCTGCCACTCACAAACTTAGTAATATTAGGCAGCTTTCTTGATCTCTTTTTTTCCCAAGTGAATACCCAACTGTTCCAACACGATTTGGTGAAAACATAATTCCCCAATGAATTGTTTTCCTATCTTTCTTGAAAGTGCCTTGTCCATATAAGTGTGGGTCTTTTACTGAACTTTCTAGTCCGTTCCAGTGATTTGTCTGTCCTAATGCCAATTCCACACTGTCTTGATTACTATAGTTTTGTAGTAAGACTTGTAAATCCTTCAGTTTTGCTCTTATTTTTCAAAATTGTTTCTGCTATTTTAAATCTTATGTATTTCCATATAAATTTTAAAATCAGTTTGTTGAACCAAGTAAAAAGTTAATGTCACCAGTGATAAATCATGTTGATAGCATGGTATGTGATGAGGAGACCACTTTATCACTATGACATTCTTCCCAAAAACCCACAACCGCAGTGTAAGCATGAGAAAAACATTAGGCAAGCCCAAATTGAGGGGCATTCAACAAAATACCTGACCAGTATCCTCAAAACTGTCAAGCTTATTAAAAACATAATAAAACAAGGAAACACTTAGAAATTGTCATACACCTAAGTAGACTAAGGATATGTGACAACTAAATGCAATGTAATATCCTGGGTTGAATCGTAGAACAAAAAAAAGAACATTAGGGAAAAAAACAGTGAAATCCAGGTAAAGTAACTAATGTGCCAGTGTTGATTTCTTAGTTTTTACAGATGTACGATAGTAAATGTAAGATGTTAATATTATGGGAAGCTGTCTGAGGGGTATACAAGTACACTCTGTACTATTTTTGCAATTTTCTTGTAAATCTAAAATTATTTTTAAATCAGCCTGTTAATTCTATAAATCAGCTTATAGACGAACATATAGAGATAAACATATTAACAGCCTTGACTCTCCCAATCCACAAACGTGGTATACTGCTTCATTATTTGAATCTTATTTTAATTTGTAGTTGTTGGCATAAAGGTCTTTTGCATCTTTTGTTAAATTTATTCCTAAATGTTTTACAAATGGGAGTTATTTCAGTTTTCAATTGTTTGCAGCTATAACAGAGAAATATAATTGATTTTGTACATTGACTTAGTATCCTGTGATCTTGCTAAATTCACTTAGAGTTCTAGTGGTTGTTTTGTATATTTCTTAGAATAACTTTTGTAGCAATCATGTTATCTGCTAATGAGACAATTTTACTTCCTCCTTTCTAATCTGTGTATTTTTTTTCTTGCCTTATTTCACTGGCTGTGACTTCTAGTACAACATTAAATAAAAATGGTGAAATTAGCATCCTTGCCTTGTTCCCAAATGTAGGAGGAAAGCATTCAACTCTTCCATGAATAAATATGATATTGTCTATAGGTTTTTCAGTTGATGTCCTTCATCAGAAACAAGGCAGAATTCCCCTAGATTCCTAGTTTCCTATTTTTTTTTTTATCATAAAAGGATATTGAATCCTGTCAAATATATATATTTTGCATCTTTTGGGATGATCATATGATTTTTCCTCCTTTGTTGTGTTAATATGGTGAATTACTTTGAATGGTTTTCAAAAACTTAACCATCTTTGGGGCACCTAGGTGGCTCAGTTGGTTAAGCATTTGACTTCGGCTCAGCTCATGATCTCACGGTTCATGAGTTGGAGCCCCACGTCAGGCTCTGTGCTGACAGCTCAGAGCCTGGAGCCACCTTCAGATTCTGTGTCTCCCTCTCTCTTTGCCCCTCCCCTGCTCACTCTCTGCCTCTCTCTCTCTGTCTTTCAAAAATAAATAAGCATTTAAAAAAATGTTAAAAAACCATCTTTACATTCTTGGGATGAACTCCACTTGGTTATGATGTTAGCCTTTTCTATATATTGCCGGATTTAATTCACTAGTATTTTTTAAAGATCTTTGCATCTGGAGTGCCTGGGTGGCTCAGTCAGTTAAGTGTCCGACTCTTGATTTTGGCTAAGGTCATGGTCTCACAGTCGTGGGATTCAGCCCCATGTTGGGATTTGCGGGCACTGAGTGTGGAGCCTGCTTGGGATTTTCTCTCTCTCTCTCAAAATAAATAAACATAAAAAAAAAATCTTTCCCTCTATATTCATGAGGAATATTGGCTGTAATTTTCTATTCTTGAATGCCCTTGATAGTTTTCTCCAAACTTTTTGATACTTACTGAGTTACTACAGCTAAGTACTGTGTCAACATGAGTATTAAACAAAGACTCAACACAGTGCCTGCCACAGAGAGTCCTCAGTAAATGCTGGCTATTTTGGTGTTATTGTTTCTAGATGCTATAAATAAGACCCACCTTCTAAAGAAACTTACTAAGAGAAAGGTGGCACATATAAAACATTTTTATTTATTATTATCGGGGTTCCTGGGTGGCTCAGTTGGTTAAGCATCCGACTTCGGCTCAGGTCATGATCTCACTACTCGTGAGTTGGAGTCCCGCATCAGCTCTGTACTGACACCTCAAAGCCTGAAGCCTGCTTCAGATTCTGTCTCCGTCTCTCTGCCCCTTCTCTGCTTGTGCTCTGTCTCAAATATAAAATAAAACATTTAAAAAATATTTTTATTATTACTATTATTATTATTATTATTTTAAGTAGGCCTCATGCCCAGAGTGGAGCCCAACGCAGGGCTTGAATTCACAACTCTGAGGTCAAGGCCTGAGCTGGGATCAAGAGGTGAATGCTTAACTAACTGAGCCATCCAGGCACCCCACCACATAAAACATTTTTAGCATTAACATTTTACTTTTGCTGTGTCATGTACTAGAAAATCTTCTCCCTGCTCTTCAGGGGCATGATCCAAAATTTATCACAGACAACAGTAGGATCAGTGTGTGAGTACTGCTCCAGGGAAGTCCTTATTTACCTTGCAAGCTCATTCTACTGTTTTTGTATAAATAGTGGAATTGGAACAGGAAATTCTCAAGGAAAACACTGTGCGTGCTCCATGTGAATAGAGCAAGAAACAAGGATTCTGTCTCATTTTTTGCAGACATCAAATATACCTCCTGTGTTCTCATTCCTTCTTTCAGGGGCTGCAGGGGTCCCCTTTCCTGTTCCAGGCATGGAATACGATGAGGTGGCCCTCAAATTTGTTCTTGCCCTTCTCAATGTATTATGTTCCCCGCCAGAGGGAAGACAAACTCTTAAAGCCATCATAGTCCAACACTCTTCTTCCCTTCCTAGGGTCAAGCCTGGGTCATCCAGTGTCAGGGAAGCTTCAGGAAGTTGATGCAAAGTTAGAAGCCCATATCCTCCAGGGTATGGTTTTGGGGAGGGTTTGCTTGCAAGCATCCTAGAGTTGTTCCAACCCTCAGTTCAGCCAGACCTCCCTGGCCTGTTGGGTGGACCCTCCTGGAGCTAACCCAGGACCATCCTACTCAGTCTTATGCCATTGGGGCCCAACCCCCAACAGCCCAGCCCAGTCTCATTTCTAGAAACGAAAGAAACAATCCCTGTGTAAATAGCCATTAACAGGGATGCTTTTCTACCCTGGGTTGATTTTCTTGGCCTCAGAACACCAACTTTTTTTTTTTTCCTGCTGGTATATGTTAATTTATTCTTAACATGTAATAAATGCATTCACATGTTTCAAAAAGAAAAAAAATGTGTGTATAAATAGATGTGTGTGTCTATTTATAATAATGTGTATATAAATATAAGCAAATTACCCTTCATATGGGATGTATTGATTTACACACCTACCCACAATGTGTGAGGATGTGTGCTTTTATAAAATCTTACCAATAGTGTGTGTGATCAATAGACCAATAAAACAAAACAGAGTCCTAAAATACAATCAATGTATTGTAGGGGCAATGTCCAGCTGGTTCATTTGGTAGACATGTGATTCTTGATCTCAGATTCATGAGTTCAAACCCCATGATGGGACTAGGGATTACTTTAAAAAAAGAATAGAAGATGCGGTAAAGGGGCGCCTGGGTGTCTCAGTCAGTTAAATGTCTGACTTCGGCTCAGGTCATGATCTCACGGTTTATGAGTTCGAGCCCCACATGGGGCTCTATGCTGATAGCTCAGAGCCTGGATCCTGCTTCAGATTCTGTGTCCCCCTCTCTCTCCCCTTCCCCCATTCATGCTCTGTCTCTCTGTCTCTCAAAAATGAATAAACGTTAAAAAAAATTAAAAAAAAAAAAAGAAGACGAGGTAAAAATGTTATCTTAAATCACTGAGGGAAGGGGGGGGGGCTTTTACAGTGCTGAAACAAAATAATAATTAAATAATGTTTTTCCAGGAATTTTTCCAGAAAAAAATTCTGGAAAATAATAATTTGGCTACATATCCATTTGGCAGGAGAAACTCTAGCCTGATCAAAGATTTAAACATAAGAAATAAAGGAAAAAAAAAAAAAAGACTATCGGGGAGCCTGGGTGGCTCAGTGGGTTAAGCGTCCGCCTTCGTCTTACGGTTTGTGATGATCTTACGGTTTGTGAGTTCGAGCCCCATGTCAGGCTCTGTGCTGACAGCTCAGAGCCTGGTGCCTGCTTTGGAGTCTTTGTCTCCCTCTCTCTCCGCCCCTCTCTGCCCCTCATTCTGTCTCTCTCTCTCTCTCAAAAATAAATAAACATTAAAAAAAAATGATCATGTTTCCATAAACACAATTTCCTTTAGGATGGTTTTGCCCTAGGAATTCTCCAATTGTCTTTGGTCAATGGTCTTTATCCAGTCTGTTGAGGATGAGTAGCAAGGCACATAAAGTTACTTTGTGATTAGATTAACTGCTAATATATTTTTAAGATCCTCTTTATTAAGATATTATTTATGTGCACTAATATACTTTGTATTAACCATCATCCACATGTATTTAAGTAGAAACTTTCTCATGGGTGAGGCTGGAGAAGTAAACAATGGCTATGGATTAACTGATAATTTTTTTAAGATCTATTTATTTATTTCTGTGAGTAATCTCTACACCCAACATGAGGCCCGAACTCACAATCCCTAGATCAAGAGTCACATGCTATTCCAACTAAGCCAGCCAGGAGCCCCTAAATGGTACATTAAAATATTAAGATAAGGGACAGTAGAAGGGGCAATTTTTTAATTTAATTTTTTAAGTCCCTAATACATTCACATAGTTCAGAACTTAAAAAAAAAAAAGTAAACATCTCAATAAAAAGTCTCCTGCCCGCCTTTTCTCCCCATTTTCCATCCGCCCACCCCAGATGATTATTTAATAATTTTTGTGTGTAACCATCCTGAGTTTCTCCATGAAAATGCTAGTAAATATAAATATTTATACTTAGCTTACTCACTTTTATAGAAAAAGTAGCAAAAAAACATACAGTTCTGTATCTTGGTTTTTTTGTTTGTTTGTTTGTTTGACTTAATGACATCTTAGAAATGTTTACATACTAATACATAGATAGCTTCCTCATTTGGTTTTACAAGCTGGATAGTTTTCCATAGTTAATGTTCATTGTTTGATATGAATGTTTCATAATTTAACTGGTCTCCTACTGATGGAGATTTAGATTTCCAGTCTTTTGAAATTACAAACAATGCTGTAATTAATAACCTAGATCTTACATCATTATATACATGTAGAAGAAGAAATGGGACTTCTAGGTCAAAAGCATACACATTTGTAGGGTTAGCAATTTGCACCAGTTTATATTTTCACTGGCAATGATGTAAATGACTGCTTCCTCACACACCCACAGATAGAGTATGTTATCAAAGTGTTTGAATTTTACCAACCTGACATTTAACTTTAAAAAAAAATTTTTTTAAGTTTATTTATTTATTTTGAGAGAGAGAGAGAGAGTAAACATGAGTGGGGAAAGGGCAGAGGGAGAGGGAGAGAGAGAATCCCATACACAGAGCCTGACTTGGGGCTCGATCTCATGAATGGTGGGATCATGACCTAAGCCGAAACCAAGAGTCAAATGCTTAACCAACTGAGCCACCCAGGTGCCCCACAAATCTGGCATTTTAATAAATGATATCATACTATAGTTTTGATTTGTGTTACTCTTCTTATGTGTGAGGTTGAACATCTATATAGTTAAGATTCAGAAAGGAATTTATCAACTTTCTATCTAGATCAACTCCTGAAAAATAATCCTAATAGCCAAGAATTTCTTTTGAGATGAGGTGTTTTATTTCCTACATGCCAAGCATGAGTCTACCTTAGGGGATATTCCCTCTACCTGGAATGGTCTCCACTCTGATTTCACATTCAGATTATATCTCTCTAATTTCAAGTTAAATGTCACCCCCTTGGTGAAGCTTATGTGAGCTGCCTCATCATAAGTGGCTATCCATCCTGTTTTCTTTCTCTCCATAGAACTCATGGCTACACATAATATTTTTCTGATTTATATGTTGATTGATCTGTTTGCACACCATGGTTGTCCAGTATTTTGGCACACAGTAGGTGCTTAATAACTATCTGTTGAATAGATAAATGCCCAGCTTCTGGAATGAGGGAGAAGGGGTTAAGTTTCTAAATAGAGTTTTCTGAAACTTGAGTGTGGGAAAGGAATTTGGCCTTGCCACTGGATTAAGAATGCCTACGGGCAGCCCCTAACCCTGGAACTTTATTCTTAAAGCATTTTAACTTCATGCTAACTTTGAGCCGTGGACGTGAGACCCACCCATGGTTAAGTTCAGGTTAGGTTTGGGACACTGGGATATTTTCTTTCATCCATAATCACTGGATCAAGGCCTATAAATCAAATAGTTAAGACACAAAACACAAACAAGGTCATAATTTGTTTCTTCCTGCCCTCTGTTTTTCTTGGCATGGAAAAACTCAAGCTTTTCCTGACTGGGGATGGGTAATGACACTGGGGGGTGATTCATTAAAAGTGGCCTGAGTAACTGGCCTTTTATTTCTTCTCATTCTTTCCCTTTATTGTCCCAACTCATGTAAGGAAACACATTGAATAAAATAATTCTCTTGCTGATAAAGAACTTTCCCTTGACTCTTTGTTCATTTGCAGTTATATGTTCCCAGAATCAAAATCTTAGTGCTAGGGAGGCCAAAGTGGCTAAGGGTAGAAGCAGTGTATATTTCTAATAGAGAAGGAAGGCCAAGAATCCTGGCTTTTTTTTGTTTGTTTGTTTCTAGAGAGAAAGAGACAGCATGCTCAGAAGGGACAGAGAGAGAAGGAGAGAGAGAGAATCCCAAGCAGGCTCCATGCTGTCAGCGTGGGGCTGCATGTAGGGCTCAATCTCACAAACCGTGAGAGCATGACCTGAGCTGAAATCAAGAGTAGGATGCTTAACCGACTGAGTCACCCCGGTGCGCCAAGAACCCTGGCTTTGGAAGCCACTGCTTTTACCTCCTCTTCTTAACAAAGCTGCCTATTCTATTAGAAAAGTGTTCCAGTCCCCAGGGAATCTAGCAGGAGTTAGGGAGTCCCTTATCTCTAAATTGGGTGTCACAGTATCAGTACTTTCCTCTCAAATGAGTGCCTTTAATGTCAACCATTCCTAAGGCCAGAAAAGAGAAAAGACAGTGATAACAACTAAAAATATTCAATTTCATAGTATTCAATTCAAAATATTCAATTTCATAGAGCATAATACCAAGAGAAATAGCAGAGTATACTATATTCATCTTTTACACTCCACACTGCTGTTTTATTTGAAGTATTTTTATGTTTTTTGTAAATAAAGAATAAATTCTAAAATATGTAAAAAAAAAAAAAAAAAAAAAAGGCTGGACAATAATCGACCAAAAGGCTAACAATAGCTATATCAGGGTTGAGGGCTTGGAGTCTATTTTCATTTTCACGTTTGTCCTCGTCTGAATCTTTTTAGTTCTTTTCACAGATTGTGCGTTACTTTTGTGATTAAAAAGAAGTAATAATAAAATGTGCTTTTATTTAAGTTGGTTTGTGTGCCCTGACCTCCTGCACCTCTCTGTGGAAGCGGAGCAATTTATTTTCCAAGAGGTGGGCATAGAAGGGCACGAGTGGGACTGCGATCCGGGTCAGGGCGAGGCTGTGGAAAAATACCAGTGATGCCTCACGCTCAGCACGGCTCTGGTGAAGGCCACTATTAAGTCACCCCTCCTTCATTCTCTTCCCCCTCCATGTGAAACAATCCCAGTTCCTCTCACCTGTTGTCGTAAATCTGTTGCACATCTCTGAGCCTGCTCCTAGCGCTCCACCATCCCTGTGGATTCCCAAGGCCAGCAGCTCCTCCATGGGGGACGCGTCTAGGAAAGGGAGAGCGAGAAGATGAATCTGTGGGTCTCTGATGTTCTAAATTGGTGGTTCTTCCTGACTTTCGAGAAGGGACCTCAAAAGACAACATGCCTCCCACCTACCGAGGCTCTGGTCAATTAGGGGTCTAGGTAGTCAGGAGATGGATTATCTGCTAATATGGCTAGATGCTCGGTTGGAGAATCTGGCTCAGTAGGATTCCTTGTACCCTAATGAAACAGACTTTCCTACCAATCCCGGGCAGCAGTGAACAAGGCGCCCTCCCTGTGAGGAGTAAGACAAGAACTTGTGCTCCCTCCCAGGATCATAGTCCCAAGACACTAGGAAGAGGAATACACTGGTGACTCATGCCTGGTTTCTCCTAGTGTTCCTCCTTCCCTAAGTGCAGAAGGAGAGAGGCAAAAAGAGGGGCCTGGACATGAGTGCTGATGACCCTCTGCAGGAAGGAAATACGTGGAGTGGGAAGAAAGCATTCTCCTCTCCCAAAGTTCTTACTATTTCTTGGATTATAGAACACTTTGAGGATATGAAGCAAGCTATAAACCACCACCTCAGAAAAGTGCACATATGTCCTGGACTTTGCTGGTAATGGTTTATATCTGCCTGTCTTTCCCTTTCTTCTAGAACCCCCATTTTCCTCAGAGGAACTGTTCCTCTTCTAGTCTCTGTGAAGCTATGCAAGCTGTCAATCAGTATGTTCCACCTCCCCTCGCTTACAGGTGGGACATGTGATCCAATCTATTCAATCAGAGAAGCTCATGTCCCTGTGGCAGGGAGCCGGGTGGGGCGGGGCGGGGGGTGGTGCACGTTGGGGAAGACCCCTTGTTATTAAAGGAATATTAAACTGGAGAAAAGTAAAGCCTGGGGCTGTCCATCGCTATTTTGTCTGACTAGTGGAGTCTCAAGAGTGGAGGCCAACAAGGGGTGCCTGGCTGGCTCAGTCTGAAAAGCATGGGACTCTTGATCTCCCAGTTGTGAGTTCTAGTCCCAGGGTGGGTGTATAGAGATTACTTAAAAATGAAAAATCTTAAAAAAAAAAAAAAAAAAAAAGGAATAGAGCCCAACAAAGTGGAAAGGTGCCCTCAGGACAGTGTTAAACCCTTGAATCTAGTCACAAAGAAAACCTAAACATAAATGAACCACATAATTTCCTTTTTTTTTTTTTCTTTCCCCTCAAACTAGTGTGTGAGGTGGGTTTCTGTACCTTGCAACATACGTGCCCACATAATAGAACTTGGCCTCCACTTTCCAGGGGTGGTCAGACTCTGAAGCCCAGGCCTCCACTGGCCATTCAGAGCCCTGTTAGCGGTACCCCTTATACATTTGAAAATTGATCAAGTGAGGTAAGGGATTCGGATACATCAGATTACTGCATTTGGGGAGGCAGTACTTCCTTCTTCATGTTGGCTCCATTTCTGCCTCGCAGCGCCTCGAAAACCCCAAACCCCACCGAAAGCACCAGCCAGAGGGCACACAGCTGGAGAGAAAACAGGCAGTGTGGGTGTGTTGGAATGCAGGAGATTCTGGGAGGAAGAGGAAGACACTGGCAACTCATGCCCAGCTTCACCTGAAAAATTCATACTGTATTATATAACTTAAAAAAAAAATCTCTTTCAACTGCAAAATTTCAAAATTCTTTCCCCAAATCTCAAGAACGTAAAAGAAATCTCCAGCTCCCCAAATTAGGATTTGTACTGCTGGCGTGAGCTTTTCCCCTCAAGACCATATAGATTGGCTTTCCCATGGATTTAGGATCAAAGGGCTCCTTCGGGTTATGTATTCCTTTGAAACGAATTCAAAGGCATGCATTTCCAAAGTGCAGGGGGAGCTGAAAAGCCTTCATCCTTGCTGAATGAATCAGCATCCTGGGAGCACAGGTGACACGTCCTGACCCATCCCTTCACTGTCTGATAAGCCCAAAGGTCATAGCTCTGAACTTGACCCCACTTTTCCTTCTTCCTGCCCCTTTTCTGGGTTTTCTGATAAGGTGCCCTAAGTCAGCTGTGACACTGTTTTCTCTCTCTGCAAACATAGTCCCCAGGGCGTGCACTCTGCCTGTGAGCTCCCCAGCTGCTTCCAGCTCTCCCTCTGCCCACAGCCCTTTAATTGCTGCATTCCAACAAATTAGCCATGTGACAGAAGATTATTTTTAACTTCAATAGAGCAGCTCCCTCTCTTTTAATATATCATGCTTGGCCCACATTCCCTCGGTGAAAAGGGCACCATCGGCTACTTCTGAGAACTTTTAATTACTCCAATTGTTTGCAAACCTCTTAGAAGCTTGGGGGAAAAAAATTTCTTCTCCTTTCCCAGTTTTCCCATTTCCTATTTAATGGGAGCTGAGGCTGAGTCCAACCTGGAGACTTACCAGCTTCAACAGGTCTCCTCAAATCTCCTCCAGCCCCCTCTACCTGTCCTCCTCCACAGGACTTTTCTTCCTTCCTTCCTTCCTTCCTTCCTTCCTTCCTTTCTCTCTCTCTCTCTCTCTCTCTCTCTCTCTCTCTCTTTCTCTCTCTTTCTTTCAAGTGCAAATCCACTGGGAGAATGAAGGGAGGGCAAGTTCCAGAGTCACAGGAACTGCATCCCAATGACACATGGAGCCTGGAAGGCAGCAGGAATGGATAGGGGTTGGTGCCTGTGGCCTTAGGAAGACTGAGCCCTCAGCATCTTCTAGGTCTTGGGATCCTGCAAGAGGGTCCTAATGATTGAGCTGATTCTGAGTCTAAGCCTTCCAAATTTGAGTAAACCACACAGACCAATGAGCATCTCATTGACCATCACATGGACTAAAAGCCTTCTCCAATTTTTCTGAATGTTCTAAGCCCATGATACTTCTCTAATCTCAGGAGGCCAAGTGGGCTATGTGGCCAGAAATGATTGGTATTGTATCAATTACCTTCACCTAGAAAGGTAGAGATCGAGTTTCATTTTTTGAGTCTCCCAAAAACCAAGAAATGTGCAATTTCTTTTACCTGAGATTTGCAAAGTAATTCAAATAGGTTCTATCAGTATGGAATCATTCCAGATATTATCTATGCTTTATGCATTTTGATGCACAGTGAATTATAAAAAGATAGGTGTGTGTGTGTGTGTGTGTGTATGTATATGTGTATGTGAGAGAGAGAGAAAGAGAGAAAGAGAGAGACAGAGAGACAGAGAGACAGAGAGAGAGACACTCTCCCTCTCTTGTTGTGTATTAGTAAAAGGGAAGAAAAAGTGTTCCAGGCAGTGGGAACAGCATATATGCAAGCTGTTGGGTAGGAAAAAGGAGTGTGTTTTGGGAATTTTAAAAAGCCAATGTGACTAGAATCTACAGAGAGTAACACATTATGCTCCAAGAGCCCAGTTCTTTGAACTTTTTAAAATTGAGATATATTTTACATAAAATTAAATGCTAATATTTTAGTGTATAGATCAGTGAGTTTTGACAACTGCAAACGCTGCCACCCAAATCCAGATTCAAACTTTTCCATGTCTTCAGAAAGTTCCCTAGTACCCCTGTCTAGTCAATGCCCCAGCCTTGGGCAGCTGCTATTCTGATTTCTATCACCATAAATTTAACTTGTTTGTCCTTGATTTAGCAGCATATAAATGGGATCATACAGTATGTGTTTTTTTGTGTGCACTTCTTTCTACAATACATCATCTGGATTGTTCCAACAGTTCCAATCTGTATGGTGTTTTTCTGTTGGATTTACAGGAATATGTGGTGATAAGGTCAAGCCTAACCAGAACAACTTCATTAATGATAGATTTCCCTAGAATGGGTTCAAGTCACCTGTCATTGACCACAGTAACGCCATTGAGACATGGCAAGGCACTTTTGATTTTAAAAAGGTTGGCAATGGGGAGCTTGGGTGGCTCAGGTGGTTAAACGTCCAACTTCAGCTCAGGTCATGATCTCGTGGTTCACAGGTTTGAGCCCCACGTTGGGCTCTATGCTGACAGCTCAGAGCCTGGAGTCTAGTTCAGATTCTGTGTTTCCCTCTCTTTCTGCTTCTCCCCCATTCGTGCTCTCTCTCTTTCTCAAAAATAAATAAATATTAAAAAAAAAAAAAAAAAAGGTTGGCAAATGTACCTCACCCTTTGATCCAGCCATTCTGGATTTAGGAGTTTCTCTTACAGATAGATATCCTCACATATGTGTCACATGATGTTTGTGGATGAATATGAATGAAAGGATTATTTTTCATAGTCAAGGATTAGAAACAAACTTATAAACATCCGTAGGGATCTGATTAAGTAAGTAGTAAGTAATGCAGACAATGGAACACTATATAGTCATGAGAAAAAAATGAGGAGTTTCCTCAGGTCCTGAAACGAGATGCTGTCCAAAATGAAAATAGCCAGGTGCAGAACAGCATGTGTACTCATTCGCTTACTAAACAGATTTTTAGGGAGAGACTGCAATGTTCCAGACACCATGCTACATGCCGAAGGTACAACATTATACAGAATAAAATCCCAGGGTGCCTGGCTGGCTCTGTCAGTAGAACATGCAACTCTTGATCTCGGGGTTGTGAGTTCAAGTCCTACATTGGGTGTAGAGCTTACTTAAAAAAATTAAAATCTTAAAAAAAAAAAAGAATAAAATCCCTTCTCTCATGGAACTTGCTTTCTAGTGGCAGGGGTGGTAGAAAAAAATAAACAAACGAAAAATGTATCTGTATAGTGTGCTATCACTAATGTAAAATGAAAGAATGAAAGGGGGGGAAGAAAACATAAATGTGTTCTTTTATTTATTTATTTATTTATTTATTTATTTTTAATGTTTATCTATATTTGAGAAAGAGAGAGAGAGCACAAGCAGGGGAGGGGATGAGAGAGACGGAGTCAGAATCTGATGTAGGCTCCAGGCTCTGAGCTGTCAGCACAGATCACGACACACGACTTGAACTCATGAGCTGTGAGATCATGACCTGAGCCGAAGTAGGACGCTTAACCACCTGAGCCACTCAAGCACCCCCGTATTTTTATTATTTTTTTAAGATTTTATTTTTAAGTAATCTCTACACTCAATCTGGGGCCCAACTCATAACTCCAAGATCAAGAGTCACAAGCTCCACCCACTGAGCCAGCCAGGTGCCCCACAAATGTGTTCTTTTAACTCTGCACAAAGTATCTATTTCAGAAAAGGCACGCCAGAAACTGGTAGGACAGAGGAAGGGAGCTAGGAAGCTGCAGGATGAAGACAGAACAAATGTCATTTAATGTTCTGTGTATCTTCTGACTTTAAATTATTGAATGGGTTATCTAATCCAGAATTAATGGATATAATTACAATATTTTGATCAAGTTGGAAGAAGTGTTTGGCAGCATTGCCCAGCACCTGGGCCCTCAAGTGGTGGGAAATGCCTTACGGCTTTTTAATCACGGCAGGAGGAAAGGGCTGGCCCCCAGCTGTCACTCACTGCAGTCATGAACCAAGTCATGGCATCACTCTGGTAAGATAAAAGAGGCACCGAGAGGACAGAAGGAAACAAAATCAGTCTTGAGTCACATACGCTTCATGGGTATTTATAAAAGCCTTAGGCAGCTCCTTCCTAAATTTGAATTAATGTCAAAAGAGAATCATTTCAGGAAGTATGAGTTCCTCTCTTCAAACTTTTTGGGACCATCCCACTCTGGTATGAATCGCATAGAGCCAAGTTCATTCACAGGGAACATCTGTGGGGGAGACGGGAAGCACAATAAAGAAACCATCTGACACTGAACATGGACATCATTGTCTTTTTTCCCAGCTTCCCTTGGGACATCCATTTGTTTGGTTGTGTGGGAAGGAAAGTCTATAAAATGTTTATGGTTATTATTTCAGTTTATTCATATAACATGTAAAAATGGCAATTTGGAAAAGGAGCTTCACTGAGATATGCATTCTTTGTACATGTTTGTATTCCAGAAGCTTCACAGAGATGTTGGAAGGTGGCTTTGTGGCTCCTTGTGGCTTTTAGTTAACCAAAATGATTAAAAAAAAAAAAAAAGTTTCGCTTTGAATATCAAATTTGTAATTATTTATCTTATCTCACAATAAATTACTTCTTTCAAAATCCTACCATTATTTTTCTTATATTTTTATTAACTTTTAATTACTAGTTAATACAGGAATACATTCTGGGGCACCTGGGTGGCTCAGTCGATTAAACGTCTGACTTCAGCTCAGATCATAAACTTGCAGTTCGTGAGTTTGAGCCCCACGTCGGGCTCTGTGCTGACAGCTCAGAGCCTGGAACCTGCTTGGGATTCTGTGTCTCCCTCTTTCTACACCCCTTCCCCACTCATATTCTCTCTCTCTCTCTCTCTTTAATGAATAAACATTAAATTATTTTTAATAAAAAAAGTAGTACATTCTTCTTTTTTAAAAAAAAGTTAGAGTGTTGCAGATAAAGTTTTGGTTCTCTTTAATCATTTTCCATAATGCTAATTTAATTGGCCTCAAGTATGGCTGGCAAATAATTACTTTATCATAGTGATTTTAATATGCAGCAAAGTGTGAGAATCACTTGTCTAACTGATTTAGGACTCCAATGTTTGGAAACTCAACCCCCTGACATGATGGGAAATACATATTTTTAAAAATACAAGAAATGGTTTTCATTCTTTAAGTGAAGGATGAGATTTGCCTTTCAAAATAGATTGCATTTTAGCAGAAAATTTCACTGTGTAAATAAAAAGCCAATATGCATTTCTAGAATAGAGTCTGGGGACAATGAGACCCTAAACTCACCATTTAAGTTGTCATTGTTGTGGGCATGTTGCACCTCTGTAGATTATTACGATGTGGCTGGAAACTGGGGATTGAGGAAGAACTGACTGAAGAAGTTTCTTGGCTAGAGAAAGAGAGGGCTGTAAAAGACCCTTGTGAAAGAGTCAGGCTGAGACTCTTAAGTTCTGTGTTGTCCAACATGGTAGCTACCAACCACATATGGTTATTTAATCTTAAATTTAAGTGAATTGAAATGAAATCAAAAGTTAAGTTCCTCAGTCATGCTAGCCACATTTCAAGCACTCAATAGCCACATATAACTAGTGGTTACCATATTGGATGTAAGTATAGAATATTTCCCTCATTAAAGAAAGCTCTACGGCACAGTGCTACTCTAGAAATTATTGTATGTGGTCTTACCTGGTAGCTAGTTTTAAATGTTCATTCATGCAAAAATGAACTATTGGGACCTCATCAAAATAAAAAACTTCTGCACAGCGAAGAAACAATCAGCAAAATTAAAAGGTAACCGACAGAATGGGAGAAGATATTTGCAAATGACATATCAGATAAAGGGTTAGTATCCAAAATCTATAAAGAACCTACCAAACTCAACACCCAAAAAACAAATAATCCAGTGAAGAAAGGGGCAAAAGACATAAATAGACACTTCTCCAAAGAAGACACCCAGATGGCGAACTGACACATGAAAAAATGCTCAACATCTCTCATCATCAGGGAAATACAAAGCAAAACCACAATGAGATACCACCTCACACCTATCAGAATGGCTAACATCAACAACTCAGGCAACAACAGATGTTGGCAAGGATGCGGAGAAAGAGGATCTCTTTTGCCCTACTGGTGGGAATGCAAGCTGGTGCAGCCACTCTGGAAAACAGTATGGAGGTTCCTCCAAAAACTAAAAATAGAACTACCCTATGACCCAGCAATTGCACTACTAGGCATTTATCCAAGGGATACAGGAGTGCTGTTTCGAAAGGACACATGCACCCCAATGTTTATAACAGCAGTATCCACAATAGCCAAAGTATGGAAAGAGCCCAAATGTCCATCGATGGATGAATGGATAAAGAAGATGTGGTGTATATATATACAATGGAGTATTACTCGACAATCAAAAAGAATGAAATCTTGCCATTTGCAACTACGTGGATGGAACTGGAGTGTATTATGCTAAGTGAAATCAGTCAGTCAGAGAAAGACAAAAATCATATGACTTCACTCATATGAGGACTTTAAGACACAAAACAGATGAACATAAGGGAAGGGAAGCAAAAATAATATAAAAACAGGGAGGGGGACAAAACAGAAGAGACTCATAAATATGGAGAACAAACTGAGGGTTACGGGAGGGGTTGTGGGAGGAGGGATGGGTTAAATGGGTAAGGAGCACTAAGGAATCTACTCCTGAAATCATTGTTGCACTATATTCTGACTAACTTGGATGTAAATTAAAAAAAAAAAATGTTCATTCATGAAATGTAATCACTTGCTTTATTACCAAGCCTTCAACTAAGTTTTAAAGACATGAATAGACATTTTTCCAAAGAAGACATCAGATAGCTAATAGACACATGAAAACATGCTCAACATCACTCATCATCAGGGAAATACAAATCACAACCACAATAAGATACCGTCTCACACCTGTCAGAATGGCTAACATTTACAACTCAGGCAACCACAGTTGTTGGTGAGGATGTGGAGAAAGAGGATCTCTTTTGCCCTGCTGATGGTAATGCAAACTGGGGCAGCCACTCTGGAAACAGTATGGAGGTGCCTCAAAAAGTTAAAAATAGAACTACCCCATGACCCAGCGATTGCACTACTAGGTACTTATCCAAGGGATACAGGTGTGCTGTTTCGAAGGGACACATGCACCCCAATGTTTATAGCAGCACTATCCACAACAGCCAAAGTATGGAAAGAGCCCAAATGTCCATCCACGGATGAATGGATAAAGAAGATGTGGCATACATGTACAATAACATATAATGGAATATCACTCGGCGATCAAAGAGAATGAAATCTTGCCCTTGGCAGCAATGTAGATGAAACTAGAGTGTATTATGCTAAGCAAAGTAAGTCAGAGAAAGACAAATATCATATGATTTCACTCATATGTGGAATTTAAGATACAAAACAGATAAACATAAGGGAAGGAAAAATAGTATAAAAAGAGAGAGGGAGAGAAACCATAAGAGACTCTTAAATACAGAGAACAAACTGAGGGTTGCTGATGAGGTGTTGGTGGGGGGATTGGCTAAATGGGTGAGGGGCATTAAGGAGGACACTTGTTGGGATGAGTACTGGTAAGTGATTAAATCAGTAAATTCTATTCCTGAAATCATTATTACACTGTATGTTAACAAACTTGGATTTGAATATAAAAAAAATAGTAACAGCTAATATTCATTGAATACTTATATATTGGTCAGTTTTCTTAGTGGCAGACAACACGTTTCACTCTTATCAATTTAAGCACAAAGAGATTTATTGAAGGGTATGGAGAGTTCACAGAAGCATTAGGAAAGTTAAGAAATATGCTCTAGGGGCTCCCGGGTGGCTCAGTCGGTTAAGCATCTGACTTAGGCTCAGGTCATAATCTTGCGGTTTGTAAGTTCGAGCCCTGCATCGGACTCTGTGCTGACAGCTCGGAGCCTGGAGCCTGCTTCAGATTCTGTGTCTCCCTCTCTCTCTGCCCCCCCCCCCCCACACACACACTTGTGCTCTGTCTCTCTCTGTCTCTGAAAAATGAATAAATGTAAAAAAAAAAAAGAAAAGAAAAGAAAAGAAATATGCTCTAGACTAAACATCCAGGAATGACTTCCAAAATTATACTGGAGAACAGGGTTGACAAGCAAGCTGCAGCCTCGGCCACCATCCAGAAGATTCAGAACTGCTAAGCTGCCACCATCAGCTGCTGGCTCCAGAATAATGTTGCCTTTGCCATGATCAGCACCAGCAAAATGGATGCTTCACGCCTGCCTCTCCTTCAACAGAGTTCAGAGCTCTCACTCTACAGAACTCCACAGAGTTCACATTTGTCTCACACAAATGGCATCTAAATCACAAACAAAATCAGAGCTGCAAGGGAGTTTGAGAAATGTACCAAGTATTTAGCTTCCTAAGCTAGAAAGAAATTGGAATGGATTTTGAAAGAACCAATCTAAAGTATCTGCCACAACTCGCCATGCGCCAAGTCCAGTAAGCATGTCTGATCTCATTTCATTCCTACAAGAATTCAGTGAGGAAGGCCCTATAATTATCCCCATTTGACCGATGAGGACACTATGGTAAATGGTGGGACTCATAGGATGATCTTAGTTGTGCTTTTCAAGTTAAAGGAGTCTTCTGTCCACTCTAACTAAAGGAAGCACCGAAGGGACAGCTGCCTGGAGAAGCCAGGATGGAAGATGACAACCCACAAGAATAAAGCAGCAGTCCCAAGGTGACAAAGGACAGCCAGAATGAATCTGAGAACTCAGGAGTGGTGCCAGATTCATGCCAGATTCCAGAGTCCCTGCTCTCCACAAGTCCATGCCGCCCCCAATGGGAAGAACCAGAACTCACCCACACGTGACAAAGACTAAGAACATTTTCTTGGTTACATTTCAACAGCCCCAGTTATATCTGTGACACAGAGGGCAGTGCAAAGTAAAGAACTCAGCAGGGAAGGCTTCCAGACGGAGGTGAGTTTTCAGTTGGTTTTAGAGAAGTGTTAGCTTACGTACATCTGTCAGAAGGCAGAGGCTTTCAGATGAAAGAACTCACGTGTCTCACGCCAAGACTCAGGGCTGAAGCGGGCAGTCACTGTAGCATATCAGACCAACGTCCTTGCCTGAGGAGGAAGGAGGTGGGTCAGTGTTTAGGAGAAAACAATAAAGAAGCTGGTTGGGAAGGGAACTGATTGCAGGATAAAATCACATGAAACCCTACCTATGATTATAGCTATATTAAAATATTAATAGAGTATATATTGAAATTCAATTAATTAAAATCTCAGGGAGTGGGACCCAGAAATTTTCTAAAACTCCAAGTCGATTTGTCCTGATTTGCCTGTCACAATGGCTGTTCCCGGTCCCATGTCTCCTTCCCTGTGAAAAAGCCCAAGCTTCTGGTGCCTGGAGGCTGGGGCCCCTTTGCCATGTCATTCTTTTTTTTTTTTTTTTTTTTAACGTTTTATTTATTTTTGAGACAAAGAGACACAGAGCATGAACAGGGTTGGGTCAGAGAGAGGGAGACACAGAATCCGAACCAGGCTCCAGGCTCTGAGCTGTCCACACAGAGCCCACGTGGGGCTCAAACTCACAAAGCCTGAGATCGTGGCCTGAGCCGAAGTTGGTCGCTTAACCGACTGAGCCACCCAGGCGCCCTGCCATGTCATTCTTTCCAGGAGACGTTTTAGTAGGATCAAAAGATAACCATGTCAGACAGAAGAATAAATCTCAAGGAAATGGGTCACTTGGAGCTGGGAGGTTCAGAATAATTTGAGAAACCAGCGTCAACATCTCAGAAATGCAGTAGGATGTGTGTTTCTTACTTACTTCACTTAAGTTTTATCAAACAATATTAGTAACAACATTCTAACAAGTCTTTCCATCTACTTGGTCTTATGCTAACCGATTTAATATTGCTTTATATGATTTAACCCTCACCACAATTACCTAAACTAGAGGCAATTAATATTGCCATTTTACCAGTGAGGAAACTGAGGCTTAAGAAGTCCCACAACTAAGAACTGGACCCTGGAGTCCATAGATTTAGCCATCCTACTATGCTGCCTTGATTTCTTTATCCTTATTTGTGTTTCCCTATTATTTTTCACACGTTATGTTTACTCATTGGCTCTTCACTCCTCCAAAAACTAGAAGTTTCTTAAATGTGATGATTAAGTCTGACTCATCTTTTTACACCCTTAACCCCAATACCTGACAAAGACTAGCACATAGTACTTAATAGCACATAGAGTCAGACAAAGCTTTATAACATAACCATTCGCTTTATTTTTTTAAATTTTTTTTACATTTATTTTTGAGAGACAGAGCATAAGTGGGGGAGGGGCAGAGATAGAAGGAGACAGAGAATCTGAAGCAGGCTCCAGGCTCTGAGCTGTCAGCACAGAGCTTGATGTGAGGCTCAAACCCATAAACTGTGAGATCATGACCTGAGCTGAAGTCGGACACCCAACCAACTGAGCCACCCAGGCGCCCCACTTTATTTTTTTTAAATATTTATTTTTTAGAGAGACAGAGACAGACTGCGAGCTGGGGAGGGGCAGAGAGAGAGAGGGAGACACAGAATCCAAAGCAGGCTCCAAGCTGTCAGCACCAAACCCACGCAGGACTCAAACTCATGAGCCATGAAATCATGATCCGAGCTGAAGTCGGCCGCTTAACCGACTGAGCCACCCAGTCCCCTCCATTCACTTTATATACTTATACACAATGACTCTTGCAGATAGTCACAGCTTCTGGGTAACAAGTTGATGATGTGAGTCCTCTCATTTCATATATTGCCATGGTCAAGTGTGAGGGTCTTAGAGTCAGAGAGTTACAGGTTTGAATCCTGCCTCAGCCACTTATTAATGGTATAGCTTTGGGCAAATATTAAAAGAAAAAAGTTTTGGGGCACCTGGATGGCTCAGTCGGTTGAGTGTCTAACTCTTGATTTCGGTTCAGGCCATGATCCCAGGGTCGTGGGATCAAGCCCCACATTGGGCTCCATGATGAGTGTGGAGCCTGCTTAAGATTCATTCTCTCTCTCTCTCTCTCTCTCTCTCTCTCTCTCTCTCTCTCTCCCTTTGCCCCTCTCCCCAACTTGAGTTCTCTCTCTATGTCTAAAAAAAAAGTTTATAATTTATAAAGGGTTATTTGTAAAAAGAGCACTGCTCTTGGGTCCTGAAGAAATAACTGGAAAAGTTAATGATTCCAATGCTTAAAAATATATCTGTGTGTACAGGCACATCAAAAGACGTTCAACATCCCTAATCATCAGGTAAATGGAAATCGAAACGATAATAAGATATCACCTCACTCCTGTCAGAATGGCTACTATCAAAAAGAAATAGCAAGTGTTGGTGAGGCTATGGAGAAAAGGGAATCCTCATGCACTGTTGGTGGGAATGTAAATTAGTGCAGTCACTATGGAAAACAGTCTGGAGTTCCTCAAAAAATTAAAAACAGAACTACTGTACAATCCAGCAATCACATTTCTCGTTATTTATCCCAAAAAATGAAAACACTAATTTGCAAAGACATCTGTACCCCTAAGTTCATTGCAGCATTATATGCCATAGCCAAGATTTGGAAGCAACATAAATGCCTATTGGTAGATTAATAGATAACAAGTGCTATGTACCTGCAAAGGAATATTACTCAGCCACAAAAAGAATAAAATCTTGCCATTTATAACAACACTGGTGGACCCAGAAGGTATTATGCTAAGTGAAATTTCTCAGAGAAAGACAAAATATGGTATGATTTCACCTATATGTGGAATCCAAAGAAGCAATACAAATAAACAAATAAAACAAACCAGAAACAGATTCATAGATACAGAGAAAAAACTGATGGTCGCCTGAGGGCTGTAGGATGTAGGAATGGACGGAATAGGGGAAGGAGGTTAAGAAGTGCAAACTTCCAGCATAGGGAATATAGAAAATAATATTGTAACAACTTCATATGGTGACAGATGGTAACTAGACTTACTGTGGTGACCACTGGTGATGCATATAAACATCGAATCACTATGTTGTATACCTGAAACTAATACGATATTGTATTTCAGTTATTCTGTAATAACAAATATGTACCTGATCAAAGTGATAGACAGGTGGGTTCTCAGAGGAGCTCAGTGTCTCGCTACAGTAGCCAGCAGCCTGCTGACCCTCTCAGCTCCTCCTACTGAGAAAGATGGAGAAGCAAGAACAGGGAATTGCTGTGGTTAAATGTTAACTTGTGTTTATTTCTCTACAACTGCAGGCTGTTTAATTTGGCCAACCCAGTGAAGATTCTTTGGTAAACTTGTGCATAATTTCTAAACACCAGACCTACGACCTTTACACACATGCTAAACATTTATAGAGTGGAAGAGTTCTCTTTTTTCTCCATCAGTGAATTGAATAAATACCAACACCCTCCCCTTTCCCCCCAAAAAAGTATTCTGTGATCTACACTAAAGATAAATTGGTAATAATTCATCCTGATCAGCAAAGGGTTGTAAAGCAGATTCTTTGATAAGCCAATTAATTCCAGAAGGCACTGGGGCTTATTTCTTCCCGATACTGATTTATATTCTCAAAGCCATAGAATGTTAGAGCTGGAAAGAAACCTTTTAAGATTATCTCGTCAAGCCTTCTGATTTTAATGGAGGAGAAAACTGTGCACTCCAGAGAGGAAAGTTTAGACTCACGGACAAATGTTAATAAAGAAAGAATCATATAGAAAATATTTTGTCATAACAATTCCTACAGCACTGTGGTTATTGTTTTTTGTTCCTTTTATAATCTGGTGGTCCAAATACAGTATTTGGGCCTGGACTTGGAAATCTGTGGACACTAATCTTCAGCTTTGTGCTGACGTCAGAGATATTTGAGAATCACTGCTGCCCCCTGCTGGAAATTTAAAACCTCACAGGTTCTCAAGGCTCTATGTAATTTTTTAACTCAAAAAAAATCTAAAAGTAATATTTCCTTAAGTTAGTAAGCTTAAATTTTTTTCATTTTACTTATTTCATAAAGATAGAACACATGCATGTGAATGGGGCAGGAACAGAGGAAGGGAGGGAGGGAGAGAGAGAGAGAGAGGGAGAGAGAGAGAGAGAGGGAGAGAGAGAGTCCCAAGCAGGCTCCATACTCAATGCAGATCTGTGGCAGGGCTGGATCCCACAACCCTGGGACCATGTCCTGAGCAGAAGTCAAGAGTCAGATGCTCAACCAACTGAGTCACTCAGGCGCCTCCTGTTAGTAAGTTTAAATAGTATGGAAGGGTATAAAGAGAAAGCCAATACTTGCCCCCCTTCAATAATACTTCCCAGTGATAACTGCCATTAACAATTTTATTGAACATTTTTCCATAATTTTTTACTTATATATTTGTATATGTCTGTGCACATGTATATAATTTTATAGATATGTAGGAAAATGCCATGCAATGTCTTATAGCTTATTTTTCTTTATTTTGGATATTTAAAAGCTTCCTAATTTTTTTTTAGAAACATATCTTGAATATTTTTAAAAAAGTAATCTCTATGCCCAACGCGGGACTTGAACTCACAACCCAGAGATCAAGAGTTACATGCTCTTCCAACTGAGCCGGCCAGGCACCCCCAGGTGCTCCTGTCTTGAGTAACTTTTTTAAAAAATTGTATTTTAGAGAGAGAAAAAGCATGCCCGTGAACATGGGGGAGGGGCAGAGAAAGAGAGAATCATAAACAGGCTCCACACTCAGAACAGAGCCCAATGCAGGACTCGATCCCACAACACTGGGATCATGACCTGAGCCAAAATCAAGAGTCAACCTCCTGAGCCACGGAGGTGCCCCCTGAACATCTTTTCAAAGCAGTATATTGACAACCTCATTCTTTTTTATGGGCGGATAATAGTCCATTGCTTGGATGTACCATAAATTATTCATTCAGTCTTCTTTTGATAGACTAAAATGTAAATCTCTCTAAGAGCAGGGAATTTATTTACTATTTTGTTGTTGTTACTCACCGCTGTCTCCAGTAATGAGAATAATACTCAACAAAGTTTGCTTAGTAAGTAAATGGACACTTTCCTAGTTTTAAGAATTTCTGTTTAAAAACACTGTTCTGAATGCCTTTGTGCCCATATTTTTGTGCATTGGATAAAGTCTAGGAGGAAGTACAGGTTCAAAGGCATGTGAATCTTAAGTTTTGACAGATACTGCCAAATTATCACTTTTGATGAAGAATGGATCCAGATGTTTAATAATTCTATGATTCCCATGACTGACTTGACATCAAAACCAGAAGCTCCCAGAGAATTAATGAAACATAGCTGTTTTCCCTTTTCTGCTCTAATTCAGTAGTGGGGTGGCACAGAATATTTAACATGCCCCACCCCCCCTACCCCACCCCCCCCGCCGTGATTCCCATGCACACTCAGAACCGGCAATAGCCACATAATCTACCCATGTCTTGCTACACTGCAGCAGATGGGAATGTGCTCCTATATCCTAATCTTCATGTGGTAACTCATTTGTTATTCACCTGATGCTTATCGAGTGCCTACTGTGTGTAAGACCCTATGCTCTCTCAACCACACGCAAGATTGTACAGGGGGTGTGGTATGGATTTCGCCACTGCCATGGGTGGTGGTGCTGGGGGCGAACGGGTGAGTTTGTCGGTATACGTGTTGGCCGGTGGCTGGGGTTTGGGGAGGGAGCAATGTGTGGGTGAAACTTGGGAATCCTGCAGCACGACAGTGGCAGAAATTTTTTAAAGGCCCAGCCCTGCCCTCAGTGACACGTATGTGTGTCTAACAAACATGGAGCCAGCGCAACTTCTAGCTCTTCTTAGGCAAGTGCTACCGAGGGTCGCCAAAAGCCGAGGAGTGGGGCGGGGCACAGTCTTTCCCCCCTGGGCCCTTCTAAGCCAGATAAAATATCATGCAGATGCGACACATGTGGGAAATGCGCCATGGACAGCCAACAGATGGCAGTCATAAAAAGAGATGACAGATTCCACCGTCATTCACGACCCACCCAAATGTCACGTCCGCTGGGCTCTTTCCCTGGCAGTTCCTGCCCCAAGCAGGTGTTGTTTTCATGTACTCCATGGCAGTTAAAATATAACAACAGAAGGGAAAAAAAACCCCACCAGAAAACAAACTGCTACTACTATTCCCCAAGGCTTACTGTATCAGAACTTCTGACCACATTACTGCATGACCCCATTTTATTCTCCCAACAGTGTAGCGAACTCAGAGAAGTTAAATAACCAGACAAAGGCTACACAACTGGTTTAGTAGATGATCTTCACATCCTTTTTGCTTGCACATCTCATCACGTAATTTTGAAAAATTGTGTATCCCTAGAAACAGACATTTATGTCTGAAATGCATCTACGGCCACTTAATTTATAACAAAGGAGGCACTACAGAAAGCAGGGGTGTTTTGTTTTGTTTTGTTTTTTGAGAGAGAGAGAGAGAGAGAGAGAGAGAGAGTGGGGGAGAGGGGCAGAGGGAGAAAGAGAGAGAATCTTAAGCAGACTCCGCATTCAGCAAGGAGCCCAACAAAGGCCTCAATCCCGCAGCCCTGGGACCATGACCCGAGCTGAAATCAAGAGTCAGACGCTCAACCGACTGAGCGCCCAGGCGCTCCTGGATTTTTTACTAAATGGTGCTGTAATAGCTAGATACCCATATGGGGAACACTACATCAAATCCAGGTGGATAAAAGACAAATGTGAAAGACAAAAATCTCTGGCTTTTTAGAATATATGAAAATATTTTCTCAGCTTCTGAATAGGAAAGGATTTATTAAACAAGCCACTAACTGCTCAAGATAAAGGAAAAGAATGATAAAGAGAATGACTCAATTACACTAAAGTTACACATTGTGGTTCACAAATATACTACATAGAGAGTATACTAGATAAACTACAGAGTAAGAGAAGACAATTGCAACAAATGTAACCAAATGCTCATCAGCTTGTTGCAACACTAGGCAAAGGCAACAGTGTTAAATGGTACAACTGCTTTGGAAAACAGTTTGGCATCCTTTTTGTACAAATGTTATACAGTTGCTCCTTGAACAACATGGGTGGTTTGAGTGAATTGTACAGGTCCACTTATACATGGATATACACTTAATATTTTTTCTTATACTTTTCCTTATTTTTAGTAAGTTCTACATCCAATGTGGGGCTGGAACTCATAACCCTGAGATCAAGATTCACATGCTCTGCAGACTGAACCAGCCATGTGCCCTTTCTCTTAGAATATTCTTTTTTTAATTTTTTTTAACGTTTATTTATTTTTTTTAAATTTTTTTTCAATGTTTTTTATTTATTTTTGGGACAGAGAGAGACAGAGCATGAACGGGGGAGGGGCAGAGAGAGAGGGAGACACAGAATCGGAAACAGGCTCCAGGCTCTGAGCCATCAGCCCAGAGCCTGACGCGGGGCTCGAACTCACGGACCGCAAGATCGTGACCTGGCTGAAGTCGGAGGCTTAACCGACTGCGCCACCCAGGCGCCCCTAACGTTTATTTATTTTTGAGACAGAGAGAGACAGAGCATGAACAGGGGAGGGTCAGAGAGAGGGAGACACAGAGTCTGAAACAGGCTCCAGGCTCTGAGCTGTCAGCACAGAGCCCGACGCGGGGCTCGAACTCACGGACCGCGAGATCATGACCTGAGCCGAAGTCGGCCGCTTAACCGACTGAGCCACCCAGGCGCCCCGACTCTTAGAATATTCTCAATAACATTTACTTTTCTCTAGCTTATTTTATTGTAAGAATATAGTATATAATATACATAACATACAAAATATGTGTTAATCAACTGTTTATCAGTAAGGCTTTTGGTCAATAGTAGTTAAGTTTTGGGGGAGTCAAAAGTTACATGCAGATTTTTTACTGTATGGGGGTCAGTGTCTCTAAATTCTGCATTGTTCAAGGGTCAAGTATAGTTCACAATTAAAAAGAAAAGAAAAGAAACCATTGACTAACAATGTGTATCTCCTTCCATATTTTAAAGTTGACATCTAAAAGTTTCCATCTTGGGGCACCTGGGTGGCTCATTCAGTTAAGTGTCTGACTTTGGGTCAGGTCATGATCTCATGGTCCGTGAGTTTGAGCCCCACGGAGCCCAGAGCCTGTTTCAGATTCTGTGGCCCCCTCTGTCTCTGCCCCTCCCCCACTTGCACTCTCTCTCTCAAAAATAAACATTAAAAAAATTTTAAGCCTCCATCTTACTTTTTATTACTTGAACAACAATGCTTATAGAAGCCTTATTTTTAATTGTCCCAAATAGAAAACAACCCAAATATCTATGGAAAATGACTAACTAAATTGTTGATTTTCATAAAATACAACACCACTCCGCAATAAAAAGGAATGACATGGATGAATCTCAAAAACGCTGTTATGCAAATGAAGCCAGACACAAAGGGTATCTGCTGTATGATTCTATTTATATAAAATTCAGAAACAGATGAAACTAAGATGTTTGAAATCCAAACAGTGGTTGGTGGATGAGGAGTAACTTGAAGAGGGCATCAGGGAACATTCTGGGGTGATTCATCATACATTTAACTAGATGCAAAATATGTACTTTCTGGCACATTATGGATCTTAACATTTAAAAATAAAACTGTGATATCACTGCCATAAATACATCCAATGAAATATAAGTACCATACTGATTTGATACTCACCATCATCCATTTAAAAATTTAAAAATATGGACAAGCCCTTCTTGACTAGTCATTCATTTTAAATCATTCTTTTTATCCTTGAAATCCATGTCTCCCACCATATATTACTCTAATGAAACATGTTTTTATGTTTGAAAGTCCCTTATTCATCATCTATTTCTCTGCAACAACATATGACCATGTATTTACATTTTTTTCTTTTTTTAGATTTTAAAGTCTTTAAAAATATGCTATCACCACAAGGGTTTAAATATTAATTTTCTTTGGACTTAAGCTAACATTATAAGTTATACCCTAATAATATCAATCAAAGCAGCATAAAGTTATGTCCACTGAAAGTTAATCTCTTAATGAAATGAATGAAGGAGTAGTTAATGGGACCTTAAGTAGTCTTTTTTTTTTTTTTTTTAGTTTATTTATTGAGAGAGAAAGAGAGAGTATGCACACGTGCACATACAGGGAGGGGTAGAGAGAGAGGGAGGGAGAGAATCTTAAGCAGGTCCCATGCTCTTACCGTGAAGCCAGAACCAGGGCTGGAACTCACAAACCATGAGATCATGACCTGAGCTGAAACCAAGAGTCAAACGCTTAACCGACTGAGCCACCCAGGTGCCCCAGGACCTTAATTAGTCTTGAACTATGCCAGTATTGGTATCCAAACTTAGTTTCTTACAACATAATATACACCAGAGTGGGATGTAGATTATATGCCTTACCTTTTGCAAGGTGGGAGACAGATGATTGGGGCAGAGAAACTGGCAGGATCTCTGACTTTGGAGTATTCTCAGATAAGTTTTAAGAAAGATAACACATGAAGGTTGATCCCCCTTGAGAAGCCTTCATGCTTAGGGATATGTATAATTCCAGTTTGAAGATGGCCAGTTTAGAATGTGCTGGAGATGGGATTCTATGTCTGACTACCAGCCTAGATTCTTTCAACTGTGCCATACAATCCTATTTTATTTCTTATCACTTTGACCTAAAACAACCATTTTAGGAATATTTATTTGCCTTTGGGGGATGGTGGGCAGCTATGGAAGGAATACATTACCATTGCTCAAAATTAAAATATAGTATCATTTTTACATGTCAGTCTTCCATCTAGACCTTGAACTCTCACAGGGAAAAATTAGCGTTTTATCTATATTTGTGGCCCTAGAACCTACTGAGCTTCAACTCACAAAGCAGGGCCTCAATAAATGTTGAGCAAATGCCCATGGAGGACTAGACTATTTTTTTTTTCTATGATCTCACAGCATACTACCTAAAAAATCTTACCTAACATAAGACTGGAAATGTCCTGTCCTGGACTGGAAGTTATTAGGCTCTGAAGCTTTCTTGAGCTTCATACATGAGTCAGGCATCATGCTAAGGCTTCATTAAGGATAACATTTATTGGGGATCTTTTCCCTCTACTCCTGTAGAAAATTAGGAAAAATTAGAAAAGTCTAAGGAAGAAAATATTTGAAATCTCTTGTCATTCTATCTTGGTTAATATAAATAGATACGAATTTAAAATTGGACTCAGACAACAAAAATAAAATAAAATAAAATAAAATAAAATAAAATAAAATAAAATAAAATATAAAAATAGGAGGCAGACATAAATTCATTATAACATCTTGGGCAAGTCAACCTCCTGGAGCCTCAGTTTATCCATCTGTAAAACTGGCATAATAATACCATTTTTTGTAGAATTTTGATGAAGATTAAATGAAATAACAGCATTTACTTACCCTAGCATAATACATGGTAAATAGTAAATGTTAACAAAAAAAGTGTACATGATTATAACTTACATAAATTTGTGGTCACATTATATGTTTCAATTATTTTTCTCTTCTTATTATATCTTGAGCATGAAATCATCTTTGGGTACATATTTATTTATTTTCTTGTTTTTTATGGGGGGGACATAATTTTTATCACAGAGAAAATTTCTTACTATGAACACACCAGGAGTTACTTAATAACCTTATTTTTAGATATTTCTAGTTCTAATTTTTTGTACACTATCAGTAATGCTGAGATGAAAATGCTTGCACTCAAATCTTAGTGCACTTTTACAATTATTTCTACAGAATGAATTTCTAGACAATGGAAGTTTTATGGCTTCTGCTATTTGTTGTTGTTTGCTTGTTTTTGTTTTTTGTTTTGTTTTGTTTTGGTTTCCCTGAATTGCTCTTTGGAAAGTTTTTATAGATTTACAGTTTCACCAGCACTGGCCAAAAGTACCTGTTTCACAGCACCCTCCCTGACACTGGGTATTATTATTTTTTTTTAACCTTGCCAATTTAATCGACATGTATCAGGCATTGTTTTACAGGCTTTACCTCATTTCATGTTCACTACAATCCGATGAAGTGTCCATTTGGCAATTTGTCCTCTTTAGCAGATGGGGAGAAACAAGACTACTAGAGGTTAAGTTCTTACTCAAGCCAGTAAATTATTAGGCCAGGAGAAGCCTGTTGATCATTAACTTGCTGACTGTAGCTTTTCCCCTATACCACACTGCCTCCTGCTGGTGCCCAGAGGGAGGGCAGGAAGCACTGAAGCTCCTCAAAGCAGAATCCTTAAATAAGAGTTGAATATTTGTGGTGAGTAAAGAAGAGACAACCATATGATGGTGGGACTTTGAAAAATGAGGAGAAAACTAAACAAGCTTTACACTTAATGTTTACACATTTTATGTAAGTTATAGCTTAATTTAAAAAAAAAAAAAAGGAAAGGAAAAATGAGAATTTTGATAGAGAAGAGGAGGAAAGACTTTTCAGGAAAATACTGGATGCGTTAATAAAAATATTTTATGCTTATTGAGCCCAAATAATGAGCCAAGCCCTCTGTGAAGGGCACTGGAAATAGTAATTCACTTAATTTTCATACAACCCCATGAGGCACGTCTGTTGTTTGTGCCTCACAGATAATATAACAGAGGTAGATAGATGGCTAAGTAATTTGCCCAAGCTTATGTGACTAACAAGCAGAAGAATCAGAATGTGAGATAGGTAAATTGGCTCCTGGTTAAGGCAGGCAGGCTGGGATGGCTAAGTAGCCCAAATCACCAAAGATCTGTCATACTCAGAGGCCTCTTCCTATTCTGGAATGTCCACAACACAGAAACTTGGAAAGACCAGGATACTATACAGATTCAGGTCTATGTCTAACTAATTCAAGGGTCTAGCATGTGATTTCTCAACCTCAATGATGCTGCCACTTGCCCACCTGAGTTATTCTTCAGTGGTCCCAAACTGGGTCTTTGCTGGCACTAACCCAAGGGGTCAGGTAGAAGAGGCTTTGAAGCTCAACCAGTTGCTGGGCCTCTCAGGGAGGGGGCACACCACTCACTACAACTGGTATTTCTCTATTTGGTATGGGTACTGGTTGGTAGATTCCAAGAGCATCAAAGACAGCTATTGGTGACTCACATCCTATGTCCCCACTTCCTTCCTACATTGACTCCAGGCCCACTTAGTTCTTTGGAAATACTCCTTACCCATTCATTCCCCTGGCTGTGGAAGATAGGGATAATGATGTTTCCAATGAAGAAGTGGGGAAAGGACTCTCCAAGGTCTATTGGCAAGCCCATCACAGAAAAAAAAAAAAAAAAGTAAGGTTCAGGAATGTGTCCAGCAAGGTGACGGTTGCAAGTAGATTTGGAACTGGAGTTGGACAAGAAGAGAACCTGGAGAAAGAGAGAAGGACCATGATTTTTTTTAAATCCTCTCCAGGCCAATCTACAAGGCCAAAAGGGAAAAAAGAACTCAGGGAAAGTATCCTGTGCAGTCATAAAATTATATAGACAGCTGTTCTGTATCTAGAAAATCACAACACAAACACATAAGAACTGGGAGTTTGTCCTAAGAATGTCTCTGTTTCGGTAAATATAGTTTGCTGGTGGGCATGAAATTACATTTCAATAAATATAATTTGCTGGTGGTATGGTCTTTCAGTATGTATCAAAAGCCTTCCTCATGTGCCTAGTCAGTTCGATCCAACCTCAAGAAATGTGTCAGGCTCTGGGCTAGGTTCCAGGATGTAGAGTGAACAAGAAACTAACACTAAACAATGTATTTCAGGAAGGATGATATATGAGCTGCTAAGGAGGAAGCAACAGGGTGATTTAACCCTGCCCAAAAAGCCAAGAAAGGTTGAAATTCTCTTAAATGAGGCTTGACTGACAAGAAGGACTTAGTTAGGCTAGAATAGACAAGATGAAGCTTCCAGGGCGATTGAGTAGCAGGTGATAAGGAAATGTTACAAGTTGCACATATGTGGGGCACCTGGGTGGCTCAGTAGGTTAAGCATTTGACTTTGTTTCAGGTCATGATCTTGTGGTTCGTGGGTTCAAGTCCCACGTCAGGCTCTGTGCTGACAGTTCAGAGCCTGGAGTCTGCTTCAGATTCTGTGTCTCCCTCTCTCTCTGCCTCTTCCCCTCTCACACTCTGTCTCTCTCTCTCTCTCTCTCAAAAGTAAACAAACATTTAAAAAAATAAAAAGAAGTTTTACAAACGTGAGCTCAAAATGAGGTTGGCAAATAGGCAATCTCTTCAGGCTTTAAATGTAAAGTTAAGGTGTCTGCAACTTGTTCAAAAACAAAAGGGAACTGTCAAAGAGTATTAAGTGAAATATTTGGATATGTGTTCTACTGTGTATCCTTCAACTCACTAGTTCTACTTTAAGGACATGATCTTAAGGAAATAATTATAAATTTGTGCAACTATACTGTTACAAGTATGTTTCTAATATTGAGACTGTCTAAAATTAGAAAATTTTGAAATTTCCTAAACATCTTACAGTAGGGGCTTAAATAAAGAAAACTTTGGTTCACCCATATATTAGAATGCTAAAGATTAGTAGCTGCTAAAGATGCTGTAGGGGAAAAAAATGTAATGGCATGGAAAGATGTTGATTATGCATTAAATGAAAAATGAAGGTTATATAAAATATATATAGTATAATACCATTTTTAGTAAATACACACACACACACACACACACACACACACACACACACACTAGGTATGCAAAAGACATTGGACATAGGCTATAAACCTAAACTGCACGTCAGTTTATTCTTGCCTGTGAGATTATGGGTGATTTAAATGTTAATCCTTTTGCTTATTTTTTTTTTAATTGTTCCACAGCAGGTACTATTTTTGTAATTAAGAAAAATTATATGTCTTATATGTCGAGAGGTTTCTGGGGTGCCGGTCATATTCTTGACCTCGATTGGGTTTACACTGGCCTTTGCTTTAAATTATTTGTTAAAAAATGTAAATCTATTTAATAAAATTTCCATAATGTGTGCTACATTTCACAATTTTAAGTGCTAAATAAGCTGCACATATTTATCTTTCAGTATCTTATACGCAGTCCCAGTATCTTATAGTATTCCATCATTTAGGAGCAAAGTTGATACTTGACCGCAAACTGCGTTGGTTTACCCTCCTGGACGGCTTGGACTCCAAGCCCCATCAGTCATTGCGGCCTGCATACTGGGAACTACGGGGTCCGAGAGGGAGTTAGCGATCCATAGTCTTTTCCCTCCCAGAAGCCCGCGGGCGGCTAGGAACGCAGTCCGTGTCATGGCCGCGGGAGCCGGGACGGCAAGCCCCGCTTCCGGCCCGGGCGTTGTGCGTGACCCGGAGGCGTCACAGTCGAAGAAGCGGCCCGGCCGGGAAGGCGGGGAGGGCGCGCGGCGATCGGACGCGATGGCGGGAGGAGGCGGGAGCAGCGACGGCAGCGGGCGGGCGGCAGGCCGGCGGGCGTCCCGCAGCAGCGGGCGCGCTCGGCGGGGGCGCCAGGAGCCGGGGCTGGGGGGCGCCGCGGAGCGGGGCGCGGGGGAGGCACGGCTGGAGGAGGCGGTCAACCGCTGGGTGCTCAAGTTCTACTTCCACGAGGCGCTGCGGGCCTTTCGGGGTAGCCGGTACGGGGACTTCAGGCAGATCCGGGACATCATGCAGGGTGAGGGCCGGACCTAGGGAAGGAGGCTGGCCGGGGAAGGGGATTTGTGGGGCCCGGGTGTCGGGGCTGGGGGTCGCCGAGCCAACGATGTCTTCTTTCCTAGCTCTGCTTGTCAGGCCCTTGGGGAAGGAGCATACCGTTTCTCGGCTGCTGCGGGTTATGCAGTGTCTGTCGCGCATCGAAGAAGGGGAAAATTTAGGTATGGCAATTTTTGTGTTCTCAGGGCTTACTAATTTAGGGTTACGTTGTTGTTTTCCAACTTATGTCCAGAACTGAAGGATTCGGGGTGAAGGTGCACTACTATGTCTCGATCACAGTGGTCTTTTTCCTTCTAAAATGAGTCTATTCCCTGGGTCTAGTTTTCTCCAGTTAAGATTCTCTTGTCTGCTTTTCTATTTTTTATTTCCTCCCACCTGTTTCTTGCTTGCCCCAACTTTGCTGCGATCTAATGAGTTATGTTAAGATGGCCAAATTTTTCCGGGTAGAATGTTTTCCAGAGTATAAGCACTTTTTTGTTTAATTGAACTTAAGAGCTGTTAGCAAAACTGTCTCCAGTTTCTGGTCGCTTGTATCTGAGGAGGATGTGTGTAACCTGAAATTTGAGATGCAAATACATGGGTTAAAAAATAAATTTTTACCTATCTTGAAAATTAAAAAACAGTCACTTCAAATTCATTGGCTTGAATTTGAACTCTTAACATGTTTGTAAGCTTGTAGCCAATTTGTTAGCAAGTTAAATGCAAATGTTACCACATTTACATGTGTCTTTCCAGATAAACATGTATTTTGGACATGTTGTTTCTGCTTCTTATAAAATCTCTTAAAGCGAAAATTGTGCTCTTTGTCCTAGACTGTTCCTTTGATATGGAGGCTGAGCTCACACCACTGGAATCAGCTATCAATGTGCTGGAGATGATTAAAACGGAATTTACACTGACAGAGGCAGTGGTGGAATCCAGTAGAAAACTGGTCAAGGAAGCTGTAAGGCTCTGTATTTATTTCTTTTTTTCTTTTGGCAAAAATCAGACGTCTTTGAGCATACCAATGCTTATCTTTTCTGTGTGATGATGGAGAGAGCAAGTGAACATATTGAAATGTAGACACACACAGATGTTATATCTCTTCAGGTGACCCCTTCCCAGGTCAGGCTTGGAAAGTGTTAATGGCAGGTACGCTGCTTTTGTAATTTTGGTTGCCTTCCTTGTGGCCTTGGCAGAAGAGGCATTACAAAGGAAATGGGTTGGCATTGAAGACTGACATTTTGGAGGTTATTACACCATTCAGGAGCATCGTGAAAGGGCTAGAAGTAACAGGCCTAGGATTTGGTCATCCTTGTTTATAATAAACCAAAGAGGATAACTGGGGCCTTGAGAAATGTGGGACTGACTTTGAAGAGGAACATTGCCTTTGAACAAACAGAATCAAAGGTGCTGGGATAATCAGCCAGTTAGAGAACCAGTAATGGTAGAAGGCTGGCATAGCCAGTGTTCTTAACAAGGAAAAAGCTACTGGGGTATCTGGGAATTTGAGTGTGTGTGTCATGGCTTAGCTAGCTTCAGATAGTAGAACTTACTTTTACTTAAAACACAACAGGCAGTGGAAACCAGTCAGAAAAAAACCAAGGCTGGGGGGGGGGGGGGGGGGGGGGGGGGTTGTGGAAGCAGATGTGGAGGTGGGGAGTGAAGAATTAACAGCTGAGCATTGCCTTGGTGGTGGAAAGTAAGGAAACTGTTAAGAAAAGAAAAGGATCCTAAAAACATAGGGTCTCAGGTAGGGGTGTGGAGATAAAACTTTGCTTAAGCAAGGAAGACTTTCTGTCCTTTGGCTGTGTGCTGGGTACTTAGGTACCCTGTTAAAAAAAACAACTAGTGTGTGTGAGGTACAGATATTTATTCAATTAAGGAGCTACTTTTGGTTTTGGAGAGAATGCTCAGAGAATCCAAATTCCAAAGAGGAATAATTCCAAGAATAGATTTTTAGTATAGGTAAGTCAAGTTTGTGATGGAGGGACAATGTCAGAGAAGACATATTAGCAAAGGAGGAGAAATCTATGCCTACTTTCAGAATAGCTAAAGATCTTTTGAATGGGAAGAAATGGTACACCATTGCGTGCCTGGCTGGCTCAGTCAGTAGAGCATGAGACTTTTGATCTCAGGGTTGTGAGTTCAAGCCCCATGTTGGGTATAGAGATTACTTAAAAATAAAATCTTAAAAAAAAAAAAAAAAAAAGGAAGAAATGGTACCAGTTCAAAATAATTCATGTAATTCCTATTAAGTTAGGTAGCACATTCAGAAGTGCAATTCCTTTAAAACACAACAGCTACATAGATTTATCTCTATCCCTTCTTCTGGAAGAGTATTTGTGGGTTTCATCTGCATATTTGTTGTTTCATTATTTTTTTTTTTAAGTTTATAGATCACATTTGGGGGCTTCCTTAGGAAAAATCTGTTAGCGAAATGCAAATGACCTTAAAACTGTCAACCATACTCTTAGTTGACCTTGTTCTTTTCCATTTTCCATCAGGTACCAGATTTCTTGTTATACTGACTGTATTATAAACTGTTATTGCTGTGGACCAAATACCACAAAATTTAGCAGCTTAAAACAGTTAATATGATCTCTCATTTTCCAAGAGTCAGGAATCTGATAGTGGTTCAGCTGAGTGCTTTTGGCTTGAGGTCTCTCATGAGATTATAGTCAGGCTGTCTGCTAGGATTGCAATCATCTCAAGACTCATCTGGGGTTGAAGGATCTATTCTCATGCTCACTCACGTGGTTGTTAGCAGGACTCACTTCCTTGCTGGTTGTTAGCTAGAGACTTCAGCTCCTTACCTCTCTGCAGGGCTGTTTACAGTGTGATGGCTTGCTTCCTTTAGAGCAAGTGATCCAGGAGAACAAGAGCCCAAGACAAAAGCTGCAGTCTTTTATAACCTAATTTCACAAGTATCATCACTTGTGCCATATGCTGTTGGTCACACACACCAGACCAACTATGGATTAGTGTGTAATGGGACTGTGCAGGGTGTGGGGATCACTGCAGGGCATTTTAGAGGCTGGCTACCACAATTACCTTGAACTCTTATTCAGTGATACTGTATCACTTGCCTCCTAATTTCTTATTAAAAATTTTTCATTTAGATTCCTAGAATCTGTTAATGGTCATCTTTGGGAAAATGCCATGGAGTACCTAGGCTCATTGAAGCTTTCTGATGCATTTTCAGCTTTTTGTAAAGTTTCACAACATTCATTTAAATGTCTATTAAATTTTTGTTCAAGTTTATCAAATAAGTTATTTGTTAAGTTAGAACTTTTCATTGTATGATGTAGGCATTTCTATAGGTCTTTGGTACCCCTTCAGGAATCAAAAAACTAGTTTCATAAACAATGCCAAAACATTAGTTGACTTTCTGTGCATTGACTTTGCACTAATGGTGTAAAAGTAGTGATGGGTAAAATTGCTAGTATCTTGGCATGACCAAGGTGGTGGTAACCTGTAGAGTAGTCATTGGAGTCTTCATTGCCACATTCTTGCAGTTTAAAAAACAAGTAAAAGCCAGTTTCAATTTAGAAGATCACTGATAAAGCAGTAAAATTATTAATTTTATCAAATCTAGACCCTTGAGCAAAAATCCTTTCAGTATTTTGTGTGACAAAGTAGGAAGTTTGCTCGAAGCATTTCTGCCATATACCAAAACTTGATGGTTGGCTTCAGGAAATCACTTGTGTGACTGTTTGAGTTGCATGCTGATCTAGCACTTTTTTAATGGAACGAACACCTTTCTTTTTTTTAACTGAAAAGAACTGACACATTTTGGCTGTTTAGGTGTGGGCATTTGGCAGTCATTTTCTTATAAAAGAGCAAAGGGAATTTGTCACTTCAGAGAAAACAATGATAGTATTTGTTGCCATTGATAAAAACTGACGCTTTCAAGTAAAAATTAAAATTCTGGAAAACTGGTATTGATGTGCCTGACAGTTTCCCAATTCTTAGATTTTTCTGATAAGATTGATGGTGATTATTAATATCGGTTATTTTCAAGGTATTTTTAATGAATGTGTCAACATTTGGAAGATCTACATAATTCAGTAAATATTTTCCAAATGGCCAATGCAGTATATTATAAAATCATTCATGGGTAAAAGATCCATTTAAAATGCAAGATAGACTAACGGATTTTAATGTAACAGATGATGAAAAGTTCACTTGCCCAAGTTTGGTGTAGAATCAAAGAAGAATATCCACAATTTTCTCAAAGATCTGTTAAAAATACTCCTCCCTTTTCCAACTTCATATGTATGTGAGGATGGAGTTTTTTAGTATATTTTAACCAAAACAACACATCACATCAATATGAATGCAGAAGCAGATATGAGAATCCAACTTTCTTCTATTAAGCCAGATATTAAGGAGATTTGCCAAAATGTAAAACAAGGCCAGCTTTCTCATTAGACTTTTATCTTAGAAAATACAGTAATTTTTCATAAAGATATTTATATTACCCTGCAATGAGTTTGTTGTTTTTAATGCATTAATAAATATTTAAAATTTTTGTTTTATATTTGTAATATATTTCTAATATATTTCTATAACCCACAAAAACAGAAGTTCTTTGGGGTCCTCATTAACATTTAAAAGTATAAAGGAATCCTGGAACGCCTGGGTGGCTCAGTCGGTTAAATGTCTGCCTTTGGCTCAGGCCATGATCTCACGGTTTGTGAGTTCAAGCCCTGCATCAGGCTCTGTGATGACAGCTCAGGGCCTGGAGTCTGCTTCAGATTCTGTCTCCCTCTCTCTTGGCTCCTCCCCTGCTCACACTCTGTCTCTCTCTCAAAATAAATAAAGATTAAAACAAAAAAACGTAAAAAGGAATCCTGAGACTAAAAAGTTTGAGAACTGCTTCTGTAAGCTGTTAATGGTATTGAGGCTAAATTGGTTTTCTCTTCATAACTGAAAGATTCCTCAGGTTTCTGTGGAGAACAGCAGAGAGTAACATGTATGCTATATTATTGGGAAAGCATTTATTTGTTGCTTTTTGCTGTGTATCATTCTCCCCTGCACCTTTGGTAACAGCACTTTTTCTTTTGAGACCTTACCCAATTTGGGGGGGCTGGGTGCATAAAACACACTCTTTAAGTACCTTAATTTTTGAAATAAAAAGCTTTGTCAGAGCTTTTTGAGTATTCCTGTTTCCCACAACAGCCTGGTTTCTTTCTGAGTTTTTTTCTTTAGCCTTTCTTCCCTTCTGTGAGTTTTGGTTTTCTCTTTCTATGTGCCTTCTGCGATTTACTGCCCCCCCCCCCCCCCCCCCCCTTGCCCAATATAAACCTATCTTGCCTCTATTGGAAATCCGTGCTTGGAATTTCCTTTTTATTTAAGTTAGCCAGAGACCATTGCTATTGCTTACACCCTAAGAACCTTAGAGATATATACATAAGCAAAGAAATTATACTGCTTTCTGAAAACTTTCAAGTGAAAAAGAGTTCATTTCTTTAAAACAAACAAACAAAAAACTTTCCAGGAAATTAAAATAGATTTAAAAGATAAGCTCATAGCACAAATGTTGGAGGCAGACTTTTAATTTAGATTTTGAAAGCATTCATATTTCCTTTCTTATTTTACAAAGTAAATATAGTAGGACCTGGTTCTAATTCTGGAAAAGACAGAGTAAGCATATTCTCTTCTGTCTTACTTAATGCAAGTCTAAGTCCTGGACAGATTGTGTGGAGCACCTATCTGACAATTCAAAAATGTAAATGATAGTAAGCAGGTGAGGAAGAAGACGAGAATTTGAAGGTCCACCAACTGGTGATGAGTAGCTGACCACTTTTTCCTTCTCTGTTACCACCTAGCCTGGACTTGAAGGCTCCCGAAACCTAGAAGTGCACTCTAGGTGGGAAGAGAAAGAACTCCAAGAAAGGCTTTCTCTGGCCTGAGGAGCAAGAAAGAGATCTCCTGAGGGTCAGGGAGGGTGGGAAAAATCCCAGGCTTTTTTTTCTCCCTTCTCTCCTGCCCCAGCACCCAGGCAATACTGCAGTGGTGGCAGCAGTGGCCCAGTGATGACACTGGCAGCAGGGCTGGCACCTAAAACTGAAGGAAGAGAACCCTTTCTCTTTTAGCAGTGGAGCTGTAATCCCTAGAATGCAGAGCAAATTCCACTGCTTCTTTACTGTCTATCCTGCTGCTTGCTGTGGATACAGATGCAGTGTATAGCACAGTGGGGGAACTAAACCCCAGGAATGCAAGGCTGGTTTGGAACTTGAAAATCAATCAGTGTACTCCACTCTATTAGTCCAAAGAAGAATAAAACATATGATCTTTCAACTGATGCAGAAAAGGCATTTAACAAAGTTCCTGATAAGAACACTCAGCAAACTAGGAATAGAACTTTCTCAACCTGATAAAAGACATCTATGGAAAACCTATAGCTAACATCATTCTAGATGGTGGAGGATAGAATGCTTTGTGCTTATAATCCAAAACAAGGCAAGGATGTCCATTCTCACTGTTTCCATTCCATGTCATACTGGAAGACCTAGCCAGTGCAGTAAGTCAAGAAAAAGAAATAAAAGACAACAGACTGGAAAGGAAGGAAAAAAACTGTCCCTATTTGCAGATGGTATGACTGTCTATATGGAAAATCCCATACAATATACTAAAAAGTCTATAAGTAAGTATAGCAAGATTGGAGGATATAAGATCAACATACAAAAATTATTCATATGTCCAGTATATATTAGCAGTGAATGACTTGAAATTATCAAAACAGTGTCACTCATAATAGCTCCCAAAAAGAAGAAAAATAAATTCTTAAGTATATGTCTAGTAAAACATGGGTAGGATCTTTATGTGGAAAAACACAAAATACTAATGAGAGAAATCAAGACCTAATACATGGAAAGGCACACCACGTTCATGGACTGGAAGACGATATAGTTAAGAGGTCAGTTCTCTCCAGGCAATGGAATGAAGACCCCAATGACTATAGTACTAAATAACCAAAACAATTTTGTAAAAGAAGAACAAAGTGGAGGACTCACTACACAATTTTAAGACTTACTATAAAGCTGCTCAGGACTATAAACATAGGTTAATGGAACAAGAGTCCAGAAATAGGCCTACACAAATATGACCTTGATTTTTGACAAAAATTTGAAAGAAATGCAATGGAAAAGGTATTCAACGGAAAAGGATAGTCTTCAACAAATGATATGAAATAGCTGGATGTCCATATGCAAAAAATGAACCTTGACCTAAAACTTACAAAAATTAATTCAAAATAATCTAAATGTAAAATGTAGGTGCCTGGGTAGTTCAGTCAGTTGAGCAACCAACTCTTGATTTCAGCTCAGGTCAGGATCCCCGGGTCCTGGGATTGAGCCCAACTGTGCTGAGCGCAGAGCCTGTTTAAGATTCTTTCACTCTCAACCTCTGCCCCTCTCCCCCACTCATGTGCATACACTCTCTCTCTCAAAATAAAAAAATTAAAATAAATGCAAAATGTAAAGCTGTAAAACTTAGAGAACATGAAAGAAAATCTTTATGTCCTGGACTTAGACAAAAATTCTTAGCTATGACGCTGAGCATGATACATAAGAGGAATTTTTTTTTAACTATATTTATTTCAGGGCACCTGGGTGGCTCAGCTGGTTAAGTGTCTGACTTCAGCTCAGGTCATAATATCATGGTTCGTGGGTTCGAGCCCCATGTTGGGCTCTGTGCTGACAGCTCGGAGCCTGGAGCCTGCTTGGGATTCTTGTGTCTCCCTCTCTCTCTGCCCCTCCCCTACTCGCACTCTGTCTCTCTCTGTCTCTCAAAATAAATAAACATTAAAAAAAATTTTTTTTTTAACTTTTATTTTGAGAGAGCACCCGTGCAAGTAGGGGAGGGGCAGAGAGAGAGAATGAGAGAGAATCCCAAGCAGGCTCTGTGCTGTAAGTGCAGAGCCCGACACGGGGCTAAGAGGAAACTTTGATAAGAGGAAATACTAGTAAATTGGACTTAACAAGAATTTAAAACTTTTTTTCCGAGCAAAACATTTAAGAGAATGAAGACAAGCCATAGACTGGAATATTCACAAATCACTATCTGACAAAGGACTTGTGTTCAAAATATATAAAGAAGCCTCAAAAAAAAAAAAAAAAAAAAAAACCCCTTTAAAAAAAAGAAAAAAAAGCCTCAAAAAAAAAAAAAAAAAAAAAAAGCACCATTTAAAAAATGGGCAAAAGTCTCCTCAAAGAGAATGTACAAATGGCACATAAACACATGAAAAGATGTTCAACATCATTTAGTCAATAGAGAAATACCAATTAAAATCAGTGAATACAGGACATACTATTAGAATAGCTCAACTTCAAAAAATACTGACACTAATGATGTGGAGCAACTGGAACTCTCACACATTGCCAACGGGAGTGCAGAATGGTATACACCCACTCAGGAAAACAGTTTAGCCATTTCTCATATAAAGTTAAACATACATTTTCTGTATGACCCAGCAATCCCACTTGTGGTTATTTACTTTAGAGAAATGTTATGTTTACCCCATAACCCCAAAACTTGTACATGAAGGTTTTAGCATCTATTCATAATCACCAAAATTTGCAGACAACCCAAATATCCTTCAGCAGGTGAATGGATAAACAAAATGTAGTACAGTAGCCCCCCACCCTACCCGCATCCATAGTTTCACTTTCTGCAGTTCCGTTACCCACAGGCAACTGTGGTTGGGAAGCAGATGATCCTCCTGACATAGTCAAAAGGCAGAAGGCCAGTAGTAGCCTATGGCTAAGTCTTGATACTTACATCATTCACCTCATGTCCTCACATAGGCATCTTACCATTTCACATCACAAGAAGGGGGAATACAGTACAATAAGATATTTTGAGAGACAGACCACATTCACATAACTTTTACTATAGTATATTGTTACAGTTCTCGTTTATTGTTGTTAATCTCTTACTGTGCCTAATTTATAAATTAGACCTTATCATAGGTAAGTATGTAGAGGAAAGGGGAGGGAGGACTACAATAAATTCATACAATGGAATACTACTCAGCTATAAGAAAGAAAAAAACTATATAGATGTTATAACAACATAGATGGATCTCAAAGGCATTTATACAGAGGGAAAGAAGCCAGTCTCAGGGCTACAGCCTCTAAAAAATAAGTGCCACATACTGTATGAGTCGATTTATATGACCTTTTTTTTTAAATTAAATTTTAGTTAACATACCAGACAATATTGGTTTCAGTAGAATTCATTGATTCATCACTTACATACAACATCCAGTGCTCATCACAAGTGCCTATTTTAATACCCATCACCCATCTAGCCCACCCCCGACCCATTTCTTGAAAAGATGAAACTGAGAAGGTCATTGGTTGTCAGGGGTCAGGGATGGGGGAGGGGTGACTAGAAAAGTAGCACAAGGGAGGTTTTTGGATCCATGGTTTTTGTGTCCTCTGTGGCCGTTACAGGATTCAGTAGGTGTTTTTAAATGAAGAACACTACACCCCCCAAAAAGTTCATTTTACCGTATGCATGTTAAATAACATTTAAAAACATGATAGGATCCAAATGATTTTATACAAAGTAAAACCTTTGAATTCTTCAAGAAAGTTCAGTATAGTCTTAGTATAGTTATTCTGCGGAAAATGATGTAAAAGCAAATGTGGTCATGACTAAAATGAAAAGACCTACTTTGTACCTTCCTTGGGCAGCAAGAATTTATATATGGTTGTGCCTGCTATTCAAGAGCATTTGAATTTGTATGTATATAGTATATGTATATGTATACAGTTTCCTTTGTATGCTGAGGACAGAATCACCAGAGATTAATACTGAAATCCCCTTGCTATTCCTCCTTCTCTTCATCTGTATCTCCTTCAGTTTTTCTCTGAAATGAAGATTGAAAATATCTGTGGACGAGTTTTCCTTACCGTGTGTGTGTGTGTGTGTGTGTGTGTGTGTGTGTGTGTGAGTGATATGTTTCTTATACCTCTCTTTGACACAGGATTTAGAGTAGCTACTTTATTCTGTAAGATAACTCCAAATGCTCCCAACTTTCCCCTGGCTTTTCTAATTAAAAAAAAAAAAAAAATGTACACATATATTTTTAAAATATCCCTTGGGGTGCCTGGCTGGCTCAGTCAGTGGAGCATGTGACTTTTGATCTCAGGGTTGTGAATTTGAGCCCCACATTGGGTGTAAAGATTACTTAAAAAATAAAATCTAAAAAAAAAAAATCCCTAAAAATTTTTGATCACTGTCATTTTACCTCTGCATATCTTTTCTTGGGGTTTCTTTATGAAAGGACTCTTCTTTTTCTCTGTAGCTGATGAGACTTTTTCATTCTGCTGGGAATTTTGCCCCTTTTGTGTGTTACATGTGGATGCGTTGGATTTGTTCATCTCAGTAATTTCCTGTACACTTTTAACTGGAGTTGCCAGCTGGGGTTTTACGGTAGTGAGAGGCTGTGTTGGTTCTCCTACAGAAATGGCCTCAGGCCTTTCCTGAATGGAGAGCCGAACCCTATGGTCAGCAAATGGCTTTTTCCCCCCCAACAGTCTATCATCCCCACTCTGTCCTCATCATTATATCAAAGCTTTGCGTCCAAAAAGAACAGATCCAATTGTTCTGGGGACCTGGAATGACTCCTGTCCATTTTGCTTTTCCTTGGGAGGCCCTATTCAATTTGGGTAAATGGTCTGTAATCCAGAGGATCAGATTTTGCTTTATCAGCTATTTTTTAAAAATCCAGTGTAATGTTGAAAATCTACTACCCTACACAATGAAAGAAGAGTGCTTACAGTTGTTCATAATGCCTGAGCAGTGACTGTTAGTTTTTAAGTACAGGAATTTGATAGATTGTGAAAAATTTCTTGGGTAAATAAGGCTCATTTTTACTTTTTAGTAGTTTATTTTAGTACCTGATTTTCTGATTACTCCTGTCATTATTACAACAGTTAAAAAAAAAAAGGTTTTTTTCCCCTTTTGTAGGCTGTCATTATTTGTATCAAAAACAAAGAATTTGAAAAGGCTTCAAAAATTTTGAAAAAACATATGTCCAAGGACCCCACAACTCAGGTAAATTTGATATACTTTTGCTTCCCTGACTTAAATCCATCTCATTGTTTTTTGTGGGGAAACAGGGAAAGGGTTTCTTTGTCAGGAATGTGATTTAAATATTTGGCATCCTTAGCATGTTGTCTTTTATATACGGGATAAAAACATTGTGAGATTGACTTTTCAAAATTTATTTTGTATTGTACAAATTTACCTAAATTATTTTCTTGCCCATTTCTGTCTGGTTTGTGGCAGAACTTTATTTAAGTGACCAGCACCAGGTATTAAGCTATCAACTTCGGTAACGCTCCTATTACATAAATGCTGATTCTGCAGACTTGAGAACCAGCCTTGGTGAGGACTTAACTCCTCTATTTTCTGGTGTCAAAAGCTCTGTTGGTGCCCTGCTCTTTTTTTTTTCTTTCCTTTGTAAATCTAAATTTTAGTTTTTGAAAAGGTAATACATGTACATAATAAAATTCAAAAAGTACAACAAAAGAGCTTAGTGAAAATTCTCTCATCTCTTGACTTAGCCACCTCATTCATCTCCTCATAGACAACCAGTGTCTTTTTTTTTTCTTTTATCCTTTCAGAGATAGTCTAGTCTATGCATATGCAAGCAAACAAGCCTATGTGTGTGTATACAGAGATACATACATATATCTATTCTTCCTGCTCTTCCCATATATACCTGTGAGCATATTCCTACACACTAATTTGAGCATTTTGTAAATTGCTTTTTTCACTTAATATATCTTGAAGTTCATTCTATATTAGCACGTAAGGAGCTCCTTCATCCTTTTTTTCCTTAAGTTTAAAAATATTTATGTAAATGTGTAAAGGTACTTTAGATCCTAAGTTCTTCGTATTGTTTTATAGCTACATACTAACCCATTATGGCTGATCCATAATTTATTGCCCTGTTCTTTGTGGTAGGCTCCCCTTCCTATATATGAACACTGATGGCCATTGACAGCATTTGAAAGTCGATAGTGTTGTCTCAACTCACCATCACTGAATTTTTACTAGAGTTCTCCTTTCTTATGTTGCAAATATGGGTCCTTTGTGTAGAAGCTGAGAAATGATCTCCTGAACATTATCCGTGAGAAGAACTTGGCCCACCCTGTTATCCAGAACTTTTCCTATGAGACCTTCCAGCAGAAGATGCTGCGCTTCCTGGAGAGTCACCTGGATGACGCAGAGCCCTACCTCCTCACGGTGGGGCTTGGCCTTCTCTTCCCATAACTGTGATGTGGCCTTGAGGATGTGCAGGCAATTAGAAAAGGACAGCTCTTTTTAGAAGTGAAAAGAGTAAATGTGTGTAAAAGACTTTTGATTTATATGCACTGTCTTCCTTAATTAAATGCCTTAAATATACAGAAGCGGAGATTCTGACAGAGGCACATGGAACGTACCTGGTTTCCTTCACCTTCCATTTATACCTCCTACATGTGATTAATCTTGTTGTGGTTAAAGTAGGGGAACACTTGAAATGAGTGGTGGTTCCCAAAGGAGATGGAATTTGAGTTCAGTTCGGGAGCAAGAGTGGTAGATACAGTATAATAGGGTTGTTAAGAGGAGGAAGGAATAACTGGAGAAGAAAGGTGTGATGAGAAGTATGATAAGGCATAAACTAAATGAAGACGTTCTTTAATTGGATCAAAGTGATCAGCATAAAGAATGGCAGCAGTGAGGCTCAGGACAGCATGTGGAAGAATAAGAACCTAGTGTGTCCTATAGGGTGGCCTGTGATATTGGAAAACTGAGTGAGAGGGTTTTGTTTTGGTTTGATTTTGGTTTTAAATCACCAACATCTGAGAATATCTTAGCTCAGGGAGGCTGGCTGATTCAGTCAATAGAGCACATGACTCTTGATCTTGGGGCTGTGAGTTCGAGCCCCATGTTGAGTGTAGAAATTAATTAAAAGTAAAATCTTGAAAAGAAAGAAAGAAAGAAAATATCTTAGCTCATAACAGTAGATCTGCCAGGCCCATATTAGACTAGTGTTAGGTGTCCTAGCAGTCATTTGGCAGATGTGAAATTATCTGTAAAGCAGATAGTTTGGAATATTCAGGGAGCAAGTGTCAGGATACTTGAGCCTGGCCTGGGGTCCTTTATTTTGTATTCCAGATAACTGGAAAAATAACCTTCTACTGTTGGGGGGGTGCGGGGGACAAAACTTTGTTCTTTTTTTTTCTTTTTCTCTCTTTTTTTTTTTAAGAGAGAGCATGTGCAAGTGGGGGAGGGGCAGAGGGAGAGAGAGAGAATCCCAAGCAGGCTCCATGCCCGGCGCAAAGCCTGCGTGATCCCAGGACCATGAAATCATGACCTGTGCCGAAATCAAGAGTCAAACGCTCAGATGATTGAGCCATCCAGGCACCGCCCCCTCTTTTTTTTTTTTAAGTAGGCTCCATGCCCAACATGGGGTTTGAACTCATGACCCTGAGATCAAGAGTCACACGCTCTACTGACTGAGCCAGCCAGACACCCTTAGAACTCTCAGTTCTTAAGACACCACTTGTTACAGATATGTATATCTGAAACAGAATGATACTAGACTAATTGGAAATGTATAAAACTTCAGTCAGAGGGAGACAAATGGGCAGTTGGAGTTAGAGCAGGATTGGCCCACTCAGGGCTTTATGTGGTATAAGTAAGGATTTTCAGAGTTGATAGGAAAAACATATTTGTGAAATATGTTTTATAAAAAAATTTATACACAAAGTAAAAGATATTAATATAAGCATTAGTTACCCCAAGTTTGGAAGAAAAAGTTTGACTTTTGTCCATGACCCCAAAAGTATATTTGGCATTCAGAAACTAGATTAGAGATGAGATTAGAAGAATGGAAGAGGAAGTAGAGTCAAATCGCATACTTGTTTGTTGTCCAAAAGGTTGAATTCTTGCAGTGTCAAGATGGTCAGCACCACTCAAATTGAGTTCTCCTTTAGTATAGAAAATTGTGAGCCATCTTTTGAGGAGAGAAAAAAGCAAGACATTTGAGACAGTTCTTGTGAATTCTTTCCCTTTGTATGTCCTCCTCTAGTTTATGCCTTGAGTGGATTTATAAGTGAACATGTTTGCATGTTGAGTATGTACATTCATGAAAGAAGAGATTTAATGAAATTCTGTGACTTCCTCTTCCTGATGACATCCTTCTTTTCCCAGATGGCCAAAAAAGCTTTGAAATCTGAGACTGTCGCCTCAGGTACAGTGAAGGAAGATAAACAGCCAGCACCAGAGCCTGTGCAGAAGCCACTCAGAGAACCTGCAAGGTGAGAGGGATGCCCTTTTGCGATCTTGGGCGAAACATAAGGGTAGTCTGTTGGAAGCAGTCTCCTTAGAGTAGAATCAGTTAGTTTCTCCTAGTACTGACATGTTATTTGGTGACTTATATAAGGCAGTGTGGGAGTTACAGAGCATACCTCGGGAAAATGAGAATATTGAAGATGCGATGTCATATCCCTGACAGAAGTTCCTGACTGGTTGTTCCTCAAAGGTTCTTTCCTTCTCTGTTGTCCTGTCCTTGCCCATATTCACTCATTACGTCCTTGTGGATACCTGATCTCTCAATGCACTGTTCAGACTTGTGAATCAGATTCCCAAGACAAGTTGTTAAATAGGGGTTACAGGTTTAGATGCCTTTGGGGGCCCAGTAGAAAATGTACAGGAGTGAGTACAGGATAATGCATTTCAGAGCATGTGAGTGTGAACCAGAGAGGGCATGCTTTTCAGCTTCGTGTGATTGTTGCAATGTGGAAATGTCCAAGGATGCCCAAACTTCAGTTCAGATTTTTATGTGAGACATCCAGTTTTGTTTTTGTTTTGTTTTTTGACGTTTCCCAGTGTGGGGAGGCAATTAGTCCAATTTAAAGAAAACAAAACTTGCATAGGTTAGGCAACAAGACATATCTGTCAGCTGGGTTTGGCTTGTAGGGTGCCAGTTTGCCCTCTCCTAACAGTTTTTAATTTAATTATACCAGTTATTCCAAATCATAGTTGAACTTAACTTTATTATGAAAAGGCAGTTTCTCATTGTTCCAAGACTGGCACACTTCTAACTCTGACAATTCTCAAAATCCCATTTATAAGTGTACTGTAGGAGAAAGGGGGCAGAATGGAGACCAGTCTTTTCCTTCTTTCACATGAGGGTTGAACTGGAGAGCTGGAAGAGTTTAGACTTCAAGGTGAGATTGCTGAATTGTCATTTGGTTGCCCAGACAGACTCGTACCTGTTCGGCACTATACACAGTTCTGACGTAGTTGCTATAGTTCACGCAGACTAAAGGGATTAGCATGCTGGCTAAGGAGGTCTCTTGGAAGAGGAGTGTCATTGGCCCTAGTCCTTTAAGGTTCTCTTACTTGGGAGTTTAAACTCCAGAGCTCAACTTCTATATCATATAAAGCCTCTATTTATGCTTATAAATGGAAGCTTTATAATTAAAGGTTGTTTTGAGCAACTTTTTTTTTTTTTTTTCCAAATGAAGTGTCCTCAACTTGAGGAGTCCTCTAATTTGAAGCTTCACACTTTGGAAAAGTTGTGGCTGTTTGGATGAGCACCAGTAATGGTGAGACTGATCTTTGTATATCTGCTTCATGTGTAGGCAGTTACGGAGTACTCCAACCACCATTGGAATTATGACCCTGAAAGCGGCTTTCAAGACTCTGTCCAGTGCACAAGATTCTGAGGCAGCCTTCTCAAAACTGGACCAGAAAGATCTGGTACTTCCTAATCAAGTGTCTCTGCCATCACCAGCCCTCAAAAACAAGAGACCAAGAAAAGATGAAAATGAAAGTTCAGCCCCTACTGAGGGTGAGGGTGGCTCCGAACTGCAGCCCAAGAACAAGCGCATGACAATAAGCAGATTGGTTTTGGAGGAGGACAGCCAGAGTACTGAGCCGAGCACAGGCCTCGACTCCTCCCAGGAGGTCGTCCCGGCATCACCATCCAAGCCCACCGTTCTCAACCAACCCCTCCCTGGGGAGAAGAATCCCAAGTATGAAGACGTTCTTTGTGGCAGTTTTGGGGCTGGTTGGTGGTCCTGGTTGGGCCTGGTATTGCTTCCATGAATGAAGTAACTTTCAGCTAAGTTATTCACCACCAAGGCTTGCTCAGACTGCTAGAATGTGACTTGGGAGTGGGGAGTGACGACATAGCCATCCCTGCCAGTTCTGAAGCCCCACCCGTGGGCTTCGAGGCATTGCACTAGGCGTGAGTGAGGATGGAAGGGTTTCAGAGCCTCCTACTCATTGCTGCTTTCATTTTTAGCAAACTTCTGAGTGCCTTGACTACTAAGTACCAGTCTTCCTTGTTAAAAGAAATTTGTCTGAGTTAGGCCACTTTAGACTTTGATCCTTAAAAAAGATTTATGAATATTTATAGTTTTGCACCTTCTATGAGTATTTAAGACTTGGCAAACTCAGTAAATATCTCCTAATCTCTCACATTCTGCTAGGCTCTGTGGGGCAGTGGTTAGAATGCTTATATTTTGCTCCCTGTCATGGGCTGGCTCTTAAGTTTTGCTACCCTTTGTGCTCTCTTGTGGATCCTTCCTCTAAGCAAACTGGTTTGCTTGTTCTGTCTGGAACATACTCTCTTTGTTTCTACTGCTGTACTCTTCTTGCTTCCTCTCATTCCCCACAGTTGGGTTTTCATTCCTCCATCATTGCTTGTGAGAATCCCATCCCTCCTTCAAAGGGAAGAGAAGCTGATATTGATGAAGTACTTTCCATGGGCCAAGCACTTTTCACATATTATTTTACTGGATCTCTAGAATCCCCACTCTGTAAGTGATATGTTAGCCCCACTTTTAGATGACAAAGGTTTAGAAAAGTTATTAATTTGCCTGAAATCACAAAGCTGAAAAGTGGCAAAGTTGGGCTTTGGGATTTTTAACCCTAATCAGTCTTGACTCAAAAAGTTAATGGCCCATACACCACCTACACCAAGATGCTTCTTAAAATTCTGCTTCTTCCATGAATCTCCCCTGGCAACCCTGCTTTAAGTGATCATCTCACTGGTCACCCAAGGTCATTGCCATCTCTACCACTGCTCTGACATGCATGTGCTAGGTGCCCAGAGAGGCTGTGGCATCTAAATGATTAATACTTAGGCACAAATCTGCACAATACATACCATTACCTACATTTGGAAGTGAGTGAGTCATTGGCTGGGCAAGCAAATGGAGCTCAACACACTTTTATTCTCATTTGATACATGATCTCCTTTATTCCTTGCAGCAGTCCTGTAAAGCATAGATATTACTGCTATGAACAGATGAGGAAACTGTAGAGAATGCATGATTACAGTGGTTTTATAAATGGGAGGATTCGTGAAGATTTAGACCTGTTTACCTCTCTCATGTGTCAAGCACATGAAGTTTGAAGGGTATTTTAAAGCAGAGGTTGGCAAACTACAGCTCCTGGGCCTAATATGCCTGGCACCCACTTTTGGAAGTCAGCCACAAACATCACATACGTATTGTTTGTGGCTGCTCTTGACGCTACACTGAGTTGAATAATTGCAACACAGACAGTAAGGCCTGCAAATCTGAAGGTACTCTCTGGTCCTTTACAGTAAAAGCCTGGCTAAAGGATTTGCTCATGAGGTACCTGGGAGCTCCAGGGAAGAAGAGTTCAGTCTGCTCAGCAAAGTTGTGGGTGGAACAAGCCTTGCAGAGGAGCAAATGTTGAGCTGACCTCGAAGGATGAATAAGAGGTCATCAAGCATATTGTGGGGTGGGGGTTCTAGACAGCAGGGATCTCTTGTATAGTCATGAGAAAGCCTAGTATGCTCCAGAAAACATCATGTATTCTGTATGGCAAAAGAATATAATGCACAGAGAGGATGAAGGAAAGAAATGTGTGGATGGGTAGATGGGCTAGGTCTTGAATTCTTTTTGTATTCTATCAGTCAGAGGTTCTTAAGCTGGGCTTCCTATCACAGTGACCTGTGGGATGTTTAATAAAATAGATAATCCCAGGATCCTGAGTACTGAATTAGAAGGGGCAGGATCTGTAATCTGCTTTTCTAACTATACCCCAGATAATTCTACTACAGCTAATCTGAGGGCCTGATGAACTACCACTGATGGCTTCTGAATAGGCACTGAGGCAAAGAGATCAGATAGGTGGCTGGAGACTGCTACTGAATGAGTAGTCAAGATCTGGAGGAAGCTGGGCTGGTGGAATTGAAGGCAGGATTAGGGTATATCATCTGGAGGGCAGGGTCACAACTAGATTTTTATATGTCCAATGGCACTTGGCACAGGGCAAATGCTTATTAGCTATTTGTTAACCAAATAAAATAATAATTCTTGGATTCTTGCAATTTAAAGGGTCCTACCCAAAACTTACATAAAAGGCCAGCAAAGGGTTAACATTTTAGGCTTCCTGGCCACTTGTGTCTCTATTGCTTATTTTTGGTTTTGTTTTGTTACAACCCGTTGAAAATGTAAAAACCATTCTTAGCTCAAGGATTGTACAAAAACCAGCAGCCAGAGGCTGTAGTTTGCTGACCCCTCTAGACCAGACCCCTCTAGCCCATTCACTGCTCATCAAGTTCTAACTTTACCAACAGGAGCTTAAGGACCAGGAAGTGACGTGACTTGCCTAGGATTGCACAGCCACCTCACAGTGAGATGAGGACCCAGATTTCAGCCCCTTCCACAACAGAAGTTAGGCAAAACCAAACGTGTGTACACAGAATAAGTGTTGCGTTCAAAGGAGGAGCAGGAGGTTGCCATAGTGGTCTGTGCAGATTGTCTGCAGGCAGAGTGAACAGACACATGGGTGAAAATGACAGTCCCAGAGGTTAAAATCAGTTTTATCCCAGCATGGGGATAAGCAGGCAGAAAACTAAAGCTGTAATTCTGACTTTTATTTATAAACAGTAACACAGTTAATATCCTGAAAAGGAAAAACATCATGTAATTTTTTTCACTTTGTCTCAAGCAAATTATTCTCAGAAATAATATTTTTGGGGATATGACCCAGCTTAAAAATAAAGTAAAGTAGATAGTTTACCATTTGTCTCAGCCATGTAGGCAATTTCATAGAAAACTCCTGGAACTCAAGGAATTTTTTCCAAGTCTGTGTACTTCTTAAGTGAACAGCTTTCATTACTCATTTGCAAAATACCTAGCCAGTCTTAAAAATAAATTTCCATTCATAGTTGGGGAAGGAGGCAGAGGTTTGTCTCTGTACTCTCTTGGTCAAGTTTTACAAGTCATTTGATCTATATAAATTCTTCAAAATTAAAATCAGATACTTTACATATTTGCTTTGTAAAAGATGTTACAATTCTGAGATCAGATTTGTGCTGTGTTATGTTCCGAGGGCCATTTATTATTAATCGGGTAAACATAGTTAAAGTTGAATAGGAAAGACTGACTACAATTTTCATTTATTCAATAATTCAAGTTTGGGATTATTTCTTTAGCTTTGGGACTTTTTTTTGATTACACTCAGGTACTTAACATTTCACTTTTACAGGAAGGATTCTTATTTGTTTACACTCTGATCCTCAGTGGTTTAATTTATTTGCAGCTCTTTGATAATCCTGTTACTACTCTAGCATTTACTTCTCCAGCTCCTGTTAGATTATGTGTTACTGTGCTAGATGGTTGAGGTAGACAAATGAAGATACAGAGCTTGCCTTCAAGGTGCTTATGATTAAGGGGTATGCTGTGAACTGGCTGTTTAATAAAGTGGAAGCACAACCACAAGGGCAGAGGAGTGGAGGCTTTTTGTGTGTATTCGGGGCCAGGACTTAGGGTAAGCTTCATTGGGAATGATGGCCTTAAAAAATGGGTAGAATTTTACTTCGCAGGGAAGGGAATCCCAAGCAGAGGGAAGTGTAGAGAGGAAAGAACAGAGCTTATAGAAGGAAAAGAGCAGAAGGCATGGCTGCCGTTTGTGCTGATGTGGGTGGAGAGAGGAGGCTTTGGTAGCAAGAAATTGTCTGGAGCCAGACTGGAGGATCTTCATTCACCCATACAGGCTTCAATGTTGAGGCAGGGAGAAGCCATCATGGAACAGAGATGAGGTAATTTCAGACTGATGTTCAGGTGGTTTTGGAAGGGGAAGGGGCTGAGGACAGAGACTCCAGTTAAGAGACTAGTGATACAGGTGAAAGGTACCAGTGCTTGGACAAGGGGAATGGAGAGGGAAAAGAATGCAGTTCAGAGATTGGACCAGGGCATGTCTTTGAACATGGAGCATGTCTTTGAAGAACTGGGAGCAGTTTGCATGTTCTGGGTTAGAAGAATGCCGAGTGAGACCTTTAAAATGAGAATCCAAACCAACCAACCAACCAAGAACAGGAAAATGAACAGATTTTGAGGGGGACAGTGGTGTATTCATTCATTGCTGAGTTTGAGGGATGATCCTGCAGCCTGCGGGACAATGACATAGAGACGCCTGGCCAGGTCAGGACTTTGGGAATTGTAAATGGATCTTCACTGTGGTCACAGAACAGGGAGGAGTACAGGCCACGAGAGAGCCGAGGGTAAAATATGGGATGACCCTGATGAATCTGTTTTACATCTTGTCCTCTTGTTGATCTCCCCTCAGAGTACCCAAAGGCAAATGGAACAGCTCTAATGGGGTTGAAGAAAAAGAGACATGGGTGGAAGAGGATGAACTGTTTCAAGTTCAGGGTAAGCTAGGACATTCTCCTTGGTCTCCTTGACAGTAGCTGAAGTATAGATGCCTGTTACTATCACATTAATGTTCCAGAAACTGCTTGTCTCCAAACTAGTATAAGTCTAGTAAGTTCCTCATTGTGATTCACGAGGAGTCAGTTTTATGTCCTTTCCCATTAAACGATGGAGACTGTCAAAGCAGCACTTTAAACAGAATTTTTAATTAAAAAAAATTTTTTTTTAGTAGGCTTCATACCCAAGTTCTCAGGGCTTGAACTCACAGCCCTGAGATCAACAACAGTAGCATCCTCCACCGACTGAGCCAGCCGGGCACCCCATGTTTTTGTTTTAATAAATCCTATATTTAATTCTAGCTGATGTTCTTACTAAAGTCTTTTAATTAAAGGTAGAAGTGGCCCTTCCCTGCATTTCTTGTTTAAGTAAAAAAAATCTCTTACCAGTTTATTTTTTTCCAAAATAAGAAACTTTACTTTTCCATAATTAATATTAAAACTTGTAGCATTTGCATCAGAATATCTCCCACCACATACTTTGCATTCTAATGGAAATATCTTAAGTACTAAAACATAATCTTGGAGATTCTAAAGACTTTGGTAACACAGCAACAGTAAACCTTCCAATCTCAATTTTATCCTTAAAAAGTACCTTAATTGGCACAATCATAGTTGGCAAGATCAAGATCACACAGGAAATGGAAGTAACAGAAAATCAATAAAAGTGGCATAAAGTATTTAAAAACAACAGGATCTAAAAGTTCCAGAAAACATCTACTTCCAGTGCAGTCCAGATTTATCAGCTTTAAAATCTGCTTCCACTACAGTATGAAGTACTTCCACGATTTAAAAATAAATAACCTGACTCTGTCTGTAAATATCCCTTTTCCTGAACCACCACTACTGCTGTAGGAAGCACTGCTGGGACAGTAGTATCTGCTGCAGCAGACCTCTAGCAAGTTTCACCTGTGTGCAATTTTGCCTTTTCTTGCAGCTTTTTAATGGCTCTTGTTGGCTTGCAACGGCATGTCTTTTATACTAGTATACCCTCCTCTAGCCCTCTGGCCTTTCGAAAAATTATCTTTGTGCATTTTTTTGAGGCCTGATGTCTTTCCTTATGGTGAGAATGTGGAACTTGAGCAGCTCTCACATGGTCTCTCTGAGTGGGGAACAATAATTACTATCCTGTTCTTGTTTAAGGCTTACTATCCTGTTCTTGTTAAGATCTTGAACCACACTTTACGTACATAAAATGATCAGGGATTTGAAAATTCTGGCATATGACAGTAAAATTGTGTTATTTCAAAGCAGTGGTTAGCAAGGGGTTGTAAAGCAGAAATTATACACACAACATTATAATACACTTCACTTGAACACAGGTTTGAACTGCACGGGTCCACTGACATGCATTTTTAAAAAATAAATACAGTATAATACTGTAAATGTATTTTTCTTAGGATTTTATTTCTTACTTTCTTAACCTTTTCTCCAGCTTACTGTAAGAGTATAGAATATATTACATACAACATGCAATATATGTGTTAATTGACTGTTTATGTTATTGGTAATGCTTCTGGTCAACAGTAGGCTATTAAGTTTTTGGGGAGTCAGTGTAGATTTTTGACTAGATTGCGGGTTGGGGCTCCTAACCCCCACATTCTTTAAGGGTCACTTGTATATGTGCATATATTAGACTTTTAACACAGTCACTCAGTAATTTTAAAAGTCATGTAGGTTTTACTAAAAAGCCTGAAATCCATCATTAACCTTAATTGAATGTCTTTATTGAATGTCTGTCTGTAAACTATTTGCTCTGTAGAGATTCTCATTGGCTGAAATGACTGTTACCTTGTAAACAAAGGACAAAAACAAATTACCATTTAGTGACAGCCTTTCTTCTCTCAATGTTGGGAAATTCCAATTAAGTTTTCCTTTTAAGAACATTTGATGTCTTTTTCTTGTGGTTTGTTCACAAGAGAAAGGTGAACTCTGAAATGAATCTACTTTTAATGTTTTCCAGCAGCACCAGATGAAGAGAGTGCAACCAGTATAACAAGAAAGCAGGTAATTTAAAATTACATTTTCTGACCTTTTCTGGTCGTGTGGATAGAACAAAGGTAAAATAAGTACGCACACCTCACGGCATACGGTGTATTTCCATGCACCTGGAACATGCATAGGACATAGGATGTTTCCATGCACCTGGAAGAAGGTCTTTCAATTTTCCAAATAATCCAGGATTATTCCACATAATCCAAAGTAAGTTAAAGGAAGAAATTCTCTGGAAGAAAAACCTAGGAGGACAGAAACCTGATACATTTTCCTATGAACAACATACGTTTGAAGTTTTTAATGCCGAAGTGATTATTAGTTGACAATGAAATGGCAGGACACGGAAAATTATTAAATGTCTAAATCCACAGTGTTAGCTTATCTGTATCATGTTTTAAAAACATAAACCCTTCTTTTGGGTTCAGATTATTGTCCTACGATTCTTGAGTTTACCTCTTCATTGTAGGAAAATGTGAATCAGTGGAGAGACAGGTTGTGATAAATATTTTGGTTTTCTTTTGCAGAAGTGGACTGTAGAAGAAAGCGAGTGGGTCAAGGCTGGAGTGCAGAAATATGGAGAAGGAAACTGGGCTGCCATTTCCAAAAATTATCCATTTGTTAACCGAACAGCTGTGATGATTAAGGATCGCTGGCGGACCATGAAAAAACTTGGCATGAACTGAAACAGGCTTTCATTTCCACAGAATTCACAGGAGCATGGTTCCTAATAATAGCCCCTGATAGTCTGTTTTTCTTTCAGAAGCTGGGCTGGGATGAGAATTTTGGGCATCCTCCTCCAACATGGGGGAGGTACCAGTTCTACTTCATTGCTGTTGAAGATCATGGAGCTGAGAAACAAAGCCAAGTCCACCCCATGTCCTTGGCAGAGATGACAGGCACATAGCTTGTACAGTGCCAGAATATCATTAGTATTTCCCTTCTTTAGTGGTTTGCTTGAATTTAAATCCCTGGTAATCAGTAGAACCTTCTCCTAGGAAATGGTGGAGTCTGTTAGGAGCCACTCATGACTCTGACCTGTTAAAACCAGCAACGTGAGCATTATTTGGAGTGAACTTGTTCCAGGTAAAGCTTTGGCCTTCTGATGCAAATGCAAAGGACCTTCATCTGTCATGAACCCAGGTTGATGAGAGACCAGTCCTGGTGGAATCAGTGTCTCTTTAAAAACTCTAGCCAGTTGTAACATCAACATCTAGACCTGACAGCCTTGGCATTTGCTCCCAGTATTTGCTGGGCTAGGCAGGCAGGTTTAACCTCCACCTCTCCTGTGGTTGAACCAGTGTGTTTTTTGGTAAAATGGTGATTGTAGATAAGCTTAGCCCTTTACCCCAGTCCCCCTGCCCAAGTCTCTTCCTTATGCTGGACTTTTAAAGCTTAAAAAAATCTTGACTGAATATAAATGCCTAATTACATTCTTTGTGAAATGGTTGCTTCCGCCTGATTCCCTAATTGTGCTGTGTTAGTGTCTTGCTCTGAAACTCAACATTCCCTTCTCCTTTTGTACCTTGTTGTGCTTGCTGTCTCTCTTGGACATCCTTAAAGACTGTCTTTTTGGCAAAAAAAAAAAAAAAAAAGAAAAAAAAATCAGTAAAGTGTTTTCTGTAATCTTTTTTTAAAATATGAGAACTAATTATTGTCCATAACTTGTAGCACTCTTCATTAAAGTCTTGCTTCTCTCAAATGTTAAGTAGCTATTTAATTCTAGCAGAGCACGTATGAGCAGATGGAGGTAGCACCATGTTGAACAATCTTTGCTGAACCATGTTGACTGTGTTAAGAAGCTGATGTCAGCTTGTATTGGGTGTTTTAATCCTTGAAAGCCATGTCCAACAGAGATGTGGAAACTTCCTTTTAATTTGTCCATTTCTTCATATAACATATTTTGGGACAAAATTCCCCCTTTCTCACATTTGAGTGAAAGGCAAGTTGTAAAGAAATGCTACAGTTTTAAAATTCATCCTGTACCTACAAGTTAGAAACTTTATAGAGCTTTTTTATATATTTACATGTTTTGGAATTTAGTATCCTGTTTTCCTATCAGTTAATCCCAAATGAAGCTACAGTGAAAAGGTGAGACCCAAATCCCATTGATCTGGTTCCCCTAAACAGGGTTAGGATCCAGAAGCTTTTCTCTCCTCCACTCTCACATTATTAGACTCTGCTCTCTAGGTAGAAGAGAGATGTGGGATATATTCAGGGAAGCAGAGTATCCCTATCAGTGTTTCTCAAACTGAGAAATGCATAAGTCCATTAACGCTTTTTAATGTAACTTCAGAGGTGTTTTTATGATAGTATTATTGAAATGGGTACACACATAAAACTATGCCTACAGCTTCCATAGAACTATGAAATGTACTGTGAACTGATGATTCTTTTGCTGAATTTAAGTCACTGCTCATGACATGGGTAGCGTTGGGACTATAGCCGTGACAGGATGTGGGTGGGGGTGCCTGTGCCACCGTGCACTGAGAAGTGATCCCAATCTCTCGCACCTTCACCTTAGCAAGACTGCTGCAAACCACTGTGCCTGAAGGGTACGGTGATGTCACGTAGCCTTCGCTAGACCTGAACACTATTACGAAGTCTGTTCTTTGCCTATTAGCTTTGTGACACTTAAGATATTACCACTTGGAGTCAATGCACTGAATTCTGAAGCAATACTTGGTTAGAAGGTGCTAATGCTTTTTTGTTTTTTTGGTTTTTTTTTTAAGATTATGGCTGAAATAAAAACATTATACACTGTCAGCACTCAAAGACTGTCTAGAAACACTGTCCTGGTAGGTAAGAGGGTGAGGCTCACTCAAAGCCCCAGCTGCACCAGCCGCGCTTCTGGGACAGTGAGCCGGCCACCTCAATCTCTGAATGAACATTTCCTCATCTATAAGTCAGTAGGTAATGGTACCTCTCTTGCAGGGCTGTTGAGAGAATAAATAAGCAAGTAAATCTCTTAGCTCAATGCCAGCCATGAGGTCAGTGGATCAGTGAGCCTTTTTCCCCGCTGTGAGTGAAGAAGTGATAAATAAAAGAAGAAAGATCAAGAGTTTGAATAATAGAAATAGTCTTTTAAGTGGGTTTTTGTATAGTTTTAGATGAATATATCAGTCAGGTGGGAGAAAGAACAAGGATTATCAGTGGAGGGGTTTCACCACTGCCTCTCGCTCACTTTATCCATTAAAATTTTTGTACATACTCCCATGCTGTGCTTTTTGCTCTCTAACCTCTAGCACTGGACGGAACAAATTCTGTTGAAACAGATCTGCCCCATATGTCCTACTGGGGCAATAGGTATCATTTAGCAATTAGATATGAATAAGAGAAAGAATCTCCCCGGCCAAACCTTGTCAGTATATTCAGATGGTTGTAAATAAACTTACCAAATGTTTACCCCCAAGAAGCAGGTATGAAAAACCATAACCCAAAGGAAGGAGAGAAATATCTCTTCTGAAGTAGCAGATTCTATCTAGCAGCCATGAAGTAGGTTTGGTAAACCACTGAGGTATTTTTGTTTTTGTTTTTGTTTTTTTACTGTTTGCTTATTTTTGAGAGAGGGAGAGGGAGAGAGAGAGAGAGTGTGAAAGCAGGGGAGGAGCAGATAGAGAGAGAGACAGGGAGACACAGAATCTGAAGCAGGCTCCAGGCTCTGAGCTGTCAGCACAGAGCCCAACTCAGGGCTCTACCCCATGAACAGTGAGATCATAACCTGAGCCGAAGTCAGATGCTCAATTGACTGAGCCACCCAGGCACCCTGCAGTGAGTTTCTGAGGTAAAAACAAAACCTCTTCCTGTGAGCCAAGCATGGAGGTATCACGCCACTTCTATTATGGAATATCCATGTGTGGCCCCGAAACTGGCCTAAGTGTGACTTGCGAGTTAATGATTACCCTAGCAGGTGTCTTAAACTGCTTGGTTTCACTGGGCTTGTGCAAACAGTTCACCTACAGAGGAATCTTCAGAAAGCGGCATGTTCCCTTTGCTCTCTGGAGCTGGACTGGTGGTTCTGAACCTAGTGACCTCTGCTAGGAGCCTGAAGACAGAACCCTTTAGTGGTTCTGGGGACCAGCCACACTTCCATGGAGCAGATCGATCTGACTTTGCCATCATGATCCCTCCAGGAGGCACAGAGTGCTTCTGGCAATTTGCCTACCAGACTGGATACTTCTATTTCAGTTATGAGGTAAGTACAAGGGCTCCTCTAGCCATACTGGGGACTTGTTTTTTTTGTTTGTTTCCTTTTGTTAAGTGGGTCAGGTTTTACTCGAATACAAGATTCTGTTTGTCTTTCTTATGCTGTGATTCCCTACCTGTTAATGAAATGGACCTGCAGTTAAGATGGAAACTCTCCATGAATGAACAATCACTATAACATATGGATTGACTAATCAAAATGGGGGCAATGGAGGTGTGCTCAAAGCCATGGGACAAACAAGCTACCTCTTCCCAGAGAGGTAATCGTATATTAACTCAGATTTGGAGATGAGAGGGGAGAGAATCCACTTTTTAAAACATTAAAATAATATGGATATGGTACAAAGTAAAATGAAAACCTACATGAACTTTGGCAACAGACCCTGAGATTTGAAAGAAAGATGCTTCTTTACGGGGCTAGGGGAGCCAACATTTATTCTCTTGCTTTTAGGGGTAATTCTGGCAAATTAAAGAATCACTGACTCAAGATTGCTCCATTTGGCCAGTCTTGTTTCTTTAGGAAGGTAAATGTTTAAAAGTTGCCTGTTCACAGGCCAAGTACATTTATCCATCCTGTGGTCTTACACCACACTGCCAAAGGATGGTGAACTCAATAGTAAAGTCAGAAGCTGTTCATTTCCTTGTTCTTTATCTTAGAAACCTGTTAACTTTCTAAATTTTATTTACATAGTAATAGACTCTATTGATCTCATTCCATTCCACTGTAACTCAAAGCTTATTTTAAGTTAGCTTATCAGAGCCTTTTCTTATCTCTGAATTTGGAACAGTAGCTACTAATCAGCTCACTGTAGCCTGGGCTTATCAAGACACAGCTTGGGGACAAGTTCCTACTGAATGCCTTATTTATTTGCTGTCAAGCAGCAAATAAGCCCAAATCAAGGACACTAGGGAAGTCAAAACCAAGCAAGTTCATTCAAGAACTCCATAGCCAAAACATACACATCAGTTGATACACGATGTATGGTCTGAGACATGTCTTCTTAACTGGAGTGCTATTGGCATTTTGGGCAATTCTTTGTCCTGCAATACTGTTTCTAACACAGCAGAATGTTCAGCATTGCTGTCCCTTCCTATCTCCCCAACACCACTGTTGTCTCCATCCAGATTCCCAGAGAACCACTGTGCTGATGATCATGAATGTCAATCTTACTATTTAGCTAGCTCTTGGTGATGTAGCAGGGGTTTTCTCCCTCTTTAATGTGTCTTGGCAGGTGCAGCGGACACTGGGAATGTCACATGACCGGCATGTTGCTGCCACAGCACATACCCCACAGGGTTTCCTCATAGACTCCTCTCAGGATGTTCGGGGCCAGATTAACTTCTCTATCAAAGAGACAGGTCTGTTTTTATCACCACAGCTACTGTAATAATCCTAAATTTCTTTGAAATTGGGTAAATAATGAGAAGTACTGAAATTACTTTTTTCAGTTTGAGAGAGGGCCAGTGAGCACGTTAGTGGAGGAGGGGTGGGGGAAGGAGACAGAGAGAGAGACAGAGAGAGAGAGAGAGAATATACCAAGTAGGCTTCACACAATCAGTGTGGAGCCTGACGTGGACCTTGATCTCCCGAACCCATGAGATGATGACCTGAGCCAAAATCAAGATCTGGATGCTCAACCAACTGAGCCACCCAGGCACCCCTGAAATGATAACCTGAGATATATTAGCCCTGGCTTTTTCACACGGGGATGATCAAACAGTAGGGGGAAGAACCCAGTTTTCAACATCAAAAACCAGCCTTCAACACCGATATCAAATCTTTCCCGGAGACTGCCTGTAGTGGAGGACATTAAGCAGCAGGCAGTTGCTGTCAGATTCAGGGCAGGGTCTCCAGGTGACTAATTACTGTAACTCCAGGGTCCAGAAGCTCAATTTTATCTCATCATCTCCAACTGATGAGGTTATGGGAAAGTGACCAAAAGAGAGACCCATTTATAATACAGAATTCCAACTAATAAATTTATTACATGATAACATTCCTTTCCAGTCACCAGAATACTTGAGCCAGTTATGAAATAGCAGACTCAGAACAAAAGGAAATGCATGGCCATGAAAATATCCACAAACGACAAAACACTTCCCCAGTCATCAGAAAATTCCTACAGCCAGATTAAGCCTATCCCCACCCTGGACAACACTGGTCAGTTTTAATTGCCCTCTCTACTAGCCAGGTGTACAGAAAAAAAAAAAGTGTTTCTGAATCGGGGCATAAAACAATCCTTCACTGTGTAGCACAGGATTTTCAGCACCATATGGTATCTGGCATCTTTGGCTCCCATGTATCAGCAGTGCCTTCTAACCATTAGAACAATCAAATAACTGCCACGCCCTTTTAATCCCGCTCTTCCCTGCTCCCACACACACACACACACACACACAAAGGGAGGCACACACAAAAGGGAGGATCCCAGTTGAGAACCAGCACTAGTTCATACCCCAAACCATTAGCTCCCGTACAAATCACCTTGCAGAAGTTACTCCATCCAGCAGGATAGCTTCTTTCATTCACAACACATCATTTTCTCTAGTTTCAAGTTCAAGACGGTATCCCCCAGTAATGGTGTACAAGAAGGCAAATAGCATGCTCTTAATTTCAACTCATTTTGTTGAGAAGAGCTTCAGTAAGAGATGTGGGAACTACAGGTGACAAAGGAGAAAACATGGTTTCCTATCTAGTATAGAACCAATTTACTTAATAAATTTACTTCTTATAAATTTACTATTTTATAGAACTCAGTTACTAATATTTGGCAAAACAGTATCATAACTGATACTCAGTAAAGTAAGTTTCATGGAAGATCACGTAAGGCCTTCCACCTTAAACATTCTATCTTTGTACTTCCTAAGTGAAAAGAAGGTATTAAGTAGCACATTTAACACTGGTAAACAGGTATCTCCAGGGAAATCTAGAGGGTGGGAGTTCAACAAAGGGTGGAGGCCAAGACTTGGTAATGATCTAGGGATTCCTACAGGTTTTTATCAGCTTTGTCTAAAAAATCAGCAAAATCACTTTGGTTCTGTCCAAGTTTACCTCAATTTTGGAGTTTTCTACGAGGGGCCTGAGATGGACCACAAACAGAAGAATGAAAGAAAACAACTGAATGATACCCTGGATGCAATTGAGGTAACTGTTTTGTGAGAGAAACATCTGTGGAAACATCCTTGAAAATTAGTAATATCATCTGAGGGCTCATTTGGGGAGAAACCAAACAGGCAAGAGGATTTGAAACCTTCAATTTTTATAACTTAGAGCTCTTAAAATTCCTCACTTGTTTATAACAGGAGTTGACAAAATATGGTGCACAGGCCAAATCTGGCCCAGTGCCTGTTTCTTTTTTTAAAGTTTATTTATTTATTTAGAGAGGGAGAGAGAGAAAATCCCAACCAGGTTCTGCGTTGTCAGCACAGAGCCTGACACAGGGCTTGATCCCACGAACCCCTAAGATCATGACCTGACCCAAAACCAACAGTTGGATGCTTAACCGACTAAGCCACCTGGACGCCCGTTTTTTCAAATTTTAGATAGAATTCACTATTTTAAAATGTACAATTCTGCGGGTTTTAGTACATTCCCAAGGTCATGCAACTATTACCTGCATCTAATTTCACAAGTTTCATCAGCCCCAAAAGAACTCCATACCCATTACTCACTCCTCCTTCCCCATGCCCCCCTCCCCAGTCCTGGGCAATCACTCACTAATCAACTGTTTCTTTAAATTTGCCTATTCTGTGCACTTCACATGAGTGTAATCATACGATGTGGCCTTTTGTTTCTGACTTCTTTCACTTAGCATGTTTTCAAGAGTCATCCACATTATAGCAGGTATTAATACTTCATTCCCTTTTATGGATGAATATCCTCTTTTATGAATGTATTAGTTTCTTATCGACTCATCAGCTGATGACATTTGGGTCATCCACTTTTTGGCTATTAGGAATAATGCGGGTATGAACATTTGCATGAAGTTTTTGTGTGAACATGTTTTCATTTCTGTATACCAGTTAGTAGGATACTCTGGTGGGTCATATGGTAACTCTGTTTAACTTTATGAGTAACTGTTTTCCAGTGCCTAAACCATCTTACACTCCCACCAGCAGTATCTGAGGGTTTCAATTTTTCCACATCCCTGCCAACAGGTTACTGTGTCTTTTACTAAAGCTGCCCTAGTGGGTGTGAAGTTGTATCTTGTGGTTTTGAGGTATGTGTCCCTAATGACTAATGACATTGAGCATCTTTCCATGTTTTTTGGCCATCTGTATACCTTCTGTGGAGAACTGTCTATTCAAATCATTTTCCCGTATTAAAATTGGGCTGTCTTTCCCGGGCTGGCCTGAAACCCAGGCCAGAGCACAGGGTCTGGCCAAGGAGGAGGGATTCTTGACTCAGATTCCAGGAACTCCTTGATGCTTTTTGAAGAGGATGAAGGTAGCTAGCTTTATTACAGACAACTCTGACCGCATCCCCTATCTACCCAGAAGAATGCAAACCCCCTTTTTTAGTCTTCTCAGGGAGTTCTGAGGGATCATTCCCTATTCAGCTGCCACAGTTGGGAGAGAGGGGAGGTATGAATTAAAAGTCCACATCACAAAAAAAAAAAAAAAAAAAAGAAAAGAAAGAAAATAAAATAGGGCTGTCTTTTTATGGTTGAGTTTTAAGTTTTTTATATATTCTGGATCCTTATCAGATAAATGATTTGTAAACATTTTCCCTATTCTGTGGGATGTCTTTTCACTTTCTTCATAGTATTTTTCAACGCACAAAATCCCACTGCGTATTTCTGTAAATGAAGTTTCACTGAAACACAACTATGCTTGTTTGACAATTATATATGGCTGCTTTTATGCTAATAAGAGCAGAGTTCAGTAGTTGCAACAGAGACTGTATCACCTACAAAGCCTAAACGATTTACTATCTGGTCCTTTAATAAAAAGTTTGCAGGGACACCTGGCTGGGTGAGTCAGTACAGAATGTAACTCTTGATTTCAGGTTCATGGATTTCAGCCCCACGTTGAGTATAGAAATTACTTAGATAAATAAATACTAAAAAAAAAAAACAAAAACCAAAAAAAGTTTGCATGCAAGCCCCCATCTTCTACCATCTACAAAAAACAGAAAACATCAGCCAGAGGGGCAATGATGTACTGAGTACATGTCTAAATCTAGAGATACTCTGAAAGAGTTTTAGAACTGAAATTTTTCATTATAAAAATTTTGTTTTTTAAACCAAAGTCCAGGCGATGTTTTCATAGAGAGCAAAACCAGGTTTACCAACAACTACAATAACCAACTTATTGTATGTATCATAAAATTATAGAAGTAAGTTACTCAGCTTCCAGATAACTTAGGTTAGTGCTTCTGAGCAATGGGGTGAGACTAGATGGGTGGTAGGGAGGACTCTTTTTTAATTTCATTTTCTGTCCCATAGGAGAGTACACGGAAGATGCAGAACAACATCTTTCACATGTGGCGGTATTACAACTTTGCCCGCATGAGGAAAATGGCTGACTTTTTCCTTCTCCAATCAAACTATAACTACGTGAACTGGTGGTCGACAGCTCAGAGCTTTGTTATTGTTCTTTCTGGAATCCTGCAGCTGTATTTCTTGAAGCGTCTCTTTAATGTCCCAAAGGTTACAGACACAAAAAAGCCAAGATGCTAAGCCAAAATGACTACAGCACCCTAGTCCTTTTCTTCTGAGTCACGAGCTTTGTAAAATTATTGGAAAAAAAATCAACTTGTTAGAACATATTAGTCTATTGCTCTCCTTTCCTATTGCCTCAAAATGGCAATAAATAATAAAAATGTATAAGTATTGATATTGGCTATTACAAAAGTGTGCGCTAAGTGATGCTACCATCAAAATACCGTTCATCATACAGCAGTCCCTTAACTCTAAGTTTATCTAGAGGGTTGAGAACCATGGGAGGGAGAAGAGTTGAAAAAAATGGGACAAAAACATACACATCTCAGTTTTATGCGTTGCATACAAAAACAGGAATTGGCAGACTGCTTTTTTGTAGTTGAAAAATGTTTTATTTTTAGAGATGTCACCTTTGGAATTTAAAATAAGCAGGAAAAAAAGAAAAGCAGATTTAAAACAGGCAGTTTAAAAAACTTAGTGGAATTTTTTCATTAAAAAAAAACATTTTAATAATTCCAAAAATAATTTTAGGAAGCATGGGAAGAGCTGAATTATATCAAGGTCTCTGATTAGTGCTGTCTAGTCCAGTTAAGTAAAGGCTCCCATGGGAAATCACATTTTAAGAAATCAAGGTGATGAAAATACCATTAGCCTGGGATCATACCATCTCAGAAAAAGAAAGATCAAGAACGAAGATATATAATCAAGCTGTATTCATAAGATCCTATCCTTAGTAATAGAAATACCCAGTATATGCAATATAAAAATAATTTTACCATTTATTTAACACCTATCATTTGCCAGGCACTGTGCTTAAGTGCTTTACAAACGTGACTTCTAATCCTAAAAACCATCTTTAGGTTAAAGCTGGTTTTTTTTGAAGAAGAAAATTAAGCTTAAACTATAATGACTTCTAAGGCCATACAGCTGGTAGGTGTCAGAACTGGGGTTTAGATCCAAGATTTTCTTCCATACCACACAACACCCACCGTATAGAAAACTGGCAGGACAAATTGCTCTTATTATTTTATCCAAATTTCATTCATAAAATCCAACACATGGCCTACCATTCTCATATGGCAATATCTAACTTTCATCATATAAACAATGAAAAAATCCTTTGTGTTCTTATCATGAGTTTGAAAACGGCGTTATCACAGATAACAATAAGCTAGCTATTCTTGTCCTCAGTTCCAACGACTTAGAACCTGTTACTCAAGACAAGAAGCCTTCTGATTCAAATATAAAACACAGCATTCTATTTAGTCACAAACACAAAGATCTGAAATGCCATTTTTGAACCATTTCCACTTAAGAATCCAGCCTGCATTCAATCGCAATAGAGAGAATATTAAACTAAGAAGTCCCTGAAGAAGTCAGTGTTGACAAAATTCAACATGATGATGGAGCCTACACAGACACGGGAAACAAAGCTAGGCCCTTCCACACAGCCACAAGTCCTTGCGATGATTTCGTTTTAAGTCAATGTCTCTTCATGCCGCACATATTCCCCAATGTCTGCTTGATGAAATACCACAATCGCCATGGGGTCTACTTTCCTGCAGTCTTGTGTAGACTTTGCTGCCACCCCAAAACCCTGGGATTCAAAAGAAGAGACACTGATTCACTCAAGTCATTCAACAAGCATGCATCGAGGGGTGGAAATAACGAAGATGAAAAAAATGCAGTTCTTATCTTTGAGAAATTCAAAAGGTGCTGAGAATTCAGTCTCTGAAGCGCACAGATGGAAAATGCAGCCTTCTGAATTAAAAAAGATACTTGACTTTTCTAACAGCTACCATCTCTACTCACCAGAGGGACGTCTGCCATGGAGTACACCACCACTCCCTGGTACTGACAGGTATTTTCAGTGATTCGACCCAGTCCAGATTTCAACACATGGTTCCCATACAGGAAGGACTGCTCTGCTCCAGGCTTTATCCAGACTTTATACTATAAAAAAAACGACAACAAAAAAACCCCACCATTAAATCTAAGAGACATTAAAATGCTAATAATTATATCCCATAGATTAGTCAGCTGTTGGATATGTGATTAATTTTCTTTCTTTCTTTCTTTCTTTCTTTAATTTTGCTGTGAAAAAGCTTTATTGTTTTCATTTGGTCCACGGATTAATTTTCTTTTAATAAGAAAAGGATTCTGTCTTTAGAAAATATATATGTTTACTTATTTCCAGACGGAGAGAGGGTGAGCACAGGCACAAGGTGGGGAAGGGCAGAGAGAGAGACTCTTTTTTTTTTTTTTTTTTTTAAACATTTTTTATTTATTTTTGGGACAGAGAGAGACAGAGCATGAACGGGGGAGGGGCAGAGAGAGAGGGAGACACAGAATCGGAAACAGGCTCCAGGCTCCGAGCCATCAGCCCAGAGCCTGACGCGGGGCTCGAACTCACGGACCGCGAGATCGTGACCTGGCCGAAGTCGGACGCTTAACCGACTGCGCCACCCAGGCGCCCCAGAGAGAGAGACTCTTAAGCAGGCTCCACCCTCAGCGCAGTGCCCAACTCAGGGCTGACCTCACAACCCCAAGATTATGACCTGGGCCGATATTAAGAGTTGGATGCTTAACTGACTGAGCCACCCAGGTGCCGCTATGTGATTAATTTCTTGAAAGCATTTTAAGGAAAAGAGAAAGACTGGACGGCTATCTCAAATTGTTCATTCTCCGAACAGAACTCCCAGGAGGTTCTTTATTCGACTCTACAATCTCTCTCACGGATAGTTTAAGAACTCTTTTTCTGGATCCCTCTCTCTGTGCTCCTCACCAAAGTCACCTACTGGCTTTTCTACTTTGTTGAACGTTACCACGACTACGCAGCCACACAGCATTCCTATGCCAGAGCCCGAACCGTGCCCAAGCAGGAAGTCCTACAAACATCTCTACGTGTGGTAGTGACCTAAGCACTGTCGGGGACTCCGAGGCGGAGAAGCCGCCCAATTATCTGCGTTCTGACGTGGCCCTCATCTTTGACTTCCTTCATCCCCAGTTGCCGACTGAATACCACCCCGCTCTTGTTCCCCCCCCACACACACACAAACCTTGGCATAGGGTGCAAGGTAATCCAGAGCTGTGATGTGCAACCGGAACTTGTGAGTCTTCGTGAATTTTCCGAAGCAGGTCCCCAGAGACACCAGCTTGTCCCCAGAGATGTTGGCGGCCAACTTCAGGATCTTCTCGCTTGAAGGGTAAGGAGAAAGAAGGTGTCGGCTGCGGGAAGCCGGCGGGACCCAGTCCTCCCCCCGTCCACGTTGGTCCAGCCGGCACCGCCTCACCTCACGTAGTACACCCGGTCGTTGTGCAGCCTGAAACAGTAGGTGCCGTCGGGCCTGTCGACCAGCAGCTGAAGGTTCTCCCCGATGCTGAAGGCAAAAAGAGCACTGGAGACGGCGCCCCAAAAGACTCCTCCCAGCGCCGCGCCCCCACTCCACCCACGCCCTTCCCTGCCACAAACACATTTCCCCTTCCCCTCGGCTCGCTCTTACTATTTCGCTATCTTCTCAAACATTACGCGGGTCTCTTCTTCAGTCAAAGGCCGCATTTTCCCGCTGGGTTGCAACACCGAATCCGCGTGCCTCAGCGTCCGGAAACGGAAGTCAGCCGCCAGCCGCTCCCTGGCAACCCCAAAGCCTGCCTCTCTAGCCGCATTCGGTTTGTTCCCCCACGCTAGCGCCCCGCAGCGTGGAGGACCGTCGGAGAAAGAAAGCCGGACGGATACGAAACCACAGCGATCGGAAGAGTGCCCCCGCTGCTTCCGGTGCTAGATTCCGCGCCAGCGCCCTTGCCGGGCGGGAGGTGAAGTGACGCTGCTGCCAGAAGATGGCGGCGACGGAGACTATTGCTTCGTCAACCACCGCCACGGCGTCGGCGTCGGCCGCAGCGACCGCCACTGCGGCGGCTCTCGGGGAGGTGGAGGATGAAGGACTCCTGGCATCGCTGTTCCGGGACCGCTTCCCCGAGGCCCAGTGGCGGGAGCGGCCCGACGTGGGCCGCTACCTCCGGGAGTTGAGCGGCTCCGGGCTGGAGCGGCTGAGGCGCGAGCCCGAGCGCTTGGCGGAGGAGCGGGCGCAGCTGCTGCAGCAGACGCGCGACTTGGCCTTCGCCAATTATAAGACCTTCATCCGCGGCGCCGAGTGCACCGAGCGCATCCACCGCCTCTTTGGCGACGTGGAGGCGTCGCTCGGCCGCCTGCTCGACCGCTTGCCCCGCTTCCAGCAGAGCTGCAGGTGCGGCGGGCCCGGCACTATAGAGGGGCTTTTAGCAACTGTAATAGCTGACGTTTATGATGATAGAAATAGCTAACGCTTACATAGCACTTACCATGCGTCAGGCTCTCCTTTGGGCATTTAAAAAATCCGTTTAAATTCCACAACAACTTTCGAGGTAGGTACTGTTATTCCCATTTTATGTATGAGGAAGTTGAGACAGGGAGCTTAGTGATTGTTCAGTGGGCACAGCTAGTAAGTTTCGAAGTCAGAACTGGGAACCGGCAGCACGTCCCTCCCTGACAGGACTGTTGGGAGTACTAAATAAAGAGATTCCATGCCAAGCGCTTATTATTGGGTCTGACATAGTTAACACTCTACGGTCGTCAGCAACAGTCTTCTCTCTCTCTCTCTCTCTCTCTCTCTGTCTCACACACACACACACACCAGCTGAGACCGTCCAAAACTTCTAATGGATAGAAGGCTGACAAGGAAATCCTTCCAGTTGGAGGCAAAAATTATCAAAAAATCCCTTAAGCCGTAATTTGCCTCTCTAGATCCTCAGTCTATTATCCCTAATTCTGCCTTTCAATTTTTCACCATAAAAGCTCAGGTTTTCTTTTGAGTCTTTGGATATTTGACAATAGCTCCTGTACCCTTCCGCCTTCCAGAATAGGTAGGGGACCTCATAAAGCAGGTCACTGCAATTACGGAGGAGTGAAAACTGCTAAGAATTAAAGCTGAACAACAGCAGAAGAGAAAAATTAAAAGGGCTGAGGGAATTTAAGGTTAAGGTTGTAGCTTCTAAGCTAGTTAGTGCATTTTTATGAAAAGCATAGCTATTAAAGGAACATTTACCGTGTGTAAGGTTCTGTGTTAAGTTTGTTACACACATCTCATTTAATCCTCACCTCCTTGTGAGGTGGGTCCTATTACTATTTTACTAATGCAGAAAGAGTTCAGAGAGCCTAAGTTAAGTACCTTGTCACAGTTTAAGTGGCAGATCTGGGTTCACATATGATAAATAATCGTGTGATTTGGGACAAATTGCTTAGCCTCTCTGGGATTAGAGTTTCCTCAAGGGTAGTAGTACTTACCTCAAAGGTTTGGTGTGAAGATTAAGTCATAAACCATGCAGCTCAGTGCCCAGTCCGTAGTAATCACTTGGTAAATGTAGCTGAGTTGTGGGTGTGGAGCAGTGAGTGACCGAAATTCTCTTACCAGAAACTTTGTGAAAGAGGCTGAAGAGATCAGTTCCAACCGCCGGATGAACACCCTGACCCTAAACCGGCACACAGAAATCCTGGAAATCCTGGAGATCCCCCAGCTCATGGACACTTGTGTCCGGAACAGCTACTATGAAGAGGCCCTGGAGCTTGCGGCCTACGTACGCCGACTGGAAAGGAAATACTCCTCCATCCCGGTCATCCAGGTAGCCAAACTGTCCCAAAAGGACTCAAGCTGATGTTCTTATAATCAGTAATTGTGTGGTCATCGCTGAACCTTTAGGCAGACACCTTAGGGAAACTGAGTTTTACATCAATTTCTGCCAGTCAGGCAGGCTTGAACATAAAATATTCATTCATTCATTCATTCATTCATTCAAGTGATAAATACTAATCATGTGCCAGGCACTAATCTAGGTGCTAGGGAGAAAGTAGACAAGGCAGACAAGGCCCTGGCTTTCATGAATGAAAGCTGATAGTTGGTAAATAAATGATCCTTTCAGATAGTGGTAAATGAAGAAAATAAACCAGGGAATGGTTAGAAGGAGACTAGATGAGGTACCCTAGGTAGAGTGGTCAGGAAAGGCTCTGTTGGAGAAATAATATTTAAGCTGAGACCCAGATGATGAGAAGGAGCCCGCCACAGGAAGATGTGGGGAAGGCGCAAACCACAAAGTGGAAAAAATAAGTATAGCAGGCTCAGGAGGGAACACGTTAGGGGTATTTAAGAAATACAAAGATAGGAAAAAAAAAAACACAGTGTGCCTGGATTGCAGTGAGCAGGGGGACAGTATTAGGAAGTGGGTGTAGCAGAACCACACAGGGCCTGTAGGCCACAGTGAACCAGACCTTTGTTGGTAACCCTGTACACATCAGCTTTAGGAAATCTTCGTAAGTCAGGAAAGCAGTGGTCTGCCTCTCTAGTCTGTAACATTCAGGGGTAGTGGAATGGGTTCCAGAAAGTATTTTTCCCATTGTGGTATGACTGACCCCCTTTATTGTCAGGGCATTGTGAATGAAGTGCGCCAGTCTATGCAGCTGATGTTGAGCCAGCTGATCCAGCAACTGAGGACCAATATCCAGCTCCCTGCCTGCCTCCGTGTCATTGGCTTCCTGCGGTGCATGGATATCTTCACTGAGGCTGAGTTGAGGGTGAAGTTTCTTCAGGCCCGAGATGCTTGGCTCCGTTCCATCCTGACTGCCATCCCCAATGATGATCCCTATTTCCACATCACAAAAACCATTGAGGCTTGCCGTGTCCATCTGTTTGATATCATCACCCAGTACCGTGCCATATTTTCAGATGAGGACCCATTGTTGCCGCCTGCCATGGGTGAGCACACTGTGAACGAGAGCGCCATCTTCCATGGCTGGGTGCTACAGAGGGTCTCGCAATTCCTGCAGGTGCTGGAGACCGACCTTAACCGGGGGATAGGTGGCCGCCTAGACTCTCTGCTGGGTCAGTGCATGTACTTTGGGCTGTCCTTCAGCCGGGTGGGGGCTGATTTCCGTGGCCAGTTGGCTCCTGTTTTCCAGCAGGTGGCCATCAGCACTTTCCAGAAAGCAATTCAGGAAGCAGTGGAAAAGTTCCAGGATGAAATGAATTCCTACACCCTCATCTCCGCTCCAGCCATCCTGGGCAGCAGTAACCTGCCTGCTGCTGTGCCAGTCACTCAGCCAGGGACCTTGCAGCCACCCATGGTACTCTTAGATTTCCCACCCCTTGCCTGCTTCCTGAACAGTATTCTGGTTGCCTTCAATGATCTGCGCCTCTGCTGCCCTGTGGCCCTGGCACAGGATGTGACTGGGGCCCTGGAGAATGCCCTTGCCAAGGTGAGCACATACTGCTGGCTCTCTACTGGGGCTTTCTTTGGCAATAGGTGGCCAGACTTTTGTAAAATATAAACCAGTCCATGTGTTAGGTGGTTGCAGACTTAGGTTTAGTGGGGTTTTAGAGGTTTTTCTGATTGAGCAGCTCTGGTTAGCTCCCCCTCATGGGACCTAGAACAATTCATGAAGTGGCTTACCTGTAATAATGATTCAGTAATGTTCCATTTGTTTTCTGTTGTTGCATAACAAACTCCATAGCAGCCTAAAACAACATATGTGTATCATCTCCCACTCTCTGTAGATTGGGAATCCTGGGTTCTCTGCTTAGGATCTCTCCCAAGGTTGCAGTCAAGGTGTTGGCCAGGCTGCAGTCTCATCTGAAGCATGACATCCCCTTTCAAGCTCATTCATATTGGCAGATTTCTGTTCTTTGCGATTATAGGTCTAAGGCCTAGAGGCCACCTCAATCCATAAGCCCGTTCACAGTGGGGCTTTCTGATTCTTCAAGGCCAGTGGAAGAGCGTCTCTTAAGGAAGTCCTCAACCCTTTTTTAAAAGATTCGTCTGATTAAGTCAGGCCCACCCAGGATATCCCTTGATTAATTCAGTCAGCTGATAGGGGCTTTAATTACCTCTGCAAAATTGTTCACATTTGTCATATTATATTGGTTAGAAACAAGACACACATTCTGCCTGCAATCAAGGGGAAGGGATTACACAAAGGAGTGGACACCAGGGGGGGTGGGATTCAGAAGAGCCATCTTAGAATTCTACAGAATACAATAAATACTAGCACCAGTCATATCCTACACATTTTTTACATATTTAAACCTTAAGATAGTGAGGTGCTTCTTAAAACTTACGGCATCTTATAATTGCTGTCAGCCAGATGGCAGCTGTGACATGATTATATAAAATCTTTCTGGGCCGGGGCGCCTGGGTGGCTTAGTCAGTTAAACATCTGACCTCAGCTCAGGTCACGATCTCAGGTTCGTGAGTTCGAGCCCCGTATCAAGCTCTGTGCTGACAGAGCCTGGAGCCTGCTTTGGATTCTGTGTCCCTCTCTCTCTGCCCCTCCCCTGCTCACATTCTTTGTCTCTCAAAAGTAAATAAACATAAAAAAAAAAAAAAATTAAAGTCTTTGTGGGCCCAGCTCTCTCTCTCTCTTGAGCTTGCCTGCTCTCATATCTTCGATACAACTGTTAATGGCCTCCTGTAAGAGGAAGCAAGCATGGGCAATGAAACTTTTTTGTCAGTGAAATTCAGGTAATAGTTATCTCCTAATGTTTATACAGAACTTACTCCATGCCAGGTAGTATTCATCATACTTTATACCTATTAAGACTTGATCCTCACAACCCTAAGAGGAAGGAAGGAAAGGTACGGAAACTGAGGAGCAGAGGGCATGAAGTGTTTAATCACTTGGAAGCCACAAAACCAGCAAGCGGCACAGCTAGGACTTGAACAAGAAAGTGTAGCTCTGTTATTTGTGTGTGGAACTTCTTTTCCAAGTCTGTCTTCCTTTCCAATTTTCTAGTGGTCTAGCTTCCTGGAACCTCAAAGGTCTTACTCAGTAAAAACCTTTTATAGTTTTGCTTCATTTTTCTGAATCCGATATAGTTCTGGTCCATCTCCTGAAGGAGTCAAGAACCTCTTGATGCTCTTCCACTGGAACTGGAACCTGTGCCAGTAATGAAACATGTTGAGTCAGAAATATATCAACGAAGTGACAGAATTGTGGAGAGTGACCACAATTCTGAATTTAAACAAGACAGTAATGTACTGTTTGGAAAGACTTTCTTTATGCCTTGTCCCCTAGGTAACTAATATAATCCTGGCCTTCCATCGTGCAGAAGAGGCTGCTTTCAGCAGTGGGGAGCAAGAGCTCTTCGTCCAGTTCTGCACCGTGTTCGTGGAAGACCTTGTTCCATATTTAAATCGCTGTCTCCAAGTCCTTTTTCCACCAGCTCAGATAGCACAGACCTTAGGTAAGACAAAGGAGGGGAAAGATCTTTAAAACGACAGTACTTTACTGATATAATTCACATACTAAATAATTCACCCATTTGTAAAATTCGATGTTTTTTTAGTAAATACACAGACATGTAGAACCATTACCACTATCCAATTTTAGGACGTTTCCATCACCCCCAAAAGATCCCTCGTGCCCAATGTAGTCATTCCCCAATCCCACCTTTAGCCCCTGGCAACCAGTAATCTGCTTTCTGTTGCAGATTTGCCTTTTCTGGACATTTCATATAAATGGAATCCTACAATATGTGTTTATCTGGCTAAGTGGAAGAAATTAGAAAAGAATCACATATTGTATGAATGTCCAGAGAAGGTGTTTTAAAAAGATTTTTCCGAATCTGTCTTCACTTGCCTGTGCCCACTCTCTCTGTGCTGGGGATGGGGCATGGAGGAGACAGAGCTTCCCGAGGGGCAGTGGGCCGGTGATGACCACACCAGCGGAGTAGCTGTTGGGCACTTTCCCCCAGCCTTTTCCTTCCACAAGGAAGCCAGTGCCTTCTGACGTTCTCTTGGCTGTTAACTCCACCCACCTACACTGTGCTGTTCCAGATTACTTTCAAAGTCTCTCTTTACAGTAAAGCTTCCTGTCCCATATCACAAAGATGACTTTTACTGTATTGAAGAATGGAAATTGTATCTGTCACTCCCCCCCTCCAAGTGTTTTTTCCCCCTGTGATATCAAAATTTAAATTTATTGAACGTTTTTTTCTATTTCACTTTCTCTACCTTTTGGCTCAGGCATCCCTCCCACTCAGCTCTCCAAGTACGGCAACCTTGGGCATGTGAACATCGACGTCGTCCAGGAGCCTCTCGCCTTCATCCTGCCGAAGAGAGAGCTGGTCCTGTGTCTAGACGAAAAGGAGCTGGTGCCCGAGCTCCCAGCTCCAGCCCCGGAAGTCCCCCCCGAGGAGTCAGGCGTCGAGCCGGTCGCTGCGGCTTTCCCCGAGGGTGCGCAGGAGCAGGCTGACACGGCCGAGCCGCTGCAGGCCGAGGTGCCGGGTGCGGACACCTAACTCGCGCCGGCGCGGGGGTGGGGGGAGGCTGGTGAAAGCTGGGGACAGCCCCGGAGGACAGGCTGCGAGGGCATTCATCACAGCCCGTGAAAGGGGGGACCTCCCGGTCACTCTTGCAAATGGTTCGTGATACTGTAAAAAACGGAATTAAACAATAAAGCTGACTGACGTCACGGAGGCCAGCTGCGCGCCGGGGGCCGGGCAGGCGCTCTCAAGGCGCGCGGGAACTGCGCTTCCCGGCGTCCCCCGCGACCGGAGCGCTCATCTACGGGGGCCGGGGAGGACCGCGGCGGCCGGGCAGCTGTGCTCGGCGCACCGGGGGCCGGATGGGGGCCGGACTGCTGCTGCGGCCGCTGCTGGGGCGGTCGCGTCACTGCTTGGGGCCGACACCGCCGTGGGGAGAGGGGACGGGGGGCCACAGCGTCCGGGCCTGTAGCTCCGCCTCCGCCCCGGACGGCCTCGAGGGCCCGGCGCGCCAGCGTTCTTACTGGCGCTACGTGCGGCGCCTGGTGCGGGGAGCGCCCGAGCCGCCGTACCCGCGCGTGTGTCAGGTCGGGGACCCGGCGCTGCGGGCCGTGGCGGCCCCGGTGGAGCCCGCGCAGCTGGCGGGGCCCGAGCTGCAGCGGCTGGTGCAGCGGCTGGTGCAAGTGATGCGACGCCGGCGCTGCGTAGGCCTGAGTGCTCCGCAGCTCGGGGTGCCGCTACAGGTGTTGGCCCTGGAGTTCCCCGAGGCACTCTTCCGCGCCTGCGCGCCGCGCCTGCGCGAAGCCCGCCAGATGGAGCCCTTCCCCTTGCGCGTGTTCGTGAACCCCAGCCTGCGGGTGCTGGACAGCCGCCTGGTCACCTTCCCTGAGGGCTGCGAGAGCGTCGCCGGCTTCCTGGCCTGCGTGCCCCGCTTCCAGGCCGTGCAGATCTCAGGTGCAGGGGGTGGGCAGTGGCCGTGGGGCGGTTGGATAAACAGTTGCGTCCCTCCCCCAGCCCATGGAGGCGGCGACCTCGGGCCCCGCGAAACGGTTTTGTCAAAACTCCAGTTAAAAGTGGAAGCGCAGGCTCAATGAAGCCTTCCGTCAGGAACTAAGAGCAGGACCGGGGAGTGGATTTGATTCAAGACTAACCAATTGGGATAGGGGAGGAGGCTCGTGTAGCAGCTGAGCCAGCTCGCTGGGAAAATGTATTGGGGCTGAGAAGGTGACCTAATTCGATGGTACCCCACACCAGGTCCTCTGCTCTGTGCCCTCTAGTTCGCTGTCCCACACACAGACTTTTGCCTCAGTTGCATCTGTCATGGTCGAGTGGAAATAGTGGGACCCAGCTTTGCCCAGTCCAGGGTGATATGCCATTCCTGGTCTGTCGTAGTACAGGATGTTTTGTGAAATGGAATTCGTTACTGGGATTAGGATTGTTCCTTTTAAGCAAGCCACTTGGTCCAGGTCAGAAGGTAAATGGTATCCCTTTATTTTATAATGTACTGAGTTGAAATGCTTTTAGGAATTGAAATCAAACAATATTTCAGAAATGAGAGGAATGTTCAGAAAGGAAGCACCTTACGAAGATCATTTCTCATTTCAGCCCCATAGTAAGCCCAGCAACCTAATTGTCAGCGTTAGAGCCACAGTGAATACCTGGTAATGGGCAAAGTTAAGGCATCTTTTCTGGGAAGGATAGGGGTTGCTGTCTACATTCCCTTCTCATGTTGCCTCTTGTGAACAGGAACCGCCAAGGGTCTGGAAAAAGTAGGGAGGTTAAAAACAATGCAGTTCGGCATATTCTTACCCGGGCTGTAAATTACTTTGCAGGGCTGGACCCCAGAGGGGAGCAGGTGGTGTGGCAGGCGAGTGGATGGGCAGCCCGTATCATCCAGCATGAGATGGACCACTTGCAGGGCTGCCTGTTCATCGACAAAATGGACAGCAAGACATTTACAAACATCCACTGGATGGAGGTGAATGATTAGTTTTCCTGCTGCACCTGAGGATTCTGGAAACCAAAACACAAATACCTGGGCTCTGAGCTGGGACTGGCTTGCTTGACGTCAACTTGATATTGGCTTGGCTCTGACAGAAAACAATGGATTGCCAAACCAAACTGGAGAAATATGTTCAAAATGTTTGCCCTGAAATCGGCCATGGACAAAATACTGCCTCCAATTTGAGAAGAAAATAAATTTCTCCAAAGAGAGAACATTTCCTGATGATTTTGTATGGTAAAACGTGAGGCAAATAAATAACCACTCTTAGTAGACATGATTTCATAGACCTGTATAATCTATCCCAAAGCCAAGATTTGATAATAACATAGTCCCAAAATATCTGAAAGCTTTGCTTAAAAATGCAGGTTAAGGCTGTGGTTGACCATCTTCAGAGAGTTCTTTTTACAAAGGGCTTATGTATCATACCTGCGGAATCCTTCTTTGCCTTGGACACCAGCGTGCGTGTGTAAGTGAAACAGGATGGCCACAGTTCACGGAAGTGTTTAATGACAATATTAACGTAAATGAGTACCCACACATTTTACCAGGTTTACACAGTTTTGATCTCCACCTTCTGCCTTCTACCTTTAGCAGATTTGGGGATGATTTTCCTGCTGAGATCTCTTGGGCAGCTGGTACTCTTTGGGTGGAGGTCATGGAGCATGGCTAGGGGAAGGATGATAGTTGAGACGGAGAAATGAGCCTCTTCCTGTCACAGTTAGAAAGCAAAATGTGCTTCCTGGTCACCACACTTGTTTTGAAAAAATAAATTAGCATCACGTTGACCAATGAGTAGCCATAAGACACTGTAAGAGCTTTGTCAGGAGGTGAAGAACTTGTTTCTCAAGATACTGGTTTTGCCTCATTTTTATGTTGAGTGTTTTACAAGGCAGGTACCCTTACCAAACAGAGCCCTCAAAATCCAAGTACCCATGTAGTAAGTCCAGTAAGTTATTTAGAAAAAAACGAGTTTTATTTATTTAATGTTTATTTATTTATTTTGAGAGACCGTGTGAGCTGGGTGAAGAGGGGAAGGAGGAGGGGCAGAGAAAGGAGGAGAGAGAGAGAATCCCAAGCAGGCTCCATGCTGTCAGTGCAGAGCCCAACATGGGGCTTGACCTCACAAACCATGAGATCATGGCCTGAGCTGAAACCAAGAGTCAAACACTTAACCCGCTGAGTCACGCTGGTGCCCCAGAAAACAACATGTTTTAAACAGCAGTTAGCTAAACAAACCCAGGAAAGACCCACTCTCCTGTACAGCTTTCCCTAAACAGGCCATCTGGGGGTCATACTATAAGGCCAAGCAAAAGGGAACTGGCTCTCTGTGCATTAAACTTTGGAAGGGAACAGGTGCCAGCATTGCTCCAAGGTTAGATACTCAGCCCCTGGGGAAGTCTATAGGAAACTCTTATTCATACTAAAAACATGGATCCTTATGAAATTAGAATTCAATGAGCCTCCATTCCCTTGGACAATGTTTATAACCTCCTGCAGGGTGGCATCAGAATATTCTAAAAATTTTTTTCATGTTTATTTATTTCTGAGACAGAGACAGAGCATGAACGGGGGAGGGTCAGAGAGGGAGACACAGAATCTGAAGCGGGCTCCAGGCTCTGAGCTGACAGCACAGAGCCTGACGCGGGGCTTGAACTCACAGACTGTGAGATCATGACCTGAGCCAGAGTCGGAAGCTCAACCAACTGAGCTACCCAGGTGCCCCAGGCATCAATTCTAATGTTTCCTTACACCTTACAGTGCTCTGAGGTTAACAGTTCTTACTGATGCCTTTGTAATGTAGGTCTGTAACATTTGACTGAAGCTTCCTGACCTGGGGGCCCAAGAGTATACGGTAGCTCAGAGTGGACCTTAGAGAAAGCTTGAAACTGTCTATATTGCTGACAACTTGAGGTTTACTATTGTAACCAAATCCACTTAGAGGAAGGATCTGTTCAACTAAATACTGTAGACCAAAGGCAACAAATCTGGATTTGTAATAAAATCTCTCCCATCTCGGGCAGATACATCAGCCAGCAATCAGCATCTTGAGCTAAGGAAAGTTTTAGAGGTCAACTACCAAAGTGAAAGCCAAGGTAGACAGAAGGTTTAGGATAGAATTCCCAAGTAGGGAAGAGGGAATTTCATGGTTAGCATTTAGGGGAGGAAATTCCTCTGCACATATTAGCCATGTTTAACATAGATGGTGAAGCCACCGCATCGGTTCAGCCCCAAATGTGGATAGGACATTCGTCACCCTGCTCCGAGTCACTGGTGGTGGAGACAGGAATGGAGAGGCATGGCGTGCTGTGATGAGCCACAGCAGCCCCAGTTTCCGTTAACCCCTGTGACTTGTCAAGGTGTTTAAGCAGTAGAAAGGAAGATTTAAAAAAATAAAGTGAGGAGCTCCTGATTCAAGTAAAGGTGACGGGAGGGAGAATAAGAAAACACAAAAGGCTAAAAGGAAACCGCACAAGCAGAGGCAGTGTCCTATGCTGGCTTCTAGTCCAGCACTTACAAACAGTAATTGGTGGCTGAGGCAGCAGGTTATCGAGGCAGGGCCAACGCACCCAAGTGGAGAGGAGCGCTTGGGCCCGAGCCTTCGAGGAACCCATCAAAAGCTGGCTCAATTCAGCAGCCATTCCTAACCAAATCAAAGAACACCACAGTGGCAAGGCTAACGTGATCTAAGGTGGGCCACGTAATCCATTCTGGACAATTCGGGTTTTACTAAGATATAGAACAATAATACCGACTTCTTGAGGGGGAGGAGGGCTGGAACAACGCGACGCCGGGCCTTCTGTATGTTCACATGCGCGTGGTCAAAACGCGACAGCCTCCTCGACAGACGGCATTTCTAGGGCTGCCCGCTCTGGAGCCTCGGGCATCTCATGATCAGGAGTCACAAATCCAAACGGCCACAGGGGCTGGGCAGGCAACGCAAGGGAAAGAAGCAGTCCATGTGGGGATGGCTGCGCCAGACAGCGTGTTCTCCTCCTGAACAGCGCAGCCCCTGCTCAGCTGCGGCTGACAGGATGTCTCACGGGGACGCAGGCCCAGAGTTGCCCGATGTCCCCAAAGCCAGAACTCTGAATTTCCACATCAACTCTCTTGCTTTTTCAATGCTGGCAGCAGACCAAAGCAAACACAGCTGCAGGCCGTGTCTGGCCCACAGGCCCCCCGGTTTGCAGGGAGAACTGTCCAGGTCCCACATTTGCAAGGCCTTAAGGCGAAAAAAAGTTCTGGCCGACCTGACCGGAGAACAGGCCGGGGAACTGTGACAGCTGGCAATGCCCTCCTCTGCTGACGAGAAGAGCACGGAGAGAAAACCAGAGGGTCTTTCCATTGGAAGCAAGCGTGGCCTTCAAGAAGCCCCAGACAGGAATCAAAGATGAGATCACTCAGGTGGCTCAAGAGGGAAAAGGATTTATTAGCCCATTTCCAGGGCGGGGTGCCAGGGGCAGTGGCTGGGTTCAGCGTTCTCACATTCAGAGGGAAGAGAAGGCAGCAGTGAAACCCTACCTGACTGCCCTCACTCATTCTGATCTACATAGCTTTGTGCTCACAAAAACCATCCTCTCCTCCTGCAGGGAGGACACAGGGCCGGGGATGCTGACGTAGGGGTTGGGAATGGCTTGGCTTTACTCTCAGCCTTTACAGGCAGGGCTCGGGCTGGCGACCCAGGGCATTTGCCATTGTGTGCATAAGGAGTAAAACTTGGGTTAGAAGGAAAGGGCGGAGGGAGCTGGCAAGCCATTCTGACGGTCTGCACCAACCCCACAGTGTGGGCTGCTCCTACTCCTTGACGCTTCTGGGAGATTTTAACTTTATTTATAAAGAAGACAAAAATCCAAGCAGCATTAATTTAGGGGAACAAAGAAAGGTTCAAAAAACAAAACAAAACGTGGAGGGGCAGGACAAGGAGTTGATGAGCATCCAGAAGAGGAGGAGAACCAGTAGGAAGAAGTAGGAAGAACCAGTATTCCACCCAGTGCCGAATGTGCTTCTGTGTCTCTGCGGCCCCGGAGGCCCTTCCTTCCCACTCCCCGGCTGGTGGCCAGACAGCAGAGGGGACGCCAGAGTGACGTGAAGATGAGCCCCGGGGCCCTGTCTGGCTGCTGACATGGGGGGGTGCCGTGGATTTTTTTTACCCCAATCAATTCCTCCCACCTTCACCATCACCGAGTGAAGAAATTTTTAACTCTCCTGTCCAAAGTCCTCTGAGAATTTCTTCACTTTCAGGAGGTCCTCTGCATTCACGGTGGGCCGAGTGGTAGCCAGAGACCGGAGCATGTCCGACTGCAAAGACAAGGGCATGAAGCTGAGGAGCCAGGCTCCAGGTCCTCGGCCTCCCCGTGTCACAGAGCCATGTGGTCCAGGGCAGGAAGAGGCCTCCCCTCGTGGTCACTCCCAGCCCCAAGTGCAAAGCTCCCCTTGGTTGCCCAGCTTCTGCTTGAATGTCTCCTGTGACAGGACAGCTCTTCCCTCCTGAGGCGGCTCATGTCGTTTCCAAACAGGCCCACTCCTCATCTGAGAGAATCCAAGCTCCCCTCATCTCTTAACTCCCACGAGAAGCTCTTTCTGACTCCACACCCACCACACCAGCCGCACTGGCAGGACACCTGCCACACACAACAGGCAAGACCGTCAGCAAGACCAGGATGAGGAAAGGGCCAGACTAGTTCCATGAGGCTGCCTGTGCAACAGCATCAAAGCAAACTGCTGAAAGACACGGTCTCCTTCTGGGCACAAAGCAAGCCAAACCCGCGGAATGATGCAGTCACACCAGCTGGCCTTTTTTCTTGCTGAAGAAAGTAAAATGCTAACACTATGGCCTCATCCTGGGCCCGCAGTAAGTCTAATGGCAGGAGCTCCAGCTACCCAGAGCCCCATCGGCCATTCTGTTTGGGAGGAGGTACAACAGCCCAGGACAGAGAAGCAGAGCTTATTTTCAGACCCAAGGCCCCAAATTTTCTGGTCTCCGTGCAATCCCTGGCCCAGCCAGCTGCTTACCATGCAAACCACAGGCTCTAAGAGTTTGTCACCAGGGACATCCATCCAAGTCATCTCCATGGCCTCTGGGTCCCCTGGGGAACATGGGGTCAGGAGGTCATCGATCATAACGCTAGGGTTGGTGCGGGAAGGGCCACAGACCTGAAATCAGAGGAGTCTGGCTGGAGGGGTTGCCCCTCAGCGCTTGGGGAAGAGACAGGTTGCCTCAGGTTCTGAGTCATGAAGAGAAGGGAATGGTAGGGAATGAACGCACGCCTGGGTTTCGAGGTCATCAGTCTGAGAAGGCAATGACTCCTTCAAAACTCGGGTTGGTAGTCAAAGTAGCTCGAAGTAGGATCTCAGAGGTTTGTGATTAGCCTGCTATTCCAGGCGCTGTTCTCCAGAATCTGTTTGGGGTCCAGAGTGCCCTGATATCTTCCTCTTGCTCGTCCACTCCGTCAGATCTCACCACAAATGCAGTGACATCAGAAATGTCTTTCCAACCAGTCTGCTTTATTGGCAACATCCCCCTGAATATCCCCGAGGCTAAGTCCCTCCTTCCTTCAACTGTTGACTCAAATGTCACCTGGGGTGATGTACCCCTTAAGAGTACAACCTGGGGGCGCCTGGGTGGCTCAGTCGGTTGAGTGTCCGGCTTCGGCTCAGGTCATGATCTCGCAGTCCGTGAGTTCGAGCCCCGCGTCGGGCTCTGTGCTGACAGCTCAGAGCCTGGAGCCTGCTTCAGATTCTGTGTCCCCCTCTCTCTCTGCCCCTCCCCCACTCATGCTCTGTCTCTCTCTGTCTCAGAAATAAACATTAAAAAAATAATAATAGGGGTGCCTGGGTGGCTCAGTCAGTTGGGCATCCGACTTCAGCTCAGGTCACGATCTCGCAGTCCGTGAGTTCGAGCCCAGCGTCGGGCTCTGGGCTGATGGCTCAGAGCCTGGAGCCTGCTTCCGATTCTGTCTCCCTCTCTCTCTGCCCCTCCCCCGTTCATGCTCCGTCTCTCTGTCTCAAAAATAAACGTTAAAAAAAAAAAAATTTTTTTTAAATTAAAAAAAAAAAAAAAGAGTACAACCTGCCCACCACGCTCCAAACTCCAGAACACCAGACGCCCTCCCCTGCTCTGTCCTTCCCCTCATCACCCTCAAAGAGACAAATTTCACCCCAACTAGACAGGAGGCTCCTACAAGGCAGAGATTTATTCTGCTCTGGTCACAAATGTCTCCCTGGCTCCTAGAACAGCACCAGGCGCAGAGTAGGACCCTTGGCCGACACTGGGCAGAGATGTGCTGTGTGAAACGAGATCCTCCTTCTAGCGTGTGATTTTGTGCCCAACATTTTTCACACATCGAGTGGGGCCCCACATGTGGCGGCACAGCCGGGGGTGGCAGAGGTGGCTGCCGTGGCCTCTGGCTTCACAGTCTGAGGTAGTCACACTCAAGCAAGAACTACAGGAAAGGACGGAGCAGGGGCAACCACAGCCCCTGGAGCCAGAGGGCTCATTTTGTACTTGCCCTTGATTCTCCAAGAGACCAAAGATGTATCATCACCTGAGCAGCCAAGCTGCGGGCCAAGAAAACAGATATCCATGTTCCTATGACACTCCCTAAGCGACTCCCTGCCGGCCACTCACCTTTTTGAAGTGTGTTGCCGACTGTACTTTTCGAACAGGTTGCATGAGGGAGTCCCGCACAATGATGCTGATGTCAGCGCCTGAGTAGCCTTCCGTCTTCCGGGCCAGCTCATGGATGTTGGCATCAGTGAGGTTGTGGGGGGTGCTCCCCAGATGCAACCGGAACATCTGGGCACGGGCAGCCTCCTCGGGCAGCGGGATGTAAATCCGCTTTTCAAACCTAGAGAGCCAAGCACAGGGCAGGACTTGAGAGCAGATGGTACAACGGTCTTCATGGAGAAGGGCGTCGGGGTCCTCCCGAAGCTGGCCTCACCACGGACCCTGCTCGCCACGCAGACACGAAGAAGCCTCCACGGAAACGGGGTCGGGTTGCACCCACGGCTGCCAGCAGCAGGACTAACCACAGGTGGAGAAAGGCCTCAGCCCCTGGCTCCTACTGGGGAAGACTCACCTCCTTCTAATGGCTGAATCCAACACCCACGGGATGTTTGTGGCACCGAGAACCAGGGTCCCATCGTTGTTATTCCCCACCCCTGGGGAGAGAGGGGAACACAGATTCTGACCCAGAACACTCGCAAGGACCAGGCAGAATCCGTGGGAAGCACCCGATGCAGGACCATCCCTGTGCCACCACCGGCAGGGCCACAAGCAGCTCTGCGGGGCCCAGAGCCCCGAACCCTGTCTGGCCCGGGGAGGGCAGAGGGCCGGCAGCGGAGGCCACGGTGACCTCACTGAAGGCCTGGGGAGATGGAGCTGAGAACCGCTCCCCGGACATTTTCTCTCCTCCCTAAGGACAACCAGACCCAGCCGCGGCTAAACGATGAAGCCCGGGGCTGGCTCTAGGTAGACCGAGAACCAGGGAGGGCACCCGGCACTGGCACGCACCCTGCATCTGGACCAAGAACTCCGTTTTGATCCTTCGAGCAGCTTCGCTCTCATTTTCATTGCGGGACCCGCAGAGGGAATCCACCTCATCGATGAAGATGATGGAAGGCTTGTGCTGCCTGGCCAGCTCAAACAGGTTCTTGACTAGCCTGTGAAGGTGACAAGCGGGTCTGGGATCGGGACACCCACACACATGCCCGGCCAGGGGCCCAGTCACTGCTTCTCTCGCCTTTCCCACAGGCGGGTCAAGACTCCAGTCATGCTTGGATTTCAGAAAAAGTCATCACACATCCACTGGCAGCACTGTACCAGGGGGAACAGCCTGCCTTGGGGACAGCCTCACTCATTAGCTCTGAATTTAGGACAAGTCCCTTCCCCTCCGCTCAGCCTCAGTGCGATCTTCTGCAAAATGGGAGTCGGTGTGGGAAATAACTGAACCACATGAAGTCCCCAACAGGGGACACCCACCTGATACCCAGAGACTGCAAGCGCATTTATTTCCCTTCCCTTCACGAGGGCTCCTCTCTCCCAAGTTCCCAGTCAACGTCAGCACTCTTCGTCAGGACAGCGTCCCGTGCAACAAGCTAGCAAGATCCCCCTCTGCTGGCTACTTCTCCCTGACACCCAACAGCGGCTCCTCTGGGAGGTGCCGTGAGGGCAGGGCAGCAGGGCCTGGCAGCTGACTTACTTCTCACTCTCCCCCAACCACTTAGACATCAAGTCTGAGGAGGACACAGAGAAGAAGGTGGAGTTGTTGGCCTCTGTCGCCACCGCTTTGGCCAGGTAGGATTTGCCTGTGCCAGGGGGTCCAAAGAGCAGTATCCCTCGCCAAGGCGTACGCTTGCCTACGAGAAAGAACAAACTGAGGTGAGCTTCTTCCCGACTAGGGAAAGGGAACAGAGAAAAAGAGGAGACTTAAGGCGGGAGAGAAAAGTTCTACAAGACAACAGTTTCTAGAAACGAAGGAATAAAGGGAACTGAACAGCCTGCTGAGAACTTGCTCCCAGCCCCGGCTCGTGACCCCCAAGACCTTGCAAAGTGACACTGGCCGGCACTGGTTCCTGACCCTGATTACTCACTGGGGTGGTCAAGTCAAAGTTCTAGTCGCAAAGGTGTTTCTGACACCAGGGAGGAGCCAGATGACAGCGATGAGCAGGTCCCGAAGCCTCTCCCGACTCAGAGCCCGTGGGAAGGTCAGGCCCTCACCCACTGATGGCCAAGAGAGCCGAGTCGCTGCCTGCTCCTGGACACCTTCAGCGTGGAAGCCCTGAGCTGGCTTCCTCAAAAACCTGCTGCTTTTACTATCTGGACCTAAAGTAGCTCCACTCTTACCTGTGAACAAATGTGGGAATTTAATTGGCAAAATGACAGCTTCTTTGAGGGCCTCCTTGGCCCCCTCGAGCCCGGCCACATCATTCCACCGAATGTTGGGCTTCTCCATCACAACAGCACCTACAAGAGGCAAGCGGAGCCTTTGACCTGGAGGCTGACTGTGGAGCCTGAGCCGACCCTTCAGGGGTCCTCACCATGTCCCCCTCCCATTGCTGCAGGGCCTCAGGCCTCTTACCCATCAGTTGTTCCTGCAGTTTCTTTTTCTCTGGATTATCCCCTTCACTGTCACTATCGCTGCTGGGAAAGGAGACAGAAGAGGACATCTAAAGCGAGAGGCGGTTGGGCAAGGAGGCACTGAGAGCAAAGTCAGGCTCTGGCTGCTGGCCCAGTGGCAGAGACGCCTGTCCTGCTCAACAGTAGAGACCCACAAGCAGGTAACTCAAGAACATTCGGGCCGCCTGTTCTCGACACTCCCTCCACATCCTCTAGGAAATACTCCCGTCACCCATCCTTGTTTCTTCATTAAGGGAGCAAGAATAGAGATGTGTGCCCTCTCTAGAAGGCCGATGAGGGATGTGTGCTTTGGCTGGACTTCAGGAGCAGCTGGGGAGGCAGCTGGAGCTGTCCCCGGCCTTTCGCACAGACTTACAGCCAGATGGCAAGTGGCTGTGACTCAGAGAAGACGTGAAGTTTAAGTCTAAAGGGGAGCACTCAGGAAGGGAACATAGTCACTGGCCTCACCCCAGGGCCAGTCCCCTAATGGGACATAAGTGGTTGGCCCTCCTCAAAACTCTTCCAGCCCCCCCAAGATGCCTCACCCCCTGGCCCTCTTCCTCTCTTCTGAGAGCGCGTTCCCTGGCCTGGGCAAGCCCGTCCACCCGGGAGCCACGCCTCTCAGCTCTGGTGGGGCAGCTGACACATCACCTGCCTGTCTCCTGCTCCGTGACACTCCTGCCTGGGACCCTCCCCGTGGCCTCCAGGACACCACTGGCCTTGATGCTCAGCTACCTGGGATCTCTGTGGTGGGTAAACCACAGATGTGAGGAGAGAGGCTGCAGGGCGAGCACTGGCTTTGTAGCTGGAAACAGAAGCCCTGGGTGTGGGTCCAGACTCCATCAAGTACCGGCTCAGTGACCTAGACCGTATCTCTGAACTTGAGTGTGTTGCCCCATCGGTCAGATGAAGACAAGAACTCTGACTGTAACAGCGGCAGATACTTTTTCATCCTGACTGCAGGCAGAGCTCTCGGGGCTTTCCCCGTGTCCTCTCATTTGCTCCTTAGAGCAACACTGGGCGGGCAGGCCCGTTATCCCCCTTCTATAGAGGAGGAGCCTGGAGCCACAGGGGTCATGGCACTTGTCCACGGTCACTTGGCTAGGAAGTGGCAGAGCCAAGATATAGCCTGAGAGTCTGACTGCAGAATCCAAGGCCGGTGACCTCCACGCTGGCTCCCTGTTTCACTCACAGCTGAGGCACCGCCCACGGAAGTACTCTGCAAATCACCTGCGGAGAGCAGCTAGGGGCCTTGTCACTAGATGGGTGCAATTCCCCAGGAGGAAGGCGCTATGGAAGTCGAAGGCATCATGAGCACCAAGAATGGCAGGGAGGTGCTCACGGGGGCTCCGGTCCCGGCCGGGTCCTCCCCTCCTCCGTGCTCACCCCTTGCTCTCACTCTGATTTTCTTTGACTGGCTTCTTGCCATGCTTCTCTTTGTTTCGTAAATAATCCTTCAGCTTCTCCGCTCGGTCTAGGTACTGCATGCACTTGGCTCGAATGCTCTCCTTGGCCTTGTCGCTGTGTGCCTCATCTGCAAAAGGGGAATCAGAGAGGGGGTACCCGCTCTGCTCTTGCAGGGGTTCTGCAGCCGGGGAGGGCCCTGCTGTGACTCACATTTGATAGCGTGTAGGAAATACTCCACGGCATGCTGATAGAGCCGGAGTGCCTCCTCGTAATTCTTGGCTTTATCCTCTTCTGTGGCTTTTGTCACCAGGTCAATGGCTTTCTGGAAAGGCAAAGCAAGTACCTCAGTGCTTCCCAAGAGACCCAAAAAGCCCTTGGGGTCCCAGGCAGCAGGAATCCTGTGGATCTGTGGGTCGCACACCATTATGTCGGCCTCTATTTCCAACATGAACCAGAAAGGCCTTAAGAGGAAGCTTTAAATGACAGCCGTCCCTCTTCACAATGCACTCATAGAGTGAAAAGCAACTTCCTTCTCAATTTCGCTCTGGATTTCAGCAAGTGGAAACCTGATCAAATATCTCAGGTTAGAGCTCAAAGGGAGAATCCACTTTCTATTCCGTGCCTCAAGGGAAAGAAAGGTGGACCCGGACCCAGACCCAGCACCGGACCCAGTGCCTGGAACAGGGGAAACACCAGAACGAACTGACTGCTGTGCTGCTCAGCATGAAGGCCAGAAACCGCATTTGACCTCGAAGGCCAGAGAAGAGCCAGCCCTGAGTTTTATGAGACGGATGAAAGGGATCTCTACTTCCTTCTACTGGCCCAACTTGCTTCTCTAGGGTGAAAAGGGAAATTTGCTACTTAGGGAAGGGATGCTTGGACACATGGGCCAGTAAAGCAGTAGCTTCAGTGAGAAAAGTGCTTGCTTACCCCAGACCCAGATATGTGCTACCAATTAAGAGGAACGGTCCTCTGGAGTCTTGTAAGAACCCTTGAAAGTGTCTCTGTGAATCTCACAAACCCTGTAGGCCTGTGCTCTAGACTGAACCTAAAACACGCTGGATCTTTCAGGCAGCTGCCCCACACCTACATATCCAGTTTTAGAAACCATGGCTTCACCAACCCAGGAAGCATTACCAGAATTATCTTCCCCAAGCTGATGAGCACTAGACACGAGGCGGGCAGATCCCACTGTAAACACAAAGTTCCATCCACAGCAAACAATAAACCTCCTGATCAGCTCTTGGCAGGGCCCAGGCTTTGTGCAGCCCTTCCTCATCTGAAAGTAAGAGGTCTCCGAAGGACACAGCTAGTCCTACAAAACTAACAGACTGGAGTAGGTTAGGCCAGATTGATGAAAACTGAACTCACCAGGTTGAAAAGATGAGATAAGGTGAAGGGGGTGTTGGCTACTATTTTCAAGCTCTGCTACCTCCACTACCTAAAAATAGAGAATGACCAGGAGCCCAGAACCTTCTGGAATGATTAGCTTAAACAATTTTTTTACGTTTATTTATTTATTTTGAGAGAGAGCTAGTGGGGGAGGGGCAGAGAGGGGCGGGGGGAGAGAGAGAATCCCAAGCAGGCTCCACACTGTCAGTGCAGAGCTCAATGCGGGGCTCAGACTCACAAACCATGAGATCACGACCTGAGCTGAAAACTAAGAGTTGGACGCTGAACTGACTGAGCCACCCAGGCGCCCCCTGGAATGATTCATTTAAACACAAGCTTCTTGGGTCTACTCTCCCCAGACAGTGGCTCTTGAGCTAAGACATGAAACGAGTTCTCCTGTCCCTGATGGCTTCTCTTCTCCAGAACCAATATGCCCATCTCCTTGGACTTTTTCACTCTATATGCATTCTTGTTTGGGTCTGTCCTTTTGAAAGGCAGAGTTCAAAAAAGTAATCCAGGCATGCTCTGCCCACCGCCCCCCGCTTCTAGATACTTTATTAATTAATGCACCTAAGAGTACCTTAGGTCTTTTTGGCATCTGCATAGTGTTTCATGTACAAGAGGCCGCTGGTGCAATGTGAGAAGGAGTAGTTTTGCCTAACACAACGGTGAGGTGATAGATAAAACTGCCAGCCTGCCACAGCTCTCGTAACACAGATGGCAGAGGATGAGGGAGAAAGACAAGGGTAAGGAAGATGTGTGAACACAGGGGCTGGCAAACTTTCCGTAAAGGAGCGGACGGTAAATGTTAGACTTTCCTGGCCATACAATCTCTGTTAGCAGCTGGCTACTCAACTCTGCCTTTGTAGCCCAAAAGCAGCCCAAAAGTTCCGATAAAACTTTATTTATAGACACTGAAATTTGAATTTCATGATTTTCACGTGTCATGAGGTATCTTTTCCCAGCATTTTAAAAATATAAAAACCTACGACATTATGATAAGTGAGGGAAGCCAGTCAGTCACAAAGAACCACATATTGTATGATTCCAGTTATAGAAAATGCCCAGAATAGGCAAATCCATAGGGAAAGTAGATTAGTGTTGCCTAGGGTTGGGAGAGATAGAGGGTTTGGGGGATGACAGTAAAGGGTGTGGAGTTTCTTGGGGGGGATGAAGATATTTTAAAGTGTGGTGACGGTCACACAACTCTGAATAACTAAAAGCCATTGAATGATACACTTTGAATGTGGTTTATGTGGTGAGTTAGATCTTAGGGTTTTTTTTTTTTTTAAACGTAAAAACACTCTTAGCTCAAAGAAAAAAAATGTCTGAGCAGGTGGGATCTACAGGCGAAAATTTACAACCCCCTGCCCTAACAGATCACAGCTTGTGCTGGTGGACGGTGGTGTCTGGCTTTGGACCCTAACTAATTCCTGGCCTAGTACTCCGATTTATTCCAGGCCTGTTCCCACCTTTTCCTCCGCCTTCAGGAATCTGAATGCCACCCATCCTGTCCTGATCCAGCCAAACGCCCCTTCTTCCACGAAGTCTTGCCTAACTCCCTCACACGCTTTATCTGTCATGACTTACTGAGCACTTACTATGTAGCACACACTGTGCCAAAAACGCTTTACCTGAATTACTCAATCCGGAGCCAGTGTCACAACAACCCTACAGGGTACTACCCCATTTTACTGACAGGAAACGCGAAATTCCAAGATCAAGTAACTGGCCCAAGGTCACACGCCAATGAGCGGCAAAGCCAAGACCGAAGCCCAGGTCGAGGCCTGAGCATGTTTCTGTTGGCCGGCACAGCAGGACCGGCAGCACCTGGAGGGTGGGTCAGTCATGCATCCAGGTGGCGCCACCCCAGCACCACCAGGCAAGATCTAGGGAATGAATGAAGGGTCGCCGGCCGACGGGAAGAAATCGGGGCCCCGGGGAAGGAGCGGGGACTTGTCTTCAGGGAGGCAGGGAGGGAGGGCGAGTAGCCCGACTGCGGGGCCGAGCTTCCCGGGCGGCGCCGGTGCGGTCCGCGAGAGGCTGATCCCCGCGGTGGGACCTGGGCGCCGCCGGCTGCACTCGGCGGCCTCGGGGCTCGGCCCGACTCGGCCGGGGGGCGGGGGCGCGGGCGTTCTGGACAGGAAGCGGCCCGTGGCTCCGAGCGCGTGAAAACAAACAGGCGGAGGCGGCGACTGGGCGGCGGGGCGGGAGCCGCGGGGCCGGCGCTCCGAGCAGGCCGCCCGCCCGAGTGCTGGCTCGCAGGCCCCGCCGCGCCTCCTCCGGCCTCCGGAAGCCGAGCCCGGCCGCGCCGTGGTACCTGGAGGGTTGACGTTGTCATTTCATCTCCTGGGTCCGCCCCACACCCCGCGGCGCTTCTTGCGGCCTCGGTCCGGCCCCGGGTAGCCGAGCTGCTGGGTCCGGCGCGGGGACCCCGGCGGGTTGGCGCTGGGCGCGGGCAGGGCAGCCGCTCGCAGCGGGAGCGGAGTCGGAGGGCGAGCGAGGAGCACGGCCCAGAGCGGTCGGGCCCGAGCCGCGCGACTTCCCCCCAGCGGCCACAGCCGGCACTGCAGGCAGCCCTCCCGGCGGCCGGGGGTCTGTGCCGGCGAGGTCCGGGGTGGGGCCGGGCGGAGGGCGTGTTAGGGGTGTGTTAGGGGCGGGGAGCCCAGCGAGGGCTGGGGTGGGGTTGGGTGCGGGGCGTGGCCAGAGTCAGGACCGAATAGAAACCTCCAGTCCTAGACCCCATTGCTGTGAAATAGCGCCTGTAGGTCAGTTTTTCTTGCACAGTATAAGCCTAATTTCCCAGAGCTTCGGGTTTCTGATATTTAAGAGGATGTACTAAAATTAGTATCTTGTCTGGCTTTTGGGGGGAATGAATGAGCTAACTAATGTAAACACAGCGTACCCCACACTGGGGGGATTCAGCCTGTTAAGTATTATTATAATGCTGGTGGCTCTGTCTAAAGCCAGCTTTTTATTTTATTTTATTTTATTTTATTTTATTTTATTTTATTATTTTTATTATTTTATGTTTTAAAAGATTTTATTTTTTTAAGTAATTTCTACACCTAATGTGGGGCTCAAATTCACGACCCCAAGGTCAAGAGCTCCAAGTTCCACTTACTAAGCCAGCCTGGCACCCCTGTTTTTATTCTTGTTTGATTTTAGACTTTTTCCTCTTTTTAAATGTTTATGTATTTATTTTTGAGAGAAAGAGGCAGAGAGACAGAGAACCCCAAACGGACCCACACTGTCAGCTCAGAGCCCCACATGGGGCTTGAACTCACCAACCATGAGACCACGACCTGTGCCTAAATCAAGAGTCAGATGCTCAACCAACTGAGCCACCCAGGTGCCCGTTTTTGTTTTTTAATATTAGCCCTTCTACTTTTCTCTTTAGGAAAGCGGGTTTCTTCTTCTTCTTCTTCTTCTTCTTCTTCTTCTTCTTCTTCAGATTTTTATTTTTTTAAAGTAATCTCGACACCCAATGTGGGGCTTGAACTTAAAACCCCGAGATCAGGAGTCACATGTTCTACCAACCGAGCCAATCAGGCGCCCTGGGAACGTGGCTTTCATAAACCTCCAAAGCTGGGGGCTTTAGCCTGGTAAACTTCAGTATAGTTTCTGGGGATACAGCAATGATCAAAACAGGTCGAGGGCAGCCTACAGTTTGAGAAGATGATGTTCATCAGGAAAAATGACGTAGTAAGTGTGTTGAGGCCCATGTGTGAAAGCTCCTGAGTGTCTAACAGGCAACCTACATAAGATAGGTGGTCAGGAAAGGTTCCGTTTAAGAAAAGGTAACTCTAGCTCTAGTATGCAGAAGAGATTGCAAGGATGGAGTGACTATAGCATGTGAAGCTACTGCTATAGTCCAGAAGAATGAGGGAAGCCTGGACTAGGGGCAGGGCCATGGAGAGACATGCACAGAATAGAGAGAGTTTGGAAGGCAGATCATAAGCACACAAATGGGTTAGATTTGGGGTATGGTGAGGGGCAGGAAGGGACGGAGATGACACCTGGGTTGCTGGCCTCAGAGCCTGAGGAGATAGTGATAACACTGAAATAGAGACTATATTGAACAAAGACCAGGCTCAGGGGGGTGGAGGAGTGAGGAAGATCACAAATTTGAGGTGCATTTGAAATATCAAGGGTCAGTTAGGCATATGCCTCTGGAAGTCAGAATAAAGAGGTGGGAGATGTACGTCTGCGGGACGCGCGGGTATAGGTGGGAATGAGATCTCCTAGGGAAGAGCAGGGTGCAGGGGGAGGTGACGGGAGAGCCTAGGACAGAGCTTGGAAGTTTATCGACAAAGGAGAGGAGGATGAGCCTGCAAAAGCAGCTCAGAAAGACAGCTGGAGAGAGAGGATAGCCACAAGAGTGTCTTGAGAGCCAGGGAAGGAGCGCTGGATGAAAAGCGGGGAGCACAGTGTCTAACGCAGCTGAGAAGACAGACGGTGATACGAAGACACCAACCGCCTCAGCCAGAGATGTTTCAGTCAAGTGATGGGGCGGAAACCATACCACAGTGGGCCGGGTGAGAGCGGGTCACCAGGGGGCACAACTCTTTCAAGAAGTTTGGAGGAAAGGAAGGGAGCCCTAGAGCATTAGCTGCAGGAGCTGAGGGGTCCAGGAAGGAATTTGTGATGGTTTTTAATGGGAGAAGAGTTCAGCATATTTAAAAATCCAATAGGAGGAATCTAGTTGAGGAGGCTAATGAACGGGAATGGGATCAAAACAGATGTAAGAGGACTGGCTTTAGACATGATAGGTGCAGGGAAGAAGATAAACAGATGCCTACCTAGGTCAGCCAGAAGATAACAAATTGGGCGGGTACTTCTGGGTGGCTGCGGTTTTCTCAGGGAGCTAGGAGGAAAGAGAATCTGTTGCGAGAGGGACAGAGACAGAGGTGGGAGGCCTGGGGTTTGAGCAGAGTAAAGACGGTTTGAAACCCTTTCAAGTGAACCCAAAGTGAGCAGTGTTAAGGGCGTACCTGGTAAAGGCTGGCAACCTCTACAAATGTATAGAGGTCCCAATTTACCTTGGATTTTTCTCCCCAGGAGTCAGCTGCTCGGGCAGATGCAGGAAGAGAGCTGGGTTCCCCCAGGTGGCTGCTATGAAGACAGAGGAGCAAGGGATTCACAGGTTTTGGTGAGGGTGGTGCCGCAATGGTAGGCTGTGGAATCAGAGCTGGGAAAGGTGCGGGACCGACAAGAAGGTGAAAGAGTGGGTAGACTAGTTAAGGACCCAATAGACTGAAGGGTTGTCACAGTGGGGACGCACTGGAGAGAGATGCTTCAGTTATTGATTTCAGAAGATGCTCTGTTCCAGCAATAACAGTCTAGGGGGCGGCGGTGGGAGTGGGAGGATGGGGGAGCTGGGGTGAAAGGGCCATCGTCATACACGAGGAGGTTGAGGAACCAAAAGGCCAAGCAAGGTGCTGAGCGTGTCTGTGGACGGTGGAGTCAGGATAATGGCAGGAGTGGCAGGACAGGGTTTGCTGAGCCTGGGTGACACAGGGAGACACACACACGTACAAGTCATGGCTCCTCAGCTTCTACCCTGAACACTGCTCTTTCAGACACTAACAGAGCTGAGTGGGGAGGCTTTTATTTGCTGTTATGCACCTGACAAAGGCACTGCCCTTTTATTTATTTAAATTTTTAAAAGTTTGTTTGTTTAGAGAGAATGCGCACATGAGCTGGGAAGTAGACAGAGAGGGAGAGAATCCCAAGCAGGCACCGTGCTGTCAGCACAGAGCCCAATGTTGGGCTTGAACCCACAAACCGTAAGATCGTGAGCGGAGACGAAACCAGCAGTTGGAGGCTTAACCGACTGAGCCATCCAGGTGCCCCAAGGCCCAGACTTTTTAAATCATTGAGAGGGGAGGGCTGGGTCTTTTTCAGGGCTTGATAGGGGATCACTTCATATTTGCTGGATGTATTAATAATGAATTCATTAAGAAGAAATAAGGGACCCTAACTGACAGATGAGAGTGAGGCAGTTAGAGAACATACTAACCTCCCACACTAGACAGGGCTGCACAAGTTGGAAGACAGAATCAAAACACAAGTCCCTACAATTAAGGAGGGCTGTGTTAGTCTGCTAAGGCTGCCATAACAAAATACCACAGGTTGGGTGGCTTAAACAATAAAAACTCATTTTCTCCATGGTTCTGGAGGCTGGAAGTCCAAGATCAAGGTGTTAGCAGGGTTGGCTTCTTCTGAGGTCTTTTTTCTTGGCTTATAGATGGCGATGCTTTTGTTGTGTCCTTGCATGGTCTTTACTGTATGCACAGGCATCCCTTATCTTTGGTCAAGCTTCCCTTTTTTTATAAGGACACCAGTCAGATTGGACTAGGGCCCACCCCAACGGCCTAATTTTAACCGAATCACCTCGTTCAAGGCCCTATCTCCAACTACAGTCACATTCTGAGGCGTGGGGGGTTGGGTTCAGCACTTGAATTTGGTGGGACACATTCAGCCCATGGCAAGAGCTGGGTTTGAGATCCACTGGCTCTGTGCTCACGTTCTCTTTGCTCTGCCTACTCAGCTTTCTTGGGACTCTTGCTTAGCTGCTGTGTTCCAAGAGCCTGAAGTACACAGACTGACCCTGCTGACAAAGCAGAGTTTCTCAGAGGAAGCTCCCCATCCTGGAGGGAAGCTGCTTCCAACGGCAGCTTGGTCACCCATTTCTCCTTAAAGGATACCTTGAAAACAGACTCTGAGAACCCCTCAGTGCTGCAGTGGTGTGGCCATTGCTGGGGCTGGGGGAGTCAGTGGAAGAGGGAGAGGGGAAATAAAGGCATTAAATTTATTTGTGGGCTGGCACATGGAAGATGTTGAGGCTTCCTAAATCTGAATCAGATCAAGAACTTCCTATTCTAACTTTCTCACTAGAGCAGAAATCAGATTCTCAGCTCCCACACGTTAGAGCTCCCACACTTCAGGTAGAGAGTCATTGACTTGCAAATACACGGTTCCATTTGTTCTTTCTTGCACATCACTTTTCCAGATAGGATTCTGCTGATGCTGACAATGTGGCACTTGTGGTAAACCTGAGCTTGGACCAGTGAGTCAACTTTGCTTAGCTAATACAGCCTAGTAAGATCAGACTATACAAACGTCAGCATTCTAGGGCTCATGCCAAGGAGTAGATTCTTAACTTGGTTAAGGAGCCCTTGGATGGGGGCCGAGAGTGGTGTGGAAGAAGAGGAACAAACACTGAGTTCAGGTGAATAACAGTTCGGGAAGGTAGGGCCAGGCCAAAATCTCAAGCAAAGTGAGTAATGGACACCCAAATAAATGGAGCACTGATGATTCCTAATATGATTCCCGAGAAACCATCTCCCCTCTTCTGTGTGACTCAAAGTATAATAAAGCTCAGACTGATCCAATGATTAAGCTCCTGTCAGTGAAAGTCAGTGATGGAACTAGAACAACAACTAGGTTTTTAGGAATTTGGAGTTGCCCTAAATCTGCTTAAAAATGGCACCAGAAGAGACTGATGAGACATGACCATCAAATGCCACATGTGATACTGGATAGGATCCTTTGCCAGAAAGGAAAAGGAGAGGTTGCTGGGACGATGGGCACAATGTGAATGGGGTCTGCGGATTGGGGGGTAGTGTTGTGCCAGTGTTGATTTCCTGGTGGGGAGGGCTGGACGGTGGCAATACAGGACGGTGTCATTATGTTTGGGAGGTACACACTGAGAATTTAAGGGTGATAGAGCATCATGTCAGAAAAGACAAGAAGACAAGAGATGATAATGGAACAAATATAAAATGTTAACAATTGGGAAGTTTGGGTGAAGAGGATGTAGATCTTTGTTTCGTACTGCTCTTGAAATGTTCCTGTAGGTTTGAAACCATTTTAACATAAAACAGAAAAAAAAAATACAAGTCTAAAAGCATTTTTTTATTTACAGTATAAAGGTTACAAAGGTATATATGTATTTATATATATAATACCCTTAAGTTACAAATTTTCATTGTAATGTACAACGCTATATATGTTGATGTGCAACTCAAGGGGAAGTGTTGTCTATGCATTTATATTTATTGAGTACACATAAAGCTTTTTTTATTATTATTAAGAACACAAATACTGCCCTGTTTTATGCCACAAGTTTTGATTTGGTAGCCTGGTGATACCAGATGATTTGAGAACTAAATCTTAAACAACACTTAAAAAGAAGTCCTGTTTAAATACAGTGTTCTAAAAAGAAGAAAAAAACAGAATATCACATACTTTTAATTTTTTGTAGAAGCATTACTCTAGCCTTCTAAGTCTTAATACTTAACAAAAATTAAAGTCGTGTGGAACAAAATACACACAAGGGAGTATAATCAGAATTTGCACAGATTAGCCATAATAGGCCTTCATAGGTAGTGGTTTGCCACATTATCTTCTAGAAGATCTTGGATCCGGTACCAAAAGGGAAATATTCTTTGGGCACCAAGGTCTTATCATGCTGAAGACATCCAACAGATTGTAAACATAATACTGGAGTCTTATGCCGGAGAAAAAAGTACAAAACTAAAATGGGTTCTTGTAATAAGGGTAGATTTGCTATAGGTGTGAAGAATATCACTGAGAATGATGATTGTGCCAAACCCAAAACTTAGTTGAAATCATTTCCTCTCTCCCAAATTCAGGTAATTCACAAAACAGAGGTGAAAAACATAAC
>NW_026057589.1:8604652-8699652 GCF_023721935.1 Panthera uncia | reverse complement strand
GTGCTCCGCACTGACAGCAGAGAGCCCCACACGGGGCTCAAACCCACAAACTGTGAGATCATTACCTGACCTGAAGTCAGACACTTACCTGACTGAGCCACCCAGGCACCCACAACTAAAGGAGTTCTTAACTACATTTTCTAAAGTGGCTGGTCAGCATACAAAGGCATCATAGGTCTGGAAGGTATCGAGACAATAATTGGCAAGAGGGAATTTTTCCTAGAAAGTGAGAGTGAAAATTACATAAGATTTTATTCTCTCCTGCAGCTTTGTTCTATAATGCCATATGCCTTACTAGGAAAAGTGTATGTGCAGGCAGTAGAGAAATGAGAATCAGTGAGAATCTTTTTCTCTTTGAAAACACTAGAAACATTATCATATGAGGCTTCATGAGCCCTTGATATTTGAAAACCTTGCAAGTCTTAAAATCCTTTTTAGAACAAGGCAGGGTATTTATTACTAACTCATTCACTCGTTTCATTACCCAACCAACCAATCAACCAACTGTCTGTGTAAGATCTATATAATATTCTCATTTAAACTCTAAGTCTGCAGAACTGTTACTGTTTATTTTCCCCATCACTTTCCTTCCAAGTAAATAAAAACTTGAGGTTTATGTCAGGTTTGTACCTATAGAATTTCACCACACACACCCCTCAGATTCCTTTGTTTAAACATCAGGAACTCTACAAAATTGACAGAAGGTAAAATTTCTAGCTTTGCAGAGTATGTTAACCTATCTGCATGTGTACGACAACTGACTACTGCATTGTTACTATATCTTAAAGGGAGAAGAGGATATGTATGTCCAGAATAAAAATTATGTTATCTGAGTAAAAGTTCAATTTTATCAGGAATCTGTAGAACTGGGAGAGATATTTTAGTAATAGACAGTGATAGATATTTAGATAATTTTGTGAGTATTACCATTATGCTAGACTTCAGCTCGTGCCTCTGTAGCATTATGGGCATTTGTTTTTTCTTTAAGTGTCTGAAATGGGAAAATCTATTTATAGCAGGAGTGTATGGCCTCTTTTTCATTTCTATTGTACACAACAATTACTTCTTAAAAAAAAAAAAAAAAAGAGGGGTGCCTGGGTGGCTCAGTCGGTTAAGCGGCCGACTTTGGCTCAGGTCATGATCTTGCAGTCTGTGAGTTCGAGCCCCGCGTCAGGCTCTGTGTTGACCGCTCAGAGCCTGGAGCCTGTTTCAGATTCTGTGTCTCCCTCTCTCTGACCCTCCCCCATTCATGCTCTGTCTCTCTCTGTCTCAAAAATAAATAAACGTTAAAAAAAAAATTAAAAAAAAAAAGATAACTAGACCAATGCAACAAAATAGAGAAACCAGAAAGAGACCTATATAAATATAGTCAATTGATTTCTTTTAAGTTTATTTTTTTAATTTAAGCACAGTTGCCACACAATGTTACATTAGTTTCAGGTGTGCAACAAAGTGATTCCAATATAATCAACTGATCTCTGCCAAAGAAGGAAAGTCAACACAATGGAGAAAAGACAGATTTTCAACAAATGGTGCTGGAACAACTAGACATTCATGTAAAAAAAAATGAATTTAGACACTGACCTTACACTATCACAAAAAATTAGAGAGAGACAGAGCACGAGTAGGGGAGGGGTAGAGACAGAGAGAGGGAGACACAAAGTCTGAAGTAGGCTCCAGACTCCGAGCTGTCAGCACAGAGCCCAATCCGGGGCTCGAACTCACAAACCACGAAATGATAACCTGAGCCGAAACCGTGAGTCAGTGGCTTAACCGACTGAACCACCCAGGTGCTCCTAAATGGATCATAGATTTAAATGTAAAACGCAAACTATTAAATTCCTACGAGAGAAGAGAAAATCTAGATAACCTTGGGTATGGCGCTGACTTTTCTGATAAAATACTAAAGAAAAAAGTCCATTAGAGAAATAAGTGATAAGCTAGATTTCACCAAAATTTAAAATTTTTTCAACTTTTACTCTGCAAAAGACAATGTCAAGAGAAAGAGCAGACAAGCCACAGACTAAGGGGAAATATCTGCAGAAAGACACAGCTGATAAAGGACAGTGATCCAAAATACACTAAGAACTCTTAAAACTTAACAATAAGAAAACACGCAAGCAACCCAATTTACAAATGGGCAAAAGAGCTGAACAGACCCTTCGCCAAAGAAGATACATACACATACAGCATATGAAGAGATGCTCAGCATCATATGCCATCAGAGAATTGCAAATTAAAATGAGATACCATTATATACCTATTAAAATGACTAAAATCCAAAACACTGACAACAGCACAGCTGGTGAGGATGTGGGGCAAGAGGAACTCTCATTCATTGTTGGTGGGAATGCAAAATGGTACAGTCACTTTTGCAAGACAGTTTGGCAGTTTCTTACAAAACTAAACATACTCTTACCATATGTTCCAGCAACTGATCTCCTTGGTATTTACCCAAATGACATGAAAACTTCTGCCCATACAAAAACCTACACATAGATGTTTATAGCAGCTTTATTCATAATTGCCAAAACTTGGAGGGAACCAAATGTCCTCCAGTAGGTGAATGGATAAATAGATTGTGGTACATCCAGACCATGGAATATTATTCAGCACTAAAAAGAAATGAGCTATCAAACCCGACATACATGGAAGAACCTTAAATGCCTATTACTGAGTGAAAGAAGCCAGTATGGAAAGGCTACACAGTATATGATTCCAAGTAAGTTACATTCTGGAAAAGGCAAAACTGTGGAAACAGTAAAAAGATCAGTGGTTGTCAGGGGCTGAGGGGAGAGAAGGGTGAAGAGGCAGAGCACAAAGAATTTTAAAGGCAGTGAAACTATTGCGTAAACAATATCATAATAATAGATGTGTGTCATTACACATTTGTCAAAACCCGTAGAAGTGTTCAGCACCAAGAGTAAACCGTAATGTAAACTGTAGGCCATGAGTGATAATGTGTCAATGCAGAATCAAAGACGTAATAAATGGATCACACCAGGGCAGAATGCTGATAGTGGGGGAAGCCGTACTCTCTGGGGCAGAAGGTCTATGGGAAATCTGTGTAATTCCTGCTCAATTTTGCTGTGCACCTAAAACTGCTCTAAAAAAGAGTCTATTAATAAAATACCCAACCAACTTTTCTTCCAGTTTTCAAGCTTCTTAGTCATTGTTGGATTCATCTTATTTGAGCGAGTAACTTCCCTAATCACCATAGGCGTAGGTGGATTCTGAATCAAATAGTTTACAAGGCAATTAAAGTTATGCATTCCTTCAGTTTCATAAGCCTACAGATTTCCCACTATGAGAATAATTAGGGAAATCTAAGACTACAGGTGCCAACTATTTTGTTCATAGATGTTCAAAAAAATGTTGAGGTATAAAGTAATATTCACTTAATTGATAGATGAGAAAACGGAACCACTAAGTAATTATTAATAATTTTTCAAGGGTCACCGGAGGCCATATCAAAGTTGAGAATTAAACATAAAGCCCTCATTTCTACTCCTGTCACTGCTTCTCATCACAGATCTCATATCCAGACTTCAAAATTCTGTGTAGAAGGCCTGAGGCCTGAAGGAGCAGCCCGCAGGTGAGTGACAGATTCCTTTATCTGGCTGCCTCTCTTCCAGGATCTCTGGAAGGCTTCAGGAGTGGAATGGGCAGAGCTCTGTCAGCCCACCTCTATGATTTATTTCAGGGCGTCAAGAGTGAACCAGTTAGATGGTGAGTTGTTCTGAATTTCTGCAAGCTTTCAAATTTAAGAACTGGGGAATGGACTGGCAGGGGTGGGATTGGGGGTATGGAGTGGTGGGAGGGAGCACACCTGCTAAGGGAAGCATATGAGGACCAAAGTGACAGCCAGAGGACAGCATGCATACACTGAAAAAGCCCCACAGGAGGCTTTACAAAGCTAGCCTAAGGGGCATACGTCTCTTCATCCGGCCTTACTCTGCTCCAGTGAGAATCACTACTTTGGGAGAATCTGAGGGTTTCTTCCAGCAATAAAATGCTGACCTAATTCCATAAAATATTTATGTGTATTCTTTGTGTACTCATTTCTATATATCACCTATGTTTCTCCAGATACTTTGCTGAATAGTTTACATGTCCAGTTCTCATCTGTGTCACTGAATTTATTTACAAGTGGTATTTTAATTTTGGTTCTAAGTCAGCATGCAGTATGCCCTGTTTTATAATAAGCCGCACATAAAGATACTAATATGAATCTTTTTTCAAAAACTTAAGAATTCATCGGATTTACCACAGCCACTAGAAGGTAAGCTCCATGAGGGCAAAGAGGCACATGATAAATACTTCTTTTTTTAAAGTTTATTTATCTTTGACAGACAGAGAGAGCAAGGGAGGGGCAGAAAGAGAGGGAGACAGAGAATCCCAAGCAGGCTCCACACTGTCAGGGTGGAGCCCAATATGGGGCTCGAACCCACCAACCATGAGATCATGGCCTGAGCCGAAGTTGGATGCTTAACCGACTGAGCCACCCAGGTGCCCCAATAAATATTTCTTGAGCGAGTTCACTCTATGATACTCTCAGAAAATATGGTATGAGACCTCAGTATTCGGGTCGGAGTCCCAGCCCCACCACCCTGACCCTCCAAGCTCAGATCAGCTCCATGCAGTGGTGCTATAGGGGACACGGGCCCTGAAACATCATCAAGAAACTTTACCAACATCACACTTTTACTGACGACCAACCTTGAAATTTAGAAAATGAGTTTGGAATTACACTTGTCTTGTTAGCAGTCTTAGACCTACACTTTCTCTAAATTGACTCCTCTTCCTAGATACCGTGCTCTAATAATCATCTTAATTACATAAATTAGAAAGGAAAGAAAGAAAAGTTTAAATGCTGTTAGATTCTGTTTCATCAGCTAAAACAATGAACTCTAATCAGAGATTGATTTAGTATAATCTAGACTCTGAAGCAAAAGTCCTAGCCTGACAATGACCATCTGAAAACATAATTAAGAATCATGATTTTTTTTTCTATTACAAGGACAGAAAACCCAGAATTACTATAGAAGCCCCTTATGAATCCATGAGTCAAACAGAAAAAAAAATTAAGAGATCTAGGGCAAAAGTACAGGGTGACATGTTTATGTTCACTTAAGTAAATGCAAAGTCAGAGGAATCCAGAATGTCATCAGTGAGTCAGGATGGCTCATGGAAGGGCAGTGACAGGTAAAGGATGTACATTTGCATTAGCTAGGTGAATCGTCCTTAAAACATGACTAATTTACATAGCCAGTCCCCAAACAACGGGCTTCTAGAAAGGGAAATGGAAATATCTGCGTTCTATTTTCCATTTGGGATGTGGTACAAAATGATAGGTGTTAAGTAAGAGAAAAGAAAAGCATAAAGACCATACTCTCAACTTATGGAGACAAAGACTATTCTTAATATTCAACCAGAAAAACAAAAACCAATCAGGCCAACCAAATCCAATAATACAACTTAATAAAAACTAGTCCACTGATGAACCCCTCCTTGACAATTTAATGGCAGGGATATAGTAGGACTTCAGAAAATGAACCAAAAATGTTTTCTTCAAAGTACATGGAAAATATAAAATTTGGAGTGCTAAGTACATCTACCAAGAAATGGGCTTCACATTAACAACAGACCCAAATAAAATTCCTCTTCCCCTTAAGGACAAGCTTTGAAAGGACACAAATTTGAAGATTTGAATCTTCATATTAAAAAATCCATTCCCAGAGGGTTCTCCACTCATTGCTACGAGTCATGACCTGTCTGATTTTGGGTCAGATTTCATTACATTTGCATCAAGCTTATTCTGCCTTCTTACAGTCTCCTAACATACACACATGCCCACCTCCCTTCTTGTCCGGCACTCCTCTGACTCTCGGTCTCTGTAACTCAGCTACACACTGGCTTCTGTTAGTGTTTAAATATACCAGGCTCTTTTCTGCTTCCCAGACTTTGTATGTGATGTTGTCTTTTAATGATTTTCCTCCATCTGCACCCTGCACACTCCCAAGCTCCTATTCACTGTTCAAATCTTAGCTCAAACTTCTACTTCTCGGTAGAAACTTTCCCAGCCTAGGCTAGATGTTATGTTCTCTTGATACCCTCCTCTTTTCTTTTCAGGCACTTCATTCAATTCTAAGTATATCTTCTGAAGAGTTATTTAGTGTCTGACTCCCTCACTGGCTGTAAGCTTCATGAGGGTAGGGACCACGTTTGCTTTGTCCACAGCAGTATTCCGAGACCCTTAGCTCAGTGTCTGGCACATAGTGGTAAGCAATAAATATTTTTCAAGTGAATGAATTTAAAAATTACAAACTAAGTATATAAAAGATACATGCACGGGACACAAAAACTTTAACAGGCCACATGATGTGGGTTGAACAATGGATCCTGTGCTAAAACAGAACTATTCCAAACAGATGGAGTCCTAAGCAATCAGGAGGTTATCCAAGTTTTCCCCCAACTACAGCAGTGGGGACAAGGGCTGAGTTTTGGAAAGCCCTCGGAGTAAGGGGCAGAAAACCTAGCATTCGCCACAGATGCAAAACACTGTGCCAGGTATTTCCAAATCGAGCTTGTGCCAGGTCAGAAAGGGCCCTGCTCTTCTGACAGTGAAGTCTGAGCAGGGGACGGGGTGGAAGTGGTACGATCTTCTCATCCTCTGCTTTGGGGAGCATTCTCTTTAGCAACCTGACCTGTTTATCCTAGTCCTCCTGAGCGCAGCCTCATTCTGTTTTCTCACAAGGGTGAGAAGGGAAGCAAGAGGTTTCTCTCTTTCCTCTTCTCTCCTCCCTCTGTCCAGGTGGGGCTCATGTGTGCCACTCACCTGAACGGCTCCTCCCAGCATGACAGCCACCAGCCCCATGGACATGCTCAGCGTCTGCGATTCCACGGTGCTCTCTGCCTGGTGGGCCAAGCTTGCACACGCTCGCTGCAGGGTTGCTGCAACAAAGTCCACAACCTACACAGAAATAGAATTTAGAATCAGTGAGGAATAAGAAAAACAATCTCAAAAACCTCTTTACATCCTATGTCCACATCCTCACCTTCTTCCTCATCAACACATGAAGGCAAGAACCTGCAAGCACAGGCATGGTGCTCAGTGTCTTACACGCACAGTATCACCTACATCTCACGTCAGCTCTAGGAGGTCAGTGTTTCTGTCCTCATTTTTTTTTTCCTAAGGTAAACTCTACCCTCAATGTGGGTCTTGAACTCACAGCCCCACGATCAAGAGACACATGCTCTACCGACTGAGCCAGCCCAGATACCCCCGTCCTCATTTTTTGATGAAGAATCTGTGAGCTGCTCAAGCCCATACAGTCAATAAATGAGAAAGCCCATTTATACTTTCCCAAATGTTTTAATATACTAATCCAACTTCCTTGACTTTTCATGAATTTTGCCAGGAAATTAAAATGAAAAATAATTTGAGACTTTCTGACCATCTTAAAGGGTCCTAAATCTGCTTCTCCTAATGAGGCTTCCTCAAGGACTCCCCTGCCCCAACCCAGTTATGAAGGTCTGATTCCAATAAGCAGAGAATGGGGGAAAAGGCATTCAGTTTTATCTAGAATAGAGTCCTCAAACAATCAATACAAATGATCCAGCGTCATTTTTTTAAGTATGAAATATTTTTAAAGGATTCAGATCATTCATATATAAGATTTTATACAGCATTTGGCTAACAATTAAGCTTTAAATGGAATTAATTTGGTCAACTTCATTTTAGCAGCACTTGTATTAATCACCTTAAGTAGAAATACCTTTGAATAAAAGTGATCATACACACATCCGTGCTTGCGCACATACACATGTGCATGCACGCACACACACACGCATATTTAGGATTAATGGCTCAAAAGGGAAAAATCATTTTGAAAGTGGTACAGCTGACATAGGTCATAATAAGCCTCTAAATACCATGCAAGCTTGCATATTTAAATCTCTGGTCAAATCACATGCTAGGCTAGAGTCTTTATTGCAAGCTTAAAGTAAGGAGAACGGCTTGTTAACACTTGTCTTTGGAGCAAGGCAGGAAACTAGAAAGGTTATTAAAAGTTCCACTTACTGAAATGAACAAACGCTGGTTGTGGCAATTTTCACCACTCTCTCAAGCCTGAGACTTTACTGATATTAGAAGCTACAGACACTGGCCTTTCTAGAGAAAATGCTACATTTCTAGAGAAAATACTTGGGTCACCTATTTTGTCTCTGAAGAGTTTCCTAAAGCACCCCTTGATTATGGGAAGCTTCTGCTTCAGCACAAATGTATTGTTAAGTTGCTGGAATAGAACTATCTAGACTTTCCACTTTTTGTAAGTCCCTCTTTGCTATACGTTTTTTCTTTCTTCTTCTTTTTTTTTTTAGACGCCACAAAACAAGTAGTATGATCCTATTTTTGTCAAGAAAGAAACTATGGGGGCACCTGGGTGGCTGAGTCAGTTAAACGTCTGACTCTTGATTTTGGCTCAAGTCACGATCTCACAGTTCGTGGGTTCAAGCCCTGCATCAGGCTCTGCGCTGACAGCATGAAGGCTGCTTGGGATTCTTGCTCTTTCCCTCTCTCTACTCCTCCCCCACTCATTACCTCTCTCTCTCTCTCTCTCTCTCTCTCTCTCTCTCTCTCTGTCTTTCTCATAATGGACAAATAGGGGTGCCTTGGTGGCGCAGTTGGTTAAGCGTTCAACTCTTCACTTCAGCTCAAGTCATGATCTCACAAGTTCGTGAGTCAGAACCCCACGTCGGGCTCTGTGTTGACAGCGCAGAGCCTGCTTGGGATTTCTCTCTCCCTCTCTCTCTGCCCCTCCTCAGCTTGCTCTCTCTCCCCATCTCTCTCTCAAAAAATAAATAAACAAACATAAAAATAATTATTTATTATGTTTAATAAATAAACATAGGAAGGAAAAAAAAGAAACGATGTTTGTATACATGTAAAAAAAAACCCACAAAAAACAAAAAACAAAATACCTGGGAGCTGTTAATTGCAATTTGATAGCCAGCTGTTACTGTCACCCCTGAAGTGCCCTTCAAGCTTTTTTCTTGTAACAGCAAAACCGCCATACCCATTTCCCATTTGGACAACAGCTCCTCCCTGCTTCTACTCATTTCCTGTGACCGGTGGGGCTACCAGCCACAAAGATAGGTAAGAAACGGAAGCGTGTTCTAGAATTCACATACGTTGTGGAGAGGAGGAGAGGTTTTTACTTTCCACTTAAGCATTTTTGTGAAGTTACATCATCTAAAAAGCCGAATATTCCTGCAAGTTTATAATGGAAAATAGCAGCGCCCTACCGCATTTCTCCCTGTCTATGGCTCTACAGAGGCAGCCACTTTTAATAGTTTAGGTGTTTAACAAGAACATAAAGCATTTACTATGTACCAGGTACTGCTCTGAACACATTACAGATATTAACTCTCTTAACCTCCCGATCACCCCCTGGAGCTGTATAAACCTGCTGCCGGCATTCTGGCAGCCGAGTGGAAGCAGGCTGAGGCCTCGCTGTTGAGTCTGCAGACAACAACCTAATCTTCTGCTTTTTCAGTTTCCTGCCGCCACCCAAGTTCAACGTCGCCCAAGAATATTCCTCCAGTCTTCTGCTGAGGAGGGGAGGTGTCTGCACAAAGTTGAGGAAGGAATCCAGGAGTCTACCGAAGCTTGCAGAGCCTTTCAACCTGTTTTAAGCTCTAAATTCAGCTCTATCTTTACAGCTTAATCTAGCACCTCCAGTCTTTCTACTGTTCTGGAAGCAGAAGTAACTTTTTATTTCCCTAAATAAAATATTAACAGCTTTATTGAGGTATAGTGCTTTCCTTCTTGACTTCTCCCCTGCAGGCACTTAAGTTTTCTGAGTTGCTAAATCAGCTATTATTTTCCAGTTTCCAAATGGTGTTATTCTCTTTTATCTGCTATCTCTCCTCTCCTGCTCTGTTGGCCCCTGTGGTTTCCAGAAGGAGCACATAAACACATGCGTTCAATATACTATCTTTAATCAAAAGTCCATACTTAAATTTTGCGCTTCCTTGTGGTTTAAATGCTTTTACAATGAGCATGCGTTAACTTATGTTAGAAGTGTTTTTAACATATGAGAAAGAACGATCATATAAACCACTTCTACTGTGCCAAGTACAGCGATCCAAATACAGAAAGGTGTAAAGGGTGGTGATTTTCTGAAAGGGCAGAAAAAAGGAAATCTTGCTCATTCCATTCTATTTACACTGGCCTTCTTGCTAAGCCGTCCATACTTAGCTGGAACACTCTTCCCTGCAGTATCTCCCTGGCTCCCTCCTTCCCCGCTTCCAGATCTTGGCTCAAAAGTCATTTTCTCAGTGAGGCTCTCCACAACCACTCTACTTACCACATGGCCTCTACATCCCCTTTCTTTGATTTTTCTCCCTGGAATTATCACCATCTAACACTCTGTGTGCTTCTGCTTGCTTGTTGTCTCTCTCCCCCAAGTGCATGTGATCCCATGAGGATAGATATGTGTGTTGTTCACTGCTGTGTCCCTCGTACCTAGAAGTGTAGGTGGCACATAGTAGGCCTTCAGTAAATATTTGTGGAATGAAGGAATTTGGGAGTTGGTGCAGGGCACTGTATCTGTACAAAGACCACTGAATGCCTCAGTTCTCTATCTTCTTGTACATCATCTGCCAACACATTTTATTGAATTTTTAATCTTTTAGCCATAAATACTTTAATACACATTTCTAACAAGGAGGTGTTTTGTTTTGTTTTGTTTTGTTAACATAACCACCACATCAGGGGTGCCTGGTTGGCTTAGTCGGTAGAGCATGCGACTCTTGATCTCAGGGTGGTTAAGTTAGAGCCTCAAGTTGGGTGTAGAGATTCTTAAAAAATAAAATCTTAAACACACACACACACACGCACACACACACACACACACACAACTACCATACCATGATTATACTCAATAAAAATTCCTTAATACCTTCTATTACTTGGCCCATGACTGTTGCAAAAATGTCCTCATAGCAACTGGTATGTTTGAATGAGAATCCACACACTGCATTTGGTTGAGGTGTCTCTTAAGCCCCTTCTAAGCTAGGGAAGCCCTGCATCTTTTCTATGCCATTTATTTGGTGAAGAAACTGGATCATTTGTAGTGTACAATGTCTCACACATTCTGGAACTGGCTGATTTTGCTTCCTTATGGCACTAACTTGCTCCTGTACCCCGAGTTTCCTTGGTTAGATTCAGGTTCACATTTTATGGACTTTGGTTTTTTAGTTTTTGTTTGCTTGATTGTGGGGTTTTGTTTGTTTGCTTTTTGGGGGAAGAACCCTTCTCAGGTGGTGCCACATACTTCCTATTTCATTACATTAGGAGAACACATCATGTCTGCTTACCTACTTCTGGTGATGTTAAGATGAATCACTCCATTGCTGAAATATTTAGGGGAACATAAACCACTACCTACATTAACCCTGAAATCCACCAAAAATTAGAAGGAGGATAGAGAGGTGGAAATGTAGGTAAATATGTGCTAAAGCAAATATAATAAAATGCTAGGTGATGGGTTTACAGGTATTCATTATAAAATTCTTTCAGATTTGAAGGTTTTCACAATAAAATGCTGGGGAAAAAACCATCAGTTGTTTTGGATGTATTTGACCTAATTACATTCATTATACCATACCCCTAATAGTTTCAGCAGACATTGATTACCACCTAGATCCATTATTTCATTAGAGGATTGCAAAATATAAATTTGTAGGTCTCTTTTGGAATATTTTAGCTGTGATTCTTACAGAAAGAAAATTTTTCGTTCATCGACTATTTGGTTACATTGAAATACAGTGCTGACAGAAAAGGCAAGATACATGCTTTGCGATCTTTCCTTTTATTTATCAATTTACAGAATAATGAGTTGATGTCCTAGCGACTTCCAAAGATACTCAAAAGGGATTTTCGGTGGGGGGGGGGGGGGGTGACTCAGGTTTTTATAACTTTGATGTGTTTCAATCCATTGCAGGCATTATTCTTTGTAATGCTCAAAATGCCCTAACCATGGCCAGTAGGAGATCTTTCACGTTGGCTCCTGAGTGCTACTCACATGACTTCATTAATCTCAGATATCTTCCTTTTATTCAGGTACACCAAGATGCCCTGAGGCTTACAGTGTACAATACCTGCCCTAGACCTTGAATGAACCTTTAATCCAATGAGCTTTCTGTTCTTTCCGCAGGACATGATATTTAGAAACCATAATCTGGCACTAAGGATGTTTATTGCTGCTCGGTTGTCTACTTCTTGACATGGACAGTGGAATGAGCAAGGAAATATCTATTTTTTAAAAAGAAAAACCTGTGTGCTCGCTTCGGCAGCACATATACTAAAAAAGAAAAACCTGTGAGTTCATACTAATACTTCCAACTGAAATTCAATATTATAGTGATCTTTCCTTTGATTTTATATTCATAACTTTTTTTCTCATAGTGAAAATCTTGGTTTCTAATGATATTAACAAAATTACTTATAACAAGTATTATTTATAACTTATCCATATGTGTGTATATTTCAAAATAAATACTAAAATTACCACTAGCAGTAAAACTACTAAGTGTAATTTTTTTGTGTGTGGTTCTTTTCGTCTTGATACATTTTAACCTTAGCTGAAGGATAATTTAATGGGACAAATCACTTTTGTATCAGCCTAAAACCACTGTTCCTTAATTAGAAGCAAAGGGAGCTAAGTGCAAAAGCTCAAGTAATAGAGTATTCAGGCCATTTTCCCTTCCAACTAGCATCTTGAGACAAAAACGTAGGATCTGGGTGAAAAAGTCTTTAGGGAGCTGATACAAACACAGGAGAAACAAATCACCCTAATGGGTAACACAGGATCAGTGAACTGAAGGAAGAGGAAGCCAAGAAAGAAATCATGAACATAATTCTCATTAAACAGGCATGATAAGTTGGAGCTGACAGACAGCTGCAAATTTTCTCAGCAGGAGCTATAGTGAAATGCTGCTTAGCAACACCCGAAGGCGGATGACAATGAGGACGGTACAAAGAGCTGAAGAATCAGATTTAAGCGTGACAATCATACCACCTTACAACTGACTATTCACCAGCAGAGGAACAACTAATTCTGTAATAATGGTAAAATATGGTGACTGCACTGCCTACACTTTATTACTTTTATTTCTTTAAAAAAATTTTTTTTTTTTTCTGTTTAAGTAGCCTCCATGCCCAGTGTGGGGCCCGAACTCATCACCTTGAGATCAAGAGTCACATCCTCTACTGACTGGGTCAGCCAGGCACTCAATTTATTTCCTATTTTTAAAATAGCTGGTAAACATAATCTCTGAGCCAATAAAATTCAGGCACTGATTCACATAGTTACACTACCCTTGAAACATTTAAAAAAACATCTTAAAACTTCATAGGCTGTTGTGGAGATAGGCTGTTAGGTAGACCTATAAAATTTAAAGTGATCTTATTATCATTAGCAATTTTTTTTTTCAAATTTAAGTTTTATAGGCGTGCCTAGGTGGCTCAGTCGGTTAAACATCTCACTTTGGCTCAGTTCATGAATTCGTGGTTCATGGGCTCGAGCCCCACATTGGGCTCTGTGCTGACAGCTCAGAGCCTGGAGCCTGGTTCAGATTCTGTGTCTCCCTCTCTCTCTCTGCACCTCCCCCCTTCTCTCTCTCTCTCAAAATAAACATTAAAATTTTTTTATTTTAAGTTTTGGAATCATGCTCAATATTTGATACATATTAGAATCATCTATGAAGCATAAAAAAATACAGATGCCCAGGCATTAATGCAGACATGCTGAATCACAATCTCTACAAGTGGGCCAGGCATTCGGATTTTGAAAAAGACTCAGAGAATCGTATTCGCCCCCAAACTTGAAAACCCCAAACTTGATACAACACATAAAGGTTTACAACAATTCTCAGAGCTTTCTGTACATGAGAATCACCTCAGGAGCTTGTTGGACATGCCAGCTCCCAGAATCTCTCAAAGTGTTGATCCTGTCAGTCTGCTGTGGGCTCGGTAATCTGCATGTTTAAGCAGCATTCCAGGTAACACTGAGGCAAGTGTTATCAAACCATACTCTGGGCAACATTTTTTTAAAACATTTTTGGGAAAGCATGTAAAGAAACCAAAAGAAACAAATACTACCAGCCTGGGATATGGAATGTGGCAGCCACTGACCTGAGTGATATTTGTGAATATCTGCTCAGACATCCTCTCGCACAGAACGGCCAACAGCTGTAGAACCAGCAGCTTCTGGCCCTGGCCTTCCACAAGAGTTTGGTGCTGTTCTAACTCCAAGACGCTTTTGCTGGAGAAGGGTTTTGTTTTTAACTCTGTCTCATTTTCCATGGCCACATGAGTCAATTCCTATAGCGTGGAAGAGAAGAGTCAAGAAAAAGTCTGTAGAAACAAGGGCTTCACAAACAGTGGGAAAACTGTTTCAAGTGTATGTTTAAAGATCTAGTCTATGTTCATTGCAGCATTATTTATAATAGTGAAAATCTGGAAACAAATAAATGTCTAGGAATAAAAGAATGGATAAATAAACTGTATCTACTATACTGTAGCAGTTGAAATAAATAAACCAGGTATATATGAAAATCAAAAGAGAGAGGCCTCAAAAACAGTGTTGAATGAAAAATGGAAGTTGTACAATAATATGTGTATTATGATATCATGTATATAAAGATTTAAAACTTCATAATAAGGGGTGCCTGGGTGGCTCAGGTCATGATCTCGTGGTTTATGACTTTGAGTCCCATATTGGGCTTGCTGCTGTCAGAGCGGAGTCCACTTCGGATCTTCTGTTTCCCTCTCTCTGTCCCTCCCTCACTCACGCTCTCTCTCTCAAAGATAAATAAAACATTAAAAAAAAAATTTAAGGGGCACCTGGGTGGCTCAGTCGGTTGCGTGTCCGACTGCGGATCAGGTCATGATCTCACGGTTCGTGACTTCAGGCCGTGCATTGGGCTCTGTGCTGACAGCTCGGAGCCTGGAGCCTGCTTTGGATTCTGTGTCTTCCTCTCTCTCTTTCCCCCACCCCCACTAGTGCTCTCTCTGTCTCTCTCTCTCTCAAAAATGAATAAACATTTTGTAAAAAAAAAAAAAAAAAGACCCCTTTGTTTAAAAGAAAAAATTTCAAACTTCATAATAAAAAAACATATATATACAAAGAGAACTAGTTTGACAGACTTACTTTATCAGTATTTTTTATGACGTCTACCACTAGCCCTATTGAACCGAGACCTCAAGCCAAATAACATTTCCAAACCCTTTCTAGGGATTATTAAATGCTTTTAGTACCTTCTCCCCTAAGATATTTAGAACTAAATCTCTACTAATAGACAATTCACTGCTGTGGGTTTTACAGGCTCTTCCCCTATACTTTACATCGTCAATTTCCTTGGGAAGGGGAAACCTTAAGTTCCTTAACAATTAATGCTTTACCAAAGTAACTGACAGTTTAGAGCAATGGGTTCCTAACTGCCTGGGAAATTCTGCTCCCCAGGGGGCATTTAGCAATGTGTGAGGACATTTTTGGATGTCGTAATTGGGGAGTGATACATCTAGTGGATAGAGGTCAGGGATGCTACCAAACATCCTGCAAGGAAGCACAGGAAGTCCCCCGCCTCCCAACAAAAAATTATCCAGTCCCAAATGCCAATAGTATCAAGGTGTAGAAACCCTGGTTTATAGCAAAGCTCTTTGATTTTTGTTTTTAAACAATTTTTTTTAATTCTCCGATTAAGAACACATCTTCTTGGAATGTTATTTACAATGAGTGGCTAAGGAACACCTGGGTGGCTTAGTCGGTTGAACGGCCAGCTCTTGATTTTGGATCAGGTCATGATCTCATGGTCGTGGGATTGAGCCCTGTGTCAGGCTCGGTGCAGAGAGTGGAGCCTCCTTGGGATTCTCTCTCCCTCCCTCTCTCTCAAAATAAATAAACTTAACACACACACACACACACACACACAAAGAGTGGCTAGGTAAGGGGAAAGAATGTGAATATAGGAGTTGAGAAAAGCACCAAAAAAGTGGCCCCTACTTCAAGTTCTAGGAGTGTGTTCGTCCTGATTCTCTCCTTGCATTCCCCCATAACCACACCAACCTTAAACTCCAGAGACATTCTCTTAGAATAGACACTTTACTTAGGGAAAATAATGGAGAAGGCAACACGGGAGGACAGAGAATCAGAGATCACTCTGTTTACAGTCTCAAACAGTGCAAGTAAGGAGTACAATATGGGGTACAAGTTGCTGTCAGAGATTAGAGCAAGAGGAAGCACAACCATCAGCACTACAAACAGACATGAAGAAGGTTTCAGGTGGTTACAAAACGAAACGAGAAAGGCAGGACTGCTAAATCTCCTTCCCAAATATCTGACAAAACAACAGTCAGAAAGGATAAGGGATTACTCCATAACTGTAAAACCTGCTATTAACTTCAAAAGAGTTCTTACTGTCAACACAGAGCAAAGATTAACCCTTTCATAGATCAATAGCTATGCTTTGGTCATCTCTAAAAGCTCAGGGCAGATTACCTCAGAAAATAGTTAGATCATATGTGTACTGCTGAAGGTAAGTTTTTTTCTCTTTTTACCAACCCAAAGGCTACTAAACAATAAACTGCTCTTACATCCTCTTATTATTTCTGTTAGATTAGGACCTGAATTTAAGGGGTAAAATTACAATGACCCTGAAAATCTGAAGGGGATCCTGGTATTGCCCTGAAATCAAGCTGACCATGTCCTTACCATGCGTAGTTCTTACCTGCAAGCAGAAGATGAAGAAGTCACCTGCCAAACCACACTCCTGGCAGTGGGATAACAAGTCCCCAAGGTGCTCAACCCGGCACTGCTCTGAGGACACCTTCTGGTACAAGGCTTCATCCTCATCTTCGTCACTGCAACATGGGGAAAGATTGATCTTGGCAGTGTCACCCAGAGATATTTTTTTTTGGAAACTCAACAAAAATCTTCTGAAGTAACATGGTATCGGGGCGCCCGGGTGGCTCACTTAGTTAAGCCTCCAGCTTTGGCTCAGGTCATGACCTCATGGTTCATGGGTTTGAGCACCACGTGGGGCTATGTGCTGACAGCTCAGGGCCCGAGCCCACTTTGGATTCTGTGTCTTCCTCTCGCTCTGCTCCTCCCCCACTAGTGCTCTGTCTCTCTTTCTGTCTCTCTCTCAAAAATAAATAAACATTAAAAAAAAATTTTAAATTTAAAGTAACATGTTATCTTCGTATGGTAAATCACTAGAAAGATATCAAAACTTTGTTAAATTATTTTCCTCTTTCCTCATGCTGAAAAGGTATTTATTCTCAGAAGGGAGGATGCCGTGTCCTACATAACATACGCTAAGTGGGGAAAAGATTCATGAAGGAAGTGGCTTTTAGGATAGATGTTCAGGGGGCGCCTGGGTGGTAAGTCAGTTAAGCGTCCAATTTAGGCTCAGGTCATGATCTCGTGGTTTGTGAGTTCGAGCCCCACATCAGACTCTGTGCTGACAGCTCAGAGCCTAGAGCCTGCTTCAGAATCTGTGTCTCCCTCTGCCCCTCCCCCACTCACACACACACACACTCTCTTTCTCTCTCAAAAATAAACATTAAAAAAATGTTTTTAAAAGATGGATGTTGAGGAATTCTATTATTTCAATAAACTGAAAGAGCAAGAAGGAATAAAGTATAGGTTGTATGCAGATATTCTGGTTCTGGAGGAAGAACAGAAAGAAAGAAGTCTGCAAAGCAAGGTCAGATCACAGAGGGCCCTGGATGCCATTCAAAGAAACTCAGACATTTTTTTGATGAGCCACTGAAGGTTTATGGGCAGTAAGGAAAAGACACTATCCTTACAGAGGGAGATCCAGTCAGTCTCAACTAATAAGAACCAATGAGTTGAAATATGAACAGGCATAAAGGCTCAGAAAACTGAGTAGGCCAAATTTCCAAGTAATAAAATATGGCTAAGTTATTAAAAGCAGTGTTACGCTTTCTGCAAAAAGTGTCAAGAAATTTCTCATGAGGTACTAAGGCTTTTAGTTTTAATTCATATGGTAAGTGAAAAAGCCAAGATACAATATTATCGTACTATATCATGGAAACAAACAAAGAGGCACAAGATGTACTAGAAGACAAAACACTAAAAAAATGTGAACAGTGAACAGGATAGTGGTTACTTTGTTTTCCTCTTTATGCTTTTTTGTATTACACAAAGAAGGTATGTTACTCTTACGATTAAAGAAGGAATAACATTTTTTTTCAGACCAAACTGAGAAAAGAATGATAGATGTTGCTTCTTCTCATTGAAAACTACAATTATTAAAGTTTATTTGGCCCCATCCCATTGGGCAGTAAGTCCCAATTTGGCAGTTCACTAATAACATGGCCTTTATATTCCTCTAGTAGAATAACCTATAAACTAAGCTTAAGATTACTTCCTACATTATCCCAGAATCTTCCAGCATTCTTCAGATCAGTCATGTTATCTCCACCACATTTTACGTTAGAAAAAAAAGCTGAAATGGATAAGTGTCACTTCTAAGCTTCTGTGAACCATCCTGTCAAAATGAAGTACTATGTTCAAATACTTTTTTAAAAAAGAGATGACAACAATTAACTTAAGAAGCTCTATTCTTAAAATTTCAATGGTAAACAGTCCATTCTGAATACTGTAGCTATATTTAGTTCCAGAAAAATAAAAATAAAAATAAAAAAGATCATGAAATCTAAGCTGCTCTTTTAGTGTTTCTTTAAACAAAGCTTTTAAACTGGGGCTTCTGAGCAGAATGATAGGGAAAAGGTAAGTGGTGATACTGACCTGCCCTGAAGGGACTAGCACCACAAGCAAGATCTTTAGAACAAAAGATAAAATCACACACACACACACACACACACACACACACACACACACACACCTCTGATACAGTGAATGCTAACTTTTTGGAGATATGGAGTGTCTTTAAGTATCAAATGAGAGCTATGGACCCTATTTTCAGAAAAAAATTCAGGTTCGCACATAAAATATTTCTTGCGTATAATTTCAGAGGGACTATGGACCGCTACAAGTCCATGGAGAAACCCCAAGTTAAGGATCCATTGCTTCTGGAAGTAAAGACTCATTCACTACTGCCTATTCAACTTTTGCCTACCATGAAAAGAAAAACTGTTAATTTTGACATATGTGCACTAAGATATACACTAGAGACTTGTTAAGATAGCAATTAACTTTAACTACTGATAAGTCAAATACTATAAAATTCTCTACATAGTCACTAAATTGGTCCCAGATTAAACTCTTCCAAAGTGTTTTTAAAATAAACATGTTGAGAAATTTTAAACTCAGTTCAGGGGCAAAGTTACAACTCTAAAACCTACTAGAGCTCAACAGCTCTTGGGAAATAAGTAGCTTGTGTTTGTACTGATGATTCTGTTTGCAGTCAATGTATGTTTTTCATTTTCCTCAAGTCCATCATATTGAAAGAGCGTTTTATAACTTCACTAAGTTAACCCTGAATAAAAAATTAAATTTGCACTATAACAAACAGCCACACTTTGAATGCATGTAAAATCTGAGTAGCTGCCAGCAGTTAAGAACTATATGGATTCTGGTCAATAGGAACTTATATTAAGAGGTTATAATACCTACACGTATCACCTAGAAAGTGGAAATAAATTTAAAATATACTTGTGTGCCATTCCACTAACATTTATTAAGCACTTTCTAAACGATCTCTAGAAGAAAGAAACCCCCATCCTATAATTAACATAAAATATAGTTATCAGACAATTTCCTTTAAGAGCAAGTCTGACTCTGAACATACATATACCATTTAGAGAGTCAGAAAGAGAACTGGATCGTTACGGCGCGGAGAGTAAATGTGTCTGCCCTTTACTCTGATTCACTGGCAAAGCCTTTGTGAAGTAAGTGGGCTTATGAGGCAGAGCTGTGAGGCTCCAGCAAATTGCACCTACTATTAGCTGGCATCCGGGGGAAAAAAACCTGCAGGATTATTTAAGGCACTCACATTTCACTTAGCGATTATAAATAGCAGCACCTCAGCTGCCTCAAGTCCTCGTTCCCGTTCTACCAGCGCCCCTTAGTGGACAAGTCAGGGAAGGGCCTTTTGGGTGCAATTCCATCAGAAGAGAGAGGGTAAAAGGATGGGTGGACTCACCAAACGGTCTCTTTGACGGTAATCATGATGCCACCTTGAGTGGCCGCTCTAAACTGACACAGAGAAGGAAGAGAGGACACAGATTTGTCCAATCCTGCAAATCCTTTCAGGCTGGCAATTGCCTTCTTCCTCTCTAGCTTCCCCAGAATCCATAATAAGATCTCTTGGCAAAGTGACCTGGCAGAAAAAGCAGTTATAAATGAGCTTGTCATCTTACTCTACACATCTAACAAGATAACATAAAAAAAGAAAGGAAGACTGTCAGGTTCCATTGCATTCTAAATGCTGGCACAACCACCTAGTGCTACTGAAGTGCAGGACTGGAAAGTTATGCTTCCCGTGAATTTGGGAATATATCTAATATCCTGAAATTCAACGAATGACTGGCTAATCTGGGCCCCAGAAGCAACACTGGTAAGACACAGGAGCTCGACATAATTAAAAAAAAAAAAAAATCCAAGCGTACCATTGCCTTTGGGTCAGGCCCTGTGAACAGAAGTTTACACTGACAAAAACCGTCTATGAGTGGATCAAGAGCAGGTGACCAACAAACTCTCGCTGATGCCTCAGCCCCTTCCATCTGTGCCAATCAGCTAGGATAAGGAGGGAATAAACGTTCACTTATTCCTTCTCGGGCTCTGATGAGGACATGACAGTGCTGTGAGGATTTGGGTTTCAAAACTAAGACAAAGGTTATTTTATGGACAGTTATTTGAAGCCAAATGCACACACTCATAGTCTCCATCTTCCACTGTGCTTTCTCTTGTAGCTGTTGGACTACAGTGATGTGCTGACCAAAAGTTAGAGTCTAAGGCAGTATGTGAACTTTGAAAAATATGTAAGAATGAGTACTTTCCTTCACCACTTAACAACGATGATGACAACAATCATCTCTCAGCTATTTTCCAGGGACAGCGCTAGACACTTCCATGCACAGTCTTCATAAAATAACCCTATGAAGAAGGTAATGTTTGTAGGGGTTTTCCAAACACTAAAAGTCAGAATTCTCTAGGACTTTGAAAAGGATATAAACCCTTAAAAGGAGGAAAAAACAACATAAATATCTGTGAAAAAAGAGACCTGATACAAAATGAAGCCTACTTAAAACTCCAATACCAAAGATTATTTTCTGGGTGATTAAGAAATCCCTTCATTCCAAACAACACTGCGCAGCACTCATACTAAATCCAAGTCTAAATTACAGAGTGCCATGTTCAGATCCAGATTTCCCCAACTTGATTTCTCATTCCCCACAAGGTAGTTATGATCCCTTCTCTACTTCCTCCTTCCTAGACATGTAATTCCAGTATTTCTCATGGATCAAACACGGGCATGTTTACACATGTAAACAGGGGTTTCGTCTCTGATGTCTAGGACGGAGGCTGAAGAGAGCCATTCTAAAAATTACATCCAATCCCCAGCAATCTGAAAAGTGTTCTTTCCCTAGATGAGCAGAATAAGAGGATCCTCAAATGCTTTCCTGATTTTGAAACAAACAACAAAAAAAACAATTACAAAGTGGCACTAAGTTTTATATTCAAAATAAGAATAAGAATGACATACAAGAAAGATTTCACTATTTATAAACAAATAAGTTTCTCTAGATTGTTTACCTTACATGAGACACGCTTTGCTTGGTGAAACAGTATAGAGAAAAGAGCACACCCAAGACTGGAAGCAGGGAGTTCACTAAAACCGTCAAAGGTTCGTTCCCGACCACGTACACCTAGGGAAAAGAAAATGGCGAGAGGCACGGTGAGCACAAGGCCAGAGGAACAGGAATCAAACACCACACACCTACTAGCAGGGCTCAGAGTCTTATCTTAAGCAACGCTGTTGTCCTAAACTGAATAATTTTAGCTCTAAGACTAAGAAAACCATCTGAGATTGGCAGACAGGCTGAAGCACAGGGAGCCTGAACTGCAGCGGTGCCCTTTCATGGGCGGCCTGAAGAACTGTCAGGCAAAATGGGTAAATGAACCCATTTTCTGACCCCTTCCTTTCCTGCTTTTGACTACTTTTGTGTCTCCTGCTAGTGTGCCTATTACTCATCTATGCAATAACTAATTACCAAAGGGCCTGCTCTTAGGAACTAACAAGCAATGCCAAACAGAAAAACTTAAAACTAGATTTGAAAATCAAAACCAAAACCAAAAACACGGACTGCTCTAGAGTTGTCACTCTAATGTGTGTCTGGGTGGCTCAGTCGGTTGCGCATCCAACTTTTGACTGTGGCTCAGGTCATGATCTCAAGGTTGTGGGATTGAGCCCCACGTCAGGCTCCTTAATGAATGTGGAGTCTGCTTGAGATTTTCTCTCTCTCTCTCTCTCTCTCTCTCTCTCTCTCTCTCTCCTCCCCTCTTGACTCATGCACACATCCACTCTCTCTCTCAATGTCTCTCTCAAAATTGAAAAAAAAAAAAGATCTGTCATTCTTAACATGTAACTGCCATATGGGTATGTCCTATTCTCTCCAGTTCAATAAATGTTAAAAGAAATTACAACGTACTCCTAGCTCTGCATTGACTTTATAGGGTTAAGTGTGTGTGTGAGGATGCTGATTTTTGTTAACAGTAATTGTGTCACACGTTTTAGTTGTCACTTCAAAAAGGATAGCACAAATGCATTCAACAAACTTTATTTGAACACCCACTGGAATCAAAGCATGGTCTTAGGCACTGTAGTGAATATAAAAATGAGTAAGAGTTGTTCTCTCTCAATTGCTTGTGATCTAACGGGAAGAATAAAACAAGGAGACCAATGACAAAAATAATAATTCAAAACAGGTAAGTTAAAGAATTAAGAAGAGCAAAACACTATTTTTTTCCAACATTCTTTCTGTAAATCAGGGCCTCTGTAAGCTTCCATTTCCTCATCCTTAAAAATAAGACTGACCTTGGGAGACTGTTATAATTTTTTTTCCATAGGAGACTGTTATAATTTTAATAAGCTAACTGTTTAAAGAATCTAACACAGTAGCTGGAAGATAAAAATGCTGGCATAGTTCCGGGAACACATATTAAGAGTGTCGGTTCCTCAGCTTTCTCCTTTTATCATCATTATCTGTGTCCACACTATCAGGCTTCAATTAATTTATTAATTAAGTTGTGTTGAAGTGAAGGAGGAATCATTGCTGTTTTGTGGGATCCTACAGGTCATGGAGGCACAAGCTGGAAGACGCTCTGTGCTTTTCCAGAGAATCCTGTCCCTTTAAATCAACCCTAATTTTTCACACTGCTTAAGCCTCCCAGCATCTCTGTGGAGCTTGATAACCAAGGAGTCAGCTTCCTGTGCATGATCTAATCTCCATAAACCCAGCTCAGTGGGGTGCATGGTATGGCAGTGTTCACAGTAATATGCAGGCCTAATTATGATATAATCAATTACAAGTGGTAAAAAAGAGAGAGGGAGAGAGAGAGAGAGAGAGAGAGAGAGAGAGAGATTTCCCCAGATCACGTAAGGGCCTATTGTTTGGCTCTGTGGTCTGTGTTCCCAGAAGTAATCCCTGTGGAGCCATCCTTCCTTATCAGCATCTTTTATACAAAAAACAAAACCCAAATGGAGTTAACTCTCCTTTATTTACTGGCTTGACTGAGACAAAGCACCTAAAATTTTAACATGAATTCAATCGAGCCCATTTCTCAGGGGTATATGTTGTTATTGATAAATTCCTCCAAGTTTTAAGTTCTCTTGTCATACTTTTCTGAAGAAACAAGTACTGCTTTTGTATTTAGAAAAAAATCGATCAAAGAGTTTTCTCTGTGGTATCTCAAACAACTCAAATGGCCTCTTTTTGCCACTTATAGATTGTCATCTCCCTTCCAGTATTAAGAGGAAACTTCTCCTTATACTGAGCCCAAAGCTACCTTCCTCTAACTTCCTTGATAGTACTTTGTTGTTGTTGTTGTTGTTGTTGTTGTTTTTTGAAAAGTTTTAGATGGGCCATTCAAACATTCTACCTTTTCCACAGGCCTGCTATGTATTTGACTGTTCAACTATTCATCCATTCATTCACTAATTCAAATATTTAGTAAGCATCTAACCACCATTAATGACTTTCCTCCTATAAATTCCAATAGCACTTTGAGCTTGTAACACAGAATGTATAGTTCTCTCTCACCTTTTCAACTAGCCTAGAAGGCAAAAGTGAAGCTCTCTGTTTCAGCACCTATCACAATAGATGATTAAGTTGTGTTACCTGAATTTCTGGTGAATAAGCAGTTGTTACAGAAGTATACAATTTAAAGGAACCACATTGTTACTGTTCTTATGAAGCAAACAATAACTACCATTTACTGCAATGTCTACTCAAGAATAAACCAGGTTATTCAGCTAAACATTTAACATACAATCAATCCTCACCAGAGTCCTGCAGGTTAAGCATTTTTATTCCCATTCTAAAAATGTGGAAAACTAGGGCCCAAAGAAGCAAAGTTAGTGGAGCCAAGGTATTCTGTTAGTAAATGGCAGAATCAAGGTGAACAAAGGTCTGCCTGACATAAAATCCATGCACAATCCAGAGACAGAGAGCAGTAAAGGTTGTAAGGGGGTGGGAGTAGGGGAAAAGGGGGACTGACTGCTTCATGGGTACGGTGTTTCCATTTGGGGAGATGAAAAAGTTCTGGAACTAGACAGCGATGATGACTGTGTGACGCTGTGAATGCACTTAATGCCAGCCAATCGTATACTTTAAGATGGTTAAAATGGTAAATGTTATATTATTTTCTAAAAGAACGAAACACGTACTCATGGCCTCCCCAAACTCACCTCCCCCTGTGCCTGTTTGCATTGCTTCAGTCCCTAACCCACACCACCTTTATCCCAACCATCTCCCCTCAGAACCAGTAGGCCCCGGCCTGCCAGGCTATTAATAACTCCAGTCCTGCGAGAAGAGTTCCTGAGTGGCACCAGGAGCTCCTGCACCGCCTCCCCTTCCTCCCGCTGAGACTCTTCTCTATTATACAGCCGTCTTCTACCAAGTCTTCCAGGGGGGCTCCAGGGCCACAGCACGGCCTTTCCAAGGACAGCGCCCTCCTTCCAGTCTGTTGCCTGGCACTCAACTCATATGCAGGTTAACGGTTTGGTCTGGACCTCACATCCAACCTTATCCTCTCAGTATACTCCCGAAGTAGAATCTGGTCATTTCCCACTTCATGTGGACTCCCCAGGTCACTGAGTTATATCTGAGTTTAGTGACCCATAAAGGGACACAGGAGGCTGCACCGATTCAGCGATGTCTTGCTGACAGCACAGACAATGAGCAACTGCTCCAGGGAAAAAAAAACAAAACAACAGTCCTCCCAACAAAGTCATACTATATATGGAAGCAACTGTTAGGGCGAGTTCCTTCCAGTGTCCTTCATACTAGGCTGGTGACAGTATGGACTGAGGAAGCAGTGAGGGCACAACAGTAGGCTGTTCCTGCCCCACGGAGGACAGGGCCCTACTACCCTGCATCTCTGCTCTAACATCAGGTGTTGTGGAATTTCCTTGGACTGTGCTCATACGTAGTCTCCTGCTATCTGGGGTTCTTGAACTCTTGGGAGTTCAAGTTCTGAAACACAATCCCACATTGCATGTATTATTTCTACCTGTGGAAATTCCCTTTCCTCAGCAGTATACCTACTGGGTATATTTCACATAGGGTTGTTTGTAATACTTCCACTGACCAGCTGCAAGACTTATCACAAATCAATTGACTTATCTGAGTCTCAGTTTCCCTACCTAGGGAATAAGGAGGTTGGCAAATCTATCACCCTCTGACTTGACTGCAAATTTGCTCACTCCCTTCAGTATCCTTCTGGTACTTTAGCCATTAAGAGGTTTAAAAAGAAAACCAACTAGCTGGAAAACATGAAACAATCCTGCACCACCCGAAAATTTTTCCAACACTCAAACTGACCAAGATGTAAAAATTTCTAATCCTCCCCACATGCTTTCCCTTCTATAAGTTCTGAAATTAGAAATTTAAAGCTGAAATCCTCATTAGGTTAAAGATGTTCTGGTTACTTGAGATGTCTGTACGACCAGAGACCACCAAACAAAATACCAAGAGGTGGGAAAGCTGAAGCAGGGAAAGGAGAGACAGACTCTCAAGGTATCTTCAATTCTCTGGTGTGAAAAGCCTCTCTGAGAGTAAGTGAAATGGTGCTTCGAAGAAAAGTTCAACTTCCATGTCTATCTTTGGCTCTTCCAGTAGGACAGGACTGAGGGGCAAAATGAGAGACCAGTATGAATCTATGAAAATCATAATGGCTCAGAATAGATCAGTGGAGGAAACGGGTACCAATGACCCACTGGCAGCTTGGGGATTTCCTCATTCCTTTATAGGGATTTCCACATTCCTTTCTGAATGCATCTTGGCTCTCTATCACAGATCCAGCCATGAGAAGAGGTGTGGTTAAGCCTTACAACCCTTCATCTAAGCTCAGAGATCACTCTTACCTAGTAACAAAGACATGTTTCTGGATACTGTTAACAATCCATCACATTCTACTTGTAACTCTTTGTTTGCCTGACTGGGGGCTCCTTGAAGGCAGCAATTGGCTCTTAATCATTTCTGTTATTTGTAAACCTAGCCGAGTAGCTGGCATTTTGTATGTACTTGGTAAAAAAATGTTTTTTCTGACTGATAACTGAATCAAAGAAAGAATAAATAAAGCACATTGAATGCTTTTTATTTTCTCAAAAGCTCTATTTTTGTGGGGGAATTACAATGCCCCCTGTATTTTCTTTTTTGTTGTCTAAGCTGCAGCTAGAAGCTAATCAATCAATGTTAATTAACTGAAGAATCCTAGAACTTCAGCCATGGAAGGGAGAGCAGACTGAACAAAAGGAGGTTTGATGTTACTGTTGGGGCTTAGTCAGTACCTATCTTCATATCTAAAGGACTGAATTTCTCTGGAAGGACTGACTAGAAATTTAAATTAAAAAGGAACAGAAAAACCCAGAGGAGTCAAAATGGTCAAAAGTGTCACGAGCAAACATGTGTTTCTGATTCAAAGCAAAACAAAAGTGAAAGCGGTCCTCACATGCTCCGTTTCTCATCTACTAGACTTCCATTACATTGTTAGGCATATCCCTTAGAGATCACTGTAGAGCTGAAAGAACACCAGGTAGTCAGGAGTCAGAAATGGGTATGAATATTGTTCCTGACACCTATATGATTGCCCCAAATCACATATTAAGTGAGTGAACACGGATAAGACATTTAAACCTCCCTAGGATTCAGTTTCCTCATTTATAATGCAAGCGTTAAGCTTTTGGCATAAGTACCAGTTAAGATAATTCATTTAAAATACTTTGTAAAATACACAGCCCTGTGCAAATGTTACGTTTATTCCTAAATACTTGCCGATGCTGCTGTAAATGGAACTGTCTTCTTAATTTATGGCCTTATCTTTTATAGGGATGTATACGTGTGGAAATAGAAACATAAATCAAGCTGACTGAATCCTACCATTGAAATTCAGTACAGGCTGGGACTTGATTTTACCCCTGTTAAAGATTAAACTCGTCAAATGCTGCCTTCTAAAATATCACAGGGATCCTTTTGATAGTAATGTTCCAGAACTCCTAATGCACTTACTGAGTTTAATTAAGACTTGTGAGAAGCAAAGGACAAGCCAAGTTACCTAATATAGGATTTTGCACTAAGCATGCTTTCAGAGCGTACTGCATAAAATAATCTTTTTAAAAAGAGTTTCCTTAAACCAAAAGAGAACTGACAGTTTTCTGAGCACAAATCATTTGCTAAAGAATACAATGAACCTACCAAAAGTTACCTGGTTTTATCCCTGAAACTCAAGTGTTAAATTAAGTCACCTAATAGTCAACTCTAGAGCCAGACTAGGTCTGTTGGACTCTAAAGGCCAGGTGGTTTTCACCACACTGTCCCACAGAATCTGAATGTACTAACACTTGCATTTCCCACAGCTTTAAAGAATACCTCCTTTGGTCTTCTGCATGTTACTCAAGGTCATAGTTCAATTACAGTTGGAAATATCCGAAAGAATGACTGCCTTTAAGGAAGAGCCATAGGTGGGAGAAGACTAACTTTTTACTGCAAAGCCTTTTGCACTTTTTAAATGTGTACCATGTGCAAATATTAGCTTTTCTAAACACAGAGTGAGAGAAAGAGAGGAAATGAAAGGACTGCTTCCTGGACCAGATCTGGCACTCACTAGTATGATTCAGGACAAGTCACTTCGCAATCTTTTGTGTTTTTTGGGTTTTTTTAGTAATGTTGACACCCAACATGGGGCTTGAACTCACAACCCTGAGACTAGGAGTTGCATGCTCTACCGACTGAGCCAGCCAAGCACCCCAACTTCACAATCTTTTGGGGTTTGTTTCCTTTACTATAAAATAAGGGATTAACTTGGCAAACCCAAAGATTGTACCACACCAACAGTGAACCCTAATGTAAACTATGGACTTTGGTGATAGTGTCGTGCTAATGCCGGCTTATCAACTGTAACAAATGTCCCACTCTTAATGTAAAATGTTAACAGTAGGAGAGGCTGTGCACATGTGGGGGCAGGAGATATATGGGAACACTCTGTACTTTCTACTTGACTTTTCTGTGAATGAAAAACTGCTCTAAAAAACAGTCTTTTCAAAAACAAACAAACAAAAAAAGAAATTAAATATTTCTAAATTTCCTTCCAGCTCTAAGATTCTGTTATAACAATTTACTCTACAAAAACAATTAACTATTCAGAAAGAGGAGTCAATTGGCGAATCTGAGAGAGTAACTTTAATTAGAAATTTGTTAAGATTAAATGGGGAAAAAAGACTTGGATAATTAAAGTCAGGGATTCCCTGAATCTGGAAACAGAGAGATAAAATGGAAATGAGAATGAAGAATATAAACTAATTAGGTACTTCTAGACTTTCCTGCCTGAAAATTTCTTCTGCCTTAGGGAGTCTCAGCAAGTATGGTGAGGAATACTAAAAGGAAACATTCCCCATTCCCACCCCTGGCCCCACCTAGTATCAGATTCTGGCCGGTTCTCTTAAGAGCAAGAAAATGTCCAAATCGTGAGGAAGTATAATTCTCTCATCCTACCCTACCCAGAACCAATCTCTATGCAGCCCAGGCCTCTCTTTACCTTTCTAGGCTAAAGAAAAACATTTATCCCTCTCATACTAGGGAGGACAAAAAAATTAAGTATTCTAGGGTTAGGACCACCGACATTCAGAGTCAGAAGAAAACAGAATAGGGGTTGCCCGGGTGGCTCAGTCGGTTAAGCATCTGACTCTTAATTTTGGCTCAGGTCATGATCTCATGGTTTCTGGGATCGAGCCCCATGTCAGGCTCCACATTGACAGTGCAGAGCCTGCTTGGGATCCTCTCTCTCCTTCTCTCTCTGCCCCTACACGCCTCTCAAAACAAATAAATAAACATTAAAAAAAAATATGGAGACAGAATAGGAAGCCATTGGACTAAAAGTTATTTGAGCTGCAGGGTGCCTGGGTGGCTCAGCTGGTTAAGCATCTGACTTCAGCTCAGGTCATGATCTCACGGTTTCTGGGTTCAAGCCCCGCATCGGGCTCTGTGCTGGCAGCTCAGGGCTGGGAGCCTGCTTTGGATTCTGTGTGTGCCTCTCTCTCTGCCCCTCCCCTGCTTGCGTTCTCTCTCTGTCTCTCAAAAATAAATAAACATTAAAAAAATAAACTATAAAAAAAGTTATTTGAGCTGCAAATCTCTTTTTTGGCTTAAATCATTTTACCAGATGTAAGGTACACACATAGAAACGATGAGAATTATTTACGCAGAAGTACAAGTGGCTATGCCAAATTTTCAGTTCAGTGAGCATCTCTATGTACACCTGTTTTGTTGAGACCTTTCCACCTGGCCCACCAGGGCCACACTGCTCCACTCCATGCTGTATGTAAAGGATGCAAGCAGGGGCACCTGGGTGGCGCAGTCGGTTAAGCGTCCGACTTCAGCCAGGTCACGATCTCGCGGTCTGTGAGTTCGAGCCCTGCGTCAGGCTCTGGGCTGATGGCTCGGAGCCTGGAGCCTGTTTCCGATTCTGTGTCTCCCTCTCTCTCTGCCCCTCCCCCATTCATGCTCTGTCTCTCTCTGTCCCAAAAATAAAAATAAATAAATAAATAAATAAATAAATAAAACGTTGAAAAAAAAAAAAAAAAGGATGCAAGCAAAGAAAGGCCTTCTCTTATAATTGCCCCTGCCACATTTTCATTCAGCAAGCTGAGGGCTTATTTCTTTAAATACCAAAATGTATTTATATTTTACCTCTTTCAGAAGAAAGTATTTTTTAAATGGAGGAGATGCAATCCTTGCCTCCTTAAATGAAGTATACTAAACATAGCACTCCCAACATACTTTGTTTTTCAAACTATTATGCCCTTTTGAATTTTTTTTTTTTAACGTTTATTTATTTTTGAGACAGAGAGAGACAGAGCATGAACGGGGGAGGGTCACAGAGAGAAGGAGACACAGAATCTGAAACAGGCTCCAGGCTCTGAGCTGTCAGCACAGAGCCCGATGCGGGGCTCGAACCTACGGACCGTGAGATTGTGACCTGAGCCGAAGTCGGACGCTTAACCGACTGAGCCACCCAGGCGCCCCAAACTATTATGCCCTTTTGGAGTACTTTTTCTGTCTCCTTTCTTGATCCTCTCCGCTGGCACTCTCTTGTCAGCATGCCTTAGTCTAACTAACTTCTAATTTTTTACTTCTAATTCCACTATGGTCCTAATCAGAAAACCAATCTGATCTGGATTGTGTATAAAGTAAAGAGGAAATTGGCTCTGAGGAACTAAGGGGCTCTGCAGCTAGGTATCAAGATGGCAGCCAGATGGGCACCTATTATGATACAGGTGACACAGGACATTCAGTTGGAAACATCAACTGAAACACTAAGATAAAATAGACTTAAAACTCCAACAGAAGATACCAGACTAAAACGAGAGCAGGACTATAAAAACTTTCCATTCAGAAAGAGAGTAGAGAAGGAACAAATGTGCGGAGACCAAGAGGAGACTGCTGAGGAAGATTTCTTTGGGGAGAGCCATTGGTAGGCAGAGCATGTGACCCTTGATCTCAGGGTGAGTTTCAGCACCATGTTGGGTATAGAGATTACTTAAAAATAAAATCTTTAAAAAAAATAAATAAAAATAAAAATGGGCGAAGAGCAAACCCATAATAAGATACTCCCACCAGCAAGGCTATAATAATGGAGGAAAAGGGGAGGGCAGGGAGAGGAGGAGGAGGAGGAGGAGGAGGAGGAGGAGGAGAAAGAGAAATGGTAGTGGTAGTGTTGGCCAGAGAGGATAAACTGGAATTCTCACACTCTGCTGATGGGAATGTAAATGGTGCTGCCACTTTGGAAAATAGTCTGACAGTACCCCTAAAAGTTGAACACAATGTCATCATAAAGTCCAGCGATTTCACTCCTAGCTATATACCCAAGAGAAATGAAAACACATGTCCACACAAAAACTTGTACATGAATGTCTGTAGCAGCATTGTTCACAACAGCCAAAATGTGGAAACAACAAAAATTCCATCAACTGACAAAATGCAATATATCCCTAGAATAGAACACCGTTAGGCAGAATGAAATACTGCTCTATGCAACATGGATGAATCCTAAAAACATCCTCCTGGTGAAAAGTCAGCTACAAAAGACCACATATTACATAAGTCCATTTATATGAAATATCCATAATAGGCAAGTCTACAGAGACAGCAAGTCCATTTTAGTGGTTGCCTAAGGTTTGGGGACAAAATTAGAAGAAGGGAGGGTGCCTGGGTGGCTCAATCAGCTAAATGTCTCACTCTTGACTTGGGCTCAGGTTGTGATCTCACAGTTCATGGGTTCAAGCCCCACATCAGGCTCTGCGCCATCAGCTTGGGATTCTCTCTCTCTCCCTCATTCTCTGCCTGTCCCCCACTCACACGTGCTCTCTCTCAAAATAAATAAATAAACTTTTTTTTTTTTTTTAATTGGGAGAAGGGAGGGGCACCTGCGTGGCTCAGTCAGTAAAGCATCCAACTTTGGCTCAGGTCATGATCTCGTGGTTTGTGGGTTCAAGCCCTGAGTCAGACTCTGCGCTGACAGCTCGGAGCCTGGAGCCTACCTCAGATTCTGTCTCCCTCTCTCTCTGCCCCTCCTCCACTCACGCTCTGTCTCTGTCTCTGTCTCTCAAAAATAAAGAAACATTAAAAATTTTTTAAAATAAATAAATAAAATAAAATTGGGAAAAGGGAGAGTGAATGGGGATGGGGATGGGTAATGGGTATGGGGTCCTTTTAGGGGGACAATAATTTTCTAAAGTCAGATTTGTGGTGATGGTTGCACAACCCTGTGACTACACTAAAAGCACTGAGTTGAACACTTTAAATGTGTGAATTGTGGCGTATGTGAATTATATCCCAGTAAATCTGTTAAAAAGAAAAGAAAAAGAGAGAGAAAACCAGAGCTGGACATGTTCCCAAATGCCTCTCTAAAATTAAACACCCTCTTGTACCCTCTTGCTACCCAGTGAGCTGCTGGATCATTCAACTATCCCAGATGTTTTCCTTGTTTCCTGCCTTTGAGCTGTGCTCTGTAATTTAGTATTAGCAGAAAGTTAATAAAGACAACACAGCCTTTGTTGCTAAACTTTACACAGTGTTTACCATTTCCCCCCAACATACACATTTCCTCTGTTTTCCCAGTGCAGCTGAGCTGCCAAAACCTTGTAGGGAGAATAATTACCCTTCCGCACCCCTTCCTGCTTTCATAACCGCCCCAATCTTTTGTGCATAATCAAGTGTTTACAGCCAACTAATGTTTTGCTTGCCTCTCCAGGAGGTTTTAAATTCACCAAACTGTTCACCAAATTAGGAGGGTTTTTTTCCCTCCCCCTTTTTTGGGGAGCAAGAATAGGAACAATGGCAGGATTCACTGTTTCTGGATCTCTCCATTTTTTAGACGCTAATTCACTCGCCAGAAAGAAGCTGATTTGCTTTCTTTTTCCTCTAAAAGCAATTTTTTTTTTTTACTTCCCAGAAATACTATGAGGGGTTTGTACCAGAGTGTAGTCACAATTAAGTTCTACCCCTGACACCACTTTCAAGTCTTTCTGACATTCCACACCCACCATTTAACAGTTTTCATCATGATATTCCTCAGATGGTGTGTGACTGAAGACAACCTTCCTGAGAGTTAGCTGGGCCTTGTTCTCTAATTCAGAACATTTGCTTTCTACACTGCTCTATATAATTTCTTATTTTTCTACAATCAAAAATGTCCTTACCTATGAATATGTAGAACAGGATATAAAAACTTTCTTTTCATAAGTCTCTAAATGAGGCATTAAAAAAAAAAACAGCATTATTATAGTCACTAAGTTAGGTTTTATCTATAAACAATCTGATGCTATATTTGTATGCCAGGTCCCTTTTTTTAATAGTGAAATTAAATGAAACAGCTTACTTTAGTAAAAAGTTGAGTGTTGAACAGAACGAGTTTTGAATTTTTAAGCGTGAATTTTATACCTACAAATCATGAATATCATACATTAAGTTTAACACAAAAGAAAACAGGGACACCTGGCTGGCTCAGTTGGAAGACTGTGTGACTCTCATTCTTGGGGTCTTGAGTTTGAGCCTCACGTTGGGTGTAGAGATTACTTAAATCAATAACACTTTGCTGAGGCAAAAACAAAACAAGAACAACCACACCCCCCCCCCCCAATCATCTGCCTTCTTATCTGAAAGAATATGACTTAAGGTTTACTCTACACCGTCACATACTGCTAGTAGGAATGTAAACTGGTGCAGCCACTTTGGCAGTTCTTCAAATGGTTAAACACAGGGTTACCATAAGATCTAGCAATTCTACTCTTTTTTTTTTTTTAATGTTTATTTATTTTTGAGAGAGACAGACACAGAATGCGAGTGGGTTAGGGGCAGAGAGAGAGGGAGACACAGAATCCGAAGCAGGCTCCAGGCTCCGAGCTGTCAGCACAGAGGCTGACGCGGGGCTCAAACTCACGGACCGCGAGATCATGACCTGAGCCGAAGTCGGCCGCTTAACCGACTGAACCACCCAGGCGCCCCTCTAGCAATTCTACTCTTAGGTATATACCCAGGAAAATGAAAACATATGTATGCACAAAGACTTGTACACAAATGTCCATAGCAGCATTAATCATAATAGCTAAAATGTAAAAACAACCCAAATATATATCAAAGGATGAATGGATTACAAAATAGAGTCTATATCTACAATAGGATATTATTTGGCAATAAAAATAAATCAAGTCTTGGGGCATCTGATTGGCTCAGTCAGTAGAGCATGCAACTTTTGATCTTGGGGTTGTGAGTTTGAGCCCCATGTTGGGTATAGAGATTACTAAAAAATAAAAGAAATCTTAAAAAAAAAAATTAGGTCCTGCTTTGTGCTTAATATAAACCTTAAAAACATCATGCTAAGTAAAAGAAGCCAATCACAAAAGACCATATAGTGTATAATTCCATTTATATGCTATGTCCAGAATAGGCAAATCTATAGAAAGAGAAAGTAGATTAGTGGTTGACTCGGGTTGGAGGTTGGAGGGGTTAGGAGTAGGGAGAATGGAAAAAAGAGTGGTAAAGGGTTTTGGGTATAGTGTGGGATTTCTTTTTGGGTAATGAAGTATTAGAATATACTTCTAATATGCAAGCCTTAGATTATGCTAAAAAGCCATTGATATGCATGTTTGTTTTTTTTTTTAAGGTAAGCTCCACAATCAGTGTGGCACTTGAACTTGAACTCCCAAGATCAAGAGGTGCATGCTCTACTGACTGCGCCAGACAGGTGCCCTGATTTGCACACTTTAAATGGGTAAACTGTATAGTATGTGAATTACAACTCACAAAGCTGTTTGAAGAAAGATCTACTTTACATCCAAATGTCCATCAACTAATGAACAAATAAACCAAATGTGGTATATTCATACCATGGAATATTACTTAACAATTAAAAGGGACAAAATATTGATATATGCAACAACCTGGATAAACCTCCGAAACATTACGCTAAGAGAGGGTGCCTGGCTGGCCCAGTCAGTACACTTGATCAACAGTCCGTGACTCTTGATCTCAGGGTCATGAGTTCGAGCCCCATGTTGGGCAAAGTGATTACTTTGAAAAAAAACAAAACATGGAAACACCTCCCCACACACATACACAAAACATCATACTAAGAGAGAGAAGTCCGCCACAGAAGATCACATGTTGCATGGTTCCTTCCCATGAAACAGCCATAAAGGCAAATCCACAGAGGTAGACAGATTAGTGGTTGCCTGGGGCTAAGGGTGGGAACAAGGAGTGACTATAAATAGGCACAGGGACCTTTTTAGGGTAATGGAGACGTTCTAAAATTGTAATGTATTAGTTTCACAACGCTGTAAACTTACTAAAAATCATTGACTTGCATACTTAAAACATTATTTTATGGTCTGTAAAGTATATCTCAATAAAGTTGTCTTATAAAAAAAGATTTATTCTAGAGGCGCCCTGGTGGCTCAGTCAGTTAAGCATCCAACTCTTGGTTTCGGCTCAGATCATGATCTTGTGGATTTGTGGTTTGAGCCCTGAGTGGGGCTCTGCGCTGGCAGTGTGGAGCTAACTTGTAATTCTCTCTCCCTCTCTCTCTGCCTCTCTCTGACTCATGCTGCCTCTGTCTCTCTCAAAATAAATAAACTTTAAAAAAAAGATTTATTCGAAAAAAATTTTGAAGAGGCAATTTTTAAAACGGACAAAACGTGAATAGGCAATTTACAGAAGAAAAATATGAATAAACCTAGAACACAAAAAGATGTTCAACTCACTAGTAATAAGAGAACTAACTGTTAACTAAAACCACAATGTACCTTTAGATGGGAAGCCATGGCAATGTGACCAGGGATAGGTAGATAGAAGATTTCAACTGAACTGGTAATGTTTAATTTCTTAAGCTGAGTGGTGGGTACATGAGTGTTTTACTCTGCATTTTTTATCTGTTTGAATTATTTCATAAAAAACTAAACACTTTCTCTAAAATGCTTAACTTATTGCCATAGAAAAGAAATGAGAAATGTGGAGTATAATTTTTTAAATTATTGATAAGTAATTTACATGCCATAAAATTCATTCTTAAGGGGTGTCTGGGTGGCTCAGTCGGTTAAGCATCCAACTTCAGCTCAGGTCACGATCTCATGGTTCGTGAGTTCGAGCCCCACATCAGGCTCTGTGCTCACAGCTCAGAGCTTAGAACCTCTGTGTCTCCCTCTCTCTCTGCCCCTCCCCTGCTCATACTCTGTCTCTCTCTCAAAAATAAATAAACATTAAAAAAAATTCACTCTTAAAATGTACAAGTGGCTTTTAGTATATTCACAAGACTGTATAACTATCACCACTGTCTAATTCCAAAACATTTTCCTTACCTCACAGAGAAATCCCATACCCATTAGCAGACACTCCTAACTCCCCAGCTCCAGCCCCTAGCAACCGCTAATCTACTTTCTGTCTCTATGAACTTGCCCAATCTTAATATTCTACATAAATGGAATCATACAACGTGTGGTCTTTTTTTTCTGGTTTCTATTAAAGTTTAAAATTTGTTACTTTTAAATGTTTGCATTGTGTTTGCGTTAAATGTGTCCATACTTCATTCATTTTTATGGCTAAAAAATATTCCATTATATGCATATATCACATTTGTGTATCTATTTATCAGTTGATAAACATTTGGGTGACTTCCACGTTTGGGCTATTATGAATAGTGCCGTGATGAACATTTGTGCACAGATTTTTGTCTGAACATGTTCTCATTTCTCTTAGGTATATACCTAAGAATGGAATTACTGTGTCAAATAGTAATTCCATGTTTAATGTTTTGAGGAACTGCCAAATTATTTTCCAAAGCAGCTGGACCTTTTTACATGGCAAATAATTTTGAAAGCTATTTACTAGCGTGGATATTTTTCATAGTAAAATACTATTATAAATTTATTGAAATAAACCTTAAAGAATATTTATCCCAGCTCCATCTGGCCCTAACGCAATGGATTTCATTTTTTGTCTAAAAATATATGTTTCATATATATTTATAAGACTGTAATCATAGAGAACATACATTTTTTTTTCACTTTCAGTAATATATTTAGGTAGTCATTTGCAAGATTCACTTATTCAGACTTACTTGTATATGACGGTGATTACTTTAGAAAGATATAAAGTAGACTCAATATTCTCATACACTTTTGGAAGCCTATAGCACTGCAAATGCCACTGTCAATTTCTTCAAAAGACATGCTTTCATCAGTGGTATGTGCCAGTTAGAGAATCTAAACTGTTTAACATTCAGAGTAAATGATGAAATTGACAGTTTCAAAACGTATCAGCTTTTTTACTAACAGCTTATATTTTCCAGTTTTCAAAGTGAAAAAATCATGATAGTTTGGAATTAACATTTTTTTAATGTTTATTTATTATTTTTGAGAGACACAGAGAGACAGAGTGTGAGCAGTGGAGGGGTAGGGAGAGAGGGAGACACAGAATCTGAAGCAGGCTCCAGGATCTGAGCTGTCAGCACAGAGCCTGACGCGGGGCTCAAACCCACAAACTGCCAGATCATGACCTGGGCCGAAGTTGGAGGCTTAACCAACTGAGACACCCAGGCACCCCAGAAAGGCAAAACTATTTTAAAAGACTATGTGTAAATGTTATCTAGAAACATTAGTGACTCAAATTACCAACCTTAAATACATCCTCAATACATCTGTTAAGTTCCTCTTCTGTTACCAAAATGGTCCCTGGAGCCATGTCACTCTCTGGAATCTCTAGAGAACAAAAAACAAAATTACCCATATTCAGTGCCTCATTGAATAGAGCTCAGGACTTAAGGAAGAAAGTGTTGCTAGATAGTTCTGTAAGTAACACCTACAATTAGAGATTCAACATGATTACCAATGTACAATACAACACCAAACACAGTATTTCATGAAATCTATGATGCCAATGATTATAAACATTCGTTGTTATTTTATATATCACAAGAAAGAAGAAAGCCAATAACTTATGAAACATTATGACTTGAAATTTTACTTGTAAATTTAATGAATGAAAAATTAGGGATCAAATTAAATGAAAATGACAATCAATGGTTACGTGGAGGTGAAAACAGGGTGCCTGGCTAGCTCAGTTGGTGGAGCATAGGACTCTTGATCTTTGGGTTGTGAGTTCGGCAAGCCCTGTGTTGTGTGTACAGGTTACTCAAAAATAAAATGTTAAAAAAAAGTTTTAAAATAGATTTTATAAAAAGGATTAAAAGAGGGGAGGTCAGTGGGGAATGTGTGAAATAGGTGATGGTGATTAAACAGTACACTTATCGTGATCAGCACTGAATAATGTATAGAATTGTTCAATCAGTACTTGTACACCCAAAACTAATACAATACTGCATGTTTGCTATATGGAATTAAGATTTAAAAACTTAATAAAAAAAGTATTGAGAGTTCTTTTAGATTTATTTAGACATACAATTTTATTAAATATCATTCCTTATATAAGCTATATAATTGGGATAAACAGAATAAGAAATTCTGAACACTTCACATTTAAAAAGTCCAACTCTTCTGAAACATTTCGACACCATTACTGATATCCACATATTGCCATAATATACTGAACTCTGTGCCACCTCAAAAATGTAGGTGATGTGAAATTTCTTTTTTAATTTTTTTTTTAACGTTTATTTATTTTTGAGACAGAGAGAGACAGAGCATGAATGGGGGAGGGTCAGAGAGAGAGGGAGACACAGAATCTGAAACAGGCTCTAGGCTCTGGGCTGTCAGCACAGAAAGAGCCCGACGCGGGGCTCGAACTCACGGACCGCGAGATCATGACCTGAGCCGAAGTCGGACGCTTAACCGACTGAGCCACCCAGGCGCCCCTCTTTTTTTTTTTTAAAACTGTATTTATTTTTGAAAGAATGAGTTGGGGAGGGGCAGAGAGAGGGGAGAAAGAGAGAATCCTAAGCAGGTTCTGTGCTGACAGCACGGATCCCAGTGTGGGGGCTTGAACTCACCAACCGTGAGATCATGATCTGAGCTGAAACCAAGAGTTGGACGCTTAACCAACTGAGCCACCCAAGTGTCCCTGATGTGAAATTTCTTAAAAGTTCACCACTCTAGGGGAACCTGGGTGGCTCAGTCAGTTAGGTGTCTGACTTCGGCTCAGGTCATGATCTCATGGTTCATGGGTTCAAGCCTCACATCAGGCTGTGTGCTGACAGCTTCAGATTCTGTGTCTCCTTCTCTCTCTGCCTCTCCCCCGCTCATGTTCTGTCTCTCTCTCTCTCTCTCAAAAATAAATACAAACATTTTCTTAAAAAAAAAAAAAAAGGTCACCACTCTACTGTTGTCTTCACAGTTTTTTCCTAAGTCACTGACATCCATTCTATGAGTTTTAATGCTCATTTGCAGGCACAGATAATGCCATGATTGGCCAACAATAATTGTGAGATACATCTCAACACCAGAATTGTTAAAATGTGAAAAATATTTCCAAAATTCACGTTTTTTGTTTTGGGGTTTTTTTTGTTTGTTTTTTAAGTAGGCTCCATGCCCAATGTGGGGCTTGAACTCACAGCCCTGGGATCAAGAGTTGGATGCTCTACTGACTGAGCCAGCCAGAAGACCCCCCAAAATTAAAGCTTTTTTATGTTAAAAACATGTGCACCTTAGAATTGATAAAATATGGTAATTTATCATAATTGTCACATAGTCTTAAAAATGTGATACAATATGAAAAACAAAATAAGAAAGCCTGTATTTTAGGGTTTTTTTTTTCCCCCAGTGGCAATGATGGGGCTGTCTATATAAAACCAGTCAGACTATCATACACCCTTTTTGTTATCCGGACACTGTCAATGCAAAACATGTAGCTGGTGTTACGAATATAACCTAACATATGAAGAAATGTCTGGCAAATAGATGTCCAATAGGAATGAACAATGTCCAGGACAATAATAATTGATCCACAAATGGAATGGATCTAGTTACCCTAAGAACAGTGCTCTTAGACCAGTGTTCAAACTTGAACACACACCTGAATTACCCAGAAGGGCCTGTTAAAACACAGATTGTTGGGACCCACACCAGCATTTCTGATTCAGTAGGTCTGAGGAGAGCCCAAGAAGTTGCATTTCCAATACATTACCAGGTGATGCTGATGTTGCTGGTCCTGGGGCCACACTATGAGGACCACTGCCTCAGACTACAATACCTAATTCATAGATTAGGTATTAGACAAGAGAATAGATTAGTAATGAGGTATACTCTTAATACATGAAATTAGAGAGAGAGCACGCAAGTGGGGGAGAGGGACAAAGGGAGACAGAGAGAGAATCCCAAGCAGGCCTCGCACTTAGTGCAGAGCGCAAGGCAGGACTCAATCCCACAACCCTGGGATCATGACCTGAGCCGAAATCAAGGGTTGGACACTCAACTGACTGAGGCACCCCTTGAGCGATTTTTTGAAGCATATACTGGATCTAGACTAGGTTTCTATCAAATATGTAAAGAAATTTAAACTATTTACTCAAATACCATGTTTAGTTCAGGCCGATCCATGGACACCTATATATATATATTTATATATATATACATACACACACACACATGTATACATATGTATACACGTATATATGTATATATATATAACGTTTATCACACCTGAATAATCAAAAATTTCACTTCACCAGGTTCAATTTGGTGAAGTTTTACTATGCACAAAAATTAGACTTTCTTTATCCCTGCCCACCTCACCCCCACTATACACACCCAGGAAATGTTTACTACAGATGACTTCTTAAAAAAGTCTACATAGAACTAAATTTGGTTTAACCATAACATCAAACTTTTTCTTCATTTAAAACCTTGGAACTACTATCTAGAAAGGTTTTTTGTTTTGTTTGTTTTTTTTTTTTTTAACAAAGAATGTTGAAATAATATTCTGCATCCAAGCATTAAATTCAGTAAACTGTGGGGGAAAAATTCAGTCAAGTATAAAAACATACGAAGGCAGGTGATGAGTTGGTGCAATGTCAATCTTCTAAGACATTAAAACAGAACTAAACCCACCAGCCAAATACGGGAAAATCTGAGCATCAAAATGAATGATAAGAGGGGAGGCTGGGTGGCTCAGTCGGTTAAGTGGCCGACTCTGGACTTTGGCCCAGGTCATGATCTCGCTGGTTTGCAGTGACAGCGCAGAGCCTGCTTGGGATTCTCTCTCTCCCTCTCTCCGCCCCGCCCCTGCTCTTGTGCATGCACTGTCTCTCAAAATAAATAAATAAATATTTTTAAAAAAATGAATGACAAGAATGTTGGGTAACTCACTGAATAAAATCTTAAAAAAAAAAAAACTTAAAAAAAGAGATGAGGCAAGGAGAAAGAAAAGCTCTTCTTTATAGAAGAATAGCAACCTAACAAATTAAAATAACAAAGAAAGTAACCATTTTACTGGCAAGAATCATCAATGGATAACAAACCACAGCATGAAAGACTTAACAGGAAACAGGGCACACAGTCTCAGACTATCATCCCACAGATTACTTATTAATTACAGAGAAAGATATGTTAACAATGGAGAAATCAGGCTACTAATGAAATGATCAAATTTAATATCACCAGAATGGGATAAATTGATTACGTGTGCCCCCTAATCTAATGGAGACTGAGAAAAAATAGTCATCCTATGGAATATTGCTGCTGAAATATTTACCCTGGATCTAATCATGAGGAAACAATTAGACAAATACAAATTGCACAACGTTTTGTTACCGAGGCTCTTCAAAAATGCCATGGTAAGGATGGATGCCTTCCCTCCTCGGCGTGGTCTGAGCGCCCAGCCTGACCCCAGCCCTGGGGTGCCGCTACAGCAGCGAGAACAAGGACTGGGACCAGGACGGAGAGGAGCGGAAGCTGCTGCTGGACCCTAGCAGCCCCCCTGCCCAAGCCCTCGACGGAGCTGAACCCAGTTCCCACAGCCTGCCTTCCGCTCACACTGACGAGCAGGCCCCGCTCTCGTCCGTCCCGGCTAACACAGCCGGCAACGTCACCGAGCCTGCTGAGGGCTCCCAGGGCCTCCCAAGGCGAACAGCGGCACCAGCACATGGAGCTGGCAGGCAGTTCAGCGCCCACCTGGCTGTGCTGAGCAGCAGCCTGACCCGCGGGAAAACGCAGCTGCCGCTGTCCTCTCACACCAGCAGCCCCACCGAGTGCCGGCCGGCGAGCCCCTCCCTTCTCCGACTTACAGCTGCTGGTGCCTACAGTGCACTTTCTCAGATCTGAGTGGTTGCAAAAGAGGAGCTGGGGGGCGCCTGGGGGGCTCAGTCAGTTGAGCATCCGACTCTTTATTTCAGTTCAGGTCATGATCTCACAGTTTGTGGGTTTGAGCCCCGAGTCGGCCTGTGAACTAACGGAGCCTGCTTGGGATTCTCTCTCTCCCTCTCTCTGCCCCTCCCCTGCTCACGCTCTCTCTCTCTCTCAAAATAAATAAACATTAAAGAAACATTTTTTTTTTAAAGGAGGAGCTGGATGTACACTTTGGCATCCCATGAAGAGAGGGATCCTTGGACAGACCTTTTTCTCCTCTCTTCACCTCGTCTCCACCCTGTCTCCCTTGGCCCCCAGCCTCACTGTGACTCCAACAATACCCTAACTTACTACTATTCACAGAGAAAAGTATAGAGGAGGAGAAGAGTGAGGTTGAAAGCCTGAGCAAGTGAGGATGGAGCAAGGGAGGGTAGAATCATTTGGGACTGGCCTTAAACACCCTGGCCAGGGGTTGGGGTGCTCAAAAGGTTAGGGCCCGGTAGGTCTTCACTATCTCTGGGAGGGTGGAGGTACCACTCTGAGGGTGATCCCTAGGGAACCTATGGGGGCCCCCTTCACACCCTTTCTCTTGGCCTCACTCCTGTCCTCTCCCTAACTTGGTGTTCACATGCACCTCACTAAGGTTTCTGACCAGGGTCCAGATGAGCCTGAATTTGAATGAACTGAGTTTGTCCTTCTAACACCTTGGGTTTTTACATGTTTGGGGTTTTACGGTTTTGTTTCAGCTTGTCACTCTTGATAAAGGAAGTGTATTCATCTGGGGAAAAAAACATCATGGTGAAAAACAAACAAAAGGCTAGGGAACTATTCTACATTAATGGAAACTAAAAAGATATAAGTAAATGCAATGCAGGAGTCTTCACTAGAATCTAGACTTAAACGAAAAAATAACTACAGAGGAAGTTCTTGAGACAATTAGAGAAATTTGAATCAAGTCTGTATATCAAATGACGTCTGCAACTAACAAGCGCTGATGTACATGTTATAAAAAGAGAGAAAGATAAAAGCGAATGTGGCCAGAATATGAGCAGCTGGGCAATCCAGGTAAAGCGTACAGGGGTGCTTCAAGGTACTTTTCTTGGAATTTACGTGAGGTGGATCTTTCAAAGTAAAAAGTTGGGGAGAAAAGAAAGCAAAACTGGAGACAATGAAGTATGACAGACTTCAGTCACTGAAATCTGAAACACTGAGGAAGATCCCTGAGAGGAACACAACCACCAGACTTCCCCCTTTACCTGCGGTGTTTAAACATCGATGGAGGGGGGCTAGCACCGGTTCAAGCAAATACTTCGAAGCCAATTGTGGGCGTTCTCTCGACATGGTTATAAAGGTAGTGGTGGCAACTCTCTGAAACTGTCGCGCTGTCAATTTATCTTGAAAGTGAAATAAATCTAGAATCTACGAGAAAAAGCACATAAAGGTAAATACAAGACTCTTTGCAAGGACTATTACATTTAAATAAAGAGAAAGCGGTATTTCTTTAATCCAAAAAACAAACTTACTGCAATAATACTGATTCGACAGAATTTTTTTTTTTTAATTTAACAACCCAGTATCAGCGGTGTGAGAACCGAAGAGGCCATGCTTCTACTAAATAATGTTATCAAATTTATAAAATAGATGTTCATTATAGAAAATTTACAAAATAAAGTTTTAGGAAGAAAAATCATCCTAAATCACTAAAACATTTATGCCGGGATATTTTTGCCGGGATATTTCTGTATAATTTTTTCTTTTTAATTATTAAGGCCTCACTTAATATTCAGTTTTACATATTGTTGAAATCTTCTCATATTGTAAATTCCTCAAAAATATTATATTGAAGCTGTATGTAAGAATTTATTAAATTATTCCCTAATATCCAGACATTGAGTTTTCTCTCAAAATTTTGTTATCATAGTACACCTAAAACTACTATAACACTGTATGTTAACTAGACTGGAATTAAAAGAAAAAACTTAAAAAAAAATTTTTTTTGCTATCATAAGTAGCATGACCAAATGAAATTTCTGGATCGAGGCATATAAATATATTTAGGATCTGAAGGGCCTGTCATGCCTGAACTATCCCAGAAAGGAGTCTATTTTATTCTCAAAGATAAACATAGATCTCCTGTGCCTATAAGTGGTTCACCCTAGTATAAACAGCCAATAAAACGTGCATTTCTCTTCCTGACTTAAAAGTGAGTCTTGCACTTTTTTGCAGACAGGAGTATCTTCTGCCCAAAAATTGTATGTGACCTTTGACAGTTCCAGAGAGAGACTCAGCACGCGTGAAACCTGTGACTTGTTTCATCATTTTGTTATGAACCAAAACTGTAACTACTAGATTCAGAAAATACTTACTCATCATTGCAAATGCTAACTTTTTTCTGTAGGAAGATTTATATTTAGTATTTTTCAATATAAGATCTTTGCATTGTGATATTTTGTTCTCATGCATGCCTACCCATGAGAACCCTTAAGATAAGTGTAACAACTGAATGACCTTCACTCCAAAAGGTGTGGGGAATACTGATTAAGCAAACTCCTTCCACATTTTCCATATATAAGATTAGCAAAAAAAAGGAAATTCTTGTAACACATTGGGTAAGCAAAGGTGTGGGAAAACAGATACATAAACAATATCAGTCAAAAATTTAAATGCACATACCCTTTGAACCAATCATTTCAATTTTAGGGATTTTCCCTATGGCAATATTTGCATGTGTAAAAAATCTATAGATATTAACTGTAGCATGGTTGGCAGCAGCAAAAGAATGGAAACAACTCAACGTCCATTAATAGGAGGCTGGTTAAATAAATTATGGTACATTAATATGGTGAAATACTATGTACCCATGAACAGAATGAGGCAACTCAGTAGGAAATTATCTCCTAAGTACATTGGGGGTGTTTTGTTTTTAATTTTGTTTAATGTTTATTCATTTTTGAGAGAGAGAGAGAGAGTGCTAGCGCTTGCAAGAGCAGGGGAGGGACAGAGAGAGAGGGAGACAGAGGATCTGAAGGAGACTCTGTGCTGACAACAGAGACCCCAATGTGGGGCTCAAACCCATGAACTGACAGATCATGACCTGAGCTGAAGTCAGATGCCTAACCGACTGAGCCACCTAGGCGCCCCTCTCCAAGGTACAATGTTAAGAAGCAAAAATGAAGGGGTGCCTGGGTGGCTCAGTAGATTAAGCGTCTGACTTCAGCTTAAGTCTTGATCTCGCAGTTTGTGGGTTCAAGCCCCCCATCGGATCTGTGCTGACAGCTCAGAGCCTGGAGGCTGCTTCGGATTCTGTGTCTCCCTCTCTCTCTCTCTGCCCCTTACCTGCTTGCGCTCTGTCTCTCTCTCTCTCTCTCTCAAAAAAAATGAATAAAAAACGTTAAAAAAAATTGTTTTAAAAAGAAGCAAAATGAAAAACTACGTGTAGCATGTTATCATTTGGATAAAAATTAGAATATATATACGTACATAGACACATAATTGTATATACATTAATACACAGAATATCACTGAAAAATAAACAAGAAATTGGTAAGAGTGACTACCTCTGAGGGACTAGAAAACAGAGATGAGAAGATTTGTTTTTCTGTTTACTCTTATGTGCTTTTTAAACTGTATACCATGTTAATTTACCGTGTTTACTTAATACCAGTTTTTTTTTTAAACTAAAACCACACAGAAAAGATAATGAACACAATGAAATTTTAGTTTCATATTCCAGCTCTGAGAGCAAGCTGAACTACTCATTTAACAATGGTGAGGCGTTCTTAAACCTAACAATTAGGTGGGTCTCTTTCACAGGTGTTTATTCACTTAATTCACAAGGCTCCTCACTGAACAATAAACTTAAATATTATATTTCTTTCACCTCCACATTAGATGGGGCGCCTGGGTGACTCAGTCCCTTGAGTGTCCGACTCTTGATTTCGGCTCAGGTCATGATCCCAGGTTATGATCGAGCCCCATGTCGGGCTCTGTGCTGAGCATGGAGCCCTGCTTAAGATTCTCTCCCTCTGCCCCTCTCCCCCCACTCATTCTCTTTCTCTCTCAAAATAAATAAATCAACATTAAAAAAAAAAGCAAGGCCCCTCACTGAACAATAAACTTAAATATTACATTGCTTTCACCTCCACGTTAGAGAAACATTAAATGTCATTTCCATGAATAAGCAGATAATCCTCAAACAGTGAAAAGAAACAAAACTGTTTACCTGGGGGCAGATATCTCTATAGTAATCCTCTGGTGAAAGAGACTGCTGGGGACAAGAGGCCAGGATCTTTGCAATCAAGTCACACTTCTTCCAGTCAGCAGCCATTGCCTCTGCATCACTCCCGCCAGCCGCCCCAGCTGTCAGAGATGAACAGAGATGTCAAAAAGTCATTACTAGTTCCCCATATGTGGTCCTTAAAATTCTGGCGTAAACGTGTTTTTTCTCTACTGAAAACTGTTTATTTCTTTCATAAGATAATCTACCCCTCTGCATTTTCCTTTCGATGTTGGTTTCTGCAAAGTTAAGAGGAAAAAGTAGCAGCTTAATCACGGTAATGTTATTGTCCACATAATTTGAATACTAGTTTCCTCTCAGTGCTTATTACTTTTATTATTATTATTTGATGATGATGATATGATGTCTCTTTATATGCAGCATGTCAATAAAACTGCTTTAAACCAAAGCTATGCAGTAACAGGTACCAGATTTACCTTACCACCTTAAATTATTGGAAAACTGGACAAAATATATAAACAACGGTTTTCAGACACTGGACAACAGGCGACCCAGGACACTGACCCCTGAGAGAAAAAAACAAACAAGGTGAGCCCCATGAATACCCTAGCCTACTATCTAGAGAAAATTTTAAGGCCTCAGTACAGGAAGGCAGAGCCGAAACAAAGTCTGGCATCTTGAGTTAAAGAAACCTAGTTTAGAGTCCCTAGTTTAGGAAGGCCAAGGCAGGTAGAATTTTCAGGATAAAATACCAGAAGGGAGGTATGTAAAGAGAGAGCTCCAAAGATCTGCACAGGAGTCCTCTTTCAAACCTTTGGCAGACTATAACCTATGCATATGTGCAAAAAACAAAACAAAACAAAACAAAACAAAACAAGGCTGGGGCAAGAACCACCAATAAGAAGTAGGGGGAAAATCCCTTGAGTTCACACAGGGCTGATGCTCTATTTTTGGGGTTTTTTTGTTTGTTTGTTTTTTTCAGTTTTCTTTTCTTTCTGTATAATATCATTCCCACTAGTGAGCATGGAAAGGCCTCCAAATATGCAGAGCATCAAGTAAAATCTCAGAATGGTTATGCCTCAGGAGTGCGGCCAAATTAATTCAGATTAAAGGCTACTCTAGACCCACAGTAACAAAGCTTAAAAGCCAGGATCAAAAGGATCAAACTGATTCTAAGAAAATCAACTGCATCCCAGCATAAAGCCTAACAAAGAAATACAACAATATCTAGCAACCAACAATATAAAATAAATTTCCAATATCCATTCAAGAATTTCCAGGCATATGCATACAGTGGAATATTATTCAGCCATAAAAAAGGAATAAAAGACTGTTCATGCTACAATATGGATAAACCTCAAAAATGTTATGCTAACTGAAAGAAGTCCAACAAAAAAGAGCACATATTGCATGATTCCATTTGGATGAAATATCCAAAATAGGCAGATCCACTGAGGCAGAAACTAGATCAGTGCTTACAAGGGGCTGGAGGAGGAAAGAATGGGGAGTGATTACTAATGAGCATAAGGTTTTGTGGGGAGGAAGATGGTGCAAATGTTTTGGAATTATATTTTCATAATGATTGTACAACTTTGTGAATATACTAAAAAACACTGACATGTACTCTTTAAAAAAGTGTATTTATGGTATGTGAATAACATCTCAATAATAAAAAATTAGCAGGCCTGCAAAGAAGCAAGAAAGTATGAACCATAATCGAAGGACCTATCATAGAAACAGACCCATTAAAACAGAGATGACAACATTAGGAAACAAAAACACTAAAACAGCTAGTATAAATGCATTCCCTATTTTCAAAAAGGCAAAGAATGATCATGATGATGAAATAAATGGAAGATATTTAAAAAGACTAATATTGAACCTCTATTAATGAAAAAGAAAATACGGGGTGCCTGGGTGGCTCATTCGGTTAAGCCTCCAACTCTTGATTTTGGCTCAGGTCATGAACTCACGGTTCGTGGATTCAAGCCCCATGCTGGGCTCTGTGCTAACAGCACCATGCAGAGCCTGATTGGGATTCTCTCTCTCCTCTCTCTCCGCCCTTACCTGTACTCTCTCTCTCTCTCTCTCTCTCTCTCAGAATGAATAAACTTAAAAAAAAAAAAAAAGAAAGAAAATATCTGTAATGAAAAACTCACTGGATGGGATTAACAGCAGATTAGACCCTACAAAAGAAAATATCAGTAAAGCTGAACACAAAGCAATAGAAATTAACCAAAATTACACAGAAAGAAAACTGAAAAACAAAAACAAACAAAAAAAACAAAAAAGAAAAAATAGAGCATCAGTAACTTGTAGGACACATTATAGTATAATATTAGGTATAACTCAAATTCCAAAAAGAGGACCACCTGGTTGGCTCAGTTAGTACAGCATGTGACTCTTAATCTCTGGGGTCATGAGTTTAAGCTCCATGTTAGGGGTTAGGGTTTACTTTTAAAAAAAGTTAAAAAGAAAAAAAGAGAAGAGAGGATAGAAAAATATATTGGAAGAAAATGTCTGAGAAACTTCCAAATATGATGAAAACTATAAATTCTCACCTCTAATAAGCCCAAGAAACATGAAGCAGAAGAAACATGATAAAAATCACCCACACCAAGGAATATCGTAATCAAATATCTAAAAACCAGTGACAAGGAGAAAAAGCTTAAAAGCAACCAGAGGAAAAAAGATATATCATATAAAGAACAGAGAGACAATGATGACACCAAAAACATTTTCAAAAAGGAAGATGAAATAAAGACTTTTTCAGGAATTCACTGTCAGCAGATCTGCACTACAAAAAATGCTAAACTTCTTCAGGCAGAAGGAAATTTGAATTAAAATTCGGATCTACACAAAGAAATGAAGAACATCAGAAATGGCAAATGTGTGAGTAAATATAAACTGCTTCAAATCGGTTTTGAGAAGAAACAAGATTTAAATAGATAACAAAAAATATATACAAGCATAAGTAGAGGGGGAAAAAGCTCATGGCAAAAATAGGGTTCTAAGTGTCTTAGAGCAGCTCTCCAATTTGCATGGCCTTGGGTGAACTCGAACTTTTCTTTGGAAAAAAGGATGCAAGGACCTATTTGCATGTGGCAACTTCTCGCAGGTAACTGATAATTTTTCACTTCATTGCCCCTAGAAGCCAATGCCAGCAGAACTGGAGAGGCAACATTACAGGCACTCTAGACCACATCTATCAATGTCTGCCAACCACTCTGACCTCACCTTTGTCTGACAGGACCAACGTACATTTACCACACTAGAAATGCAATGTCGAGACGGATTCTTCTGTCTCTCTTCTTCCCTCCTCACACATCCAGTCCTTCATTAAGTTCCGGCAATGCTACTTCATAAATACCTCTTACAGTCATTCATTTCTCTCCATTTCTACTGCCACTGCATTGATCCAAGCCACCGCGATCTCTCAGATGACACTTCTTACCTGATCTCCCTGGTTCTGCTCTTACCCATCCCATTCTTCACAATACATCTAAAATGTAGATTTGATCATGCCTCTCTCCTTTGTAAAACCTTCCAATGGTTTCTCGTTGCACTCAGAATAAAGATCAATGCTCTACCCACACTGAAGCCTCCTCAAAAACACTATGCTTTTTCTTATACCAGTTTCTTCATATGTGCTATTCTCTCCGCCTGTTACTCTTCTCTCACTTTTTAAAAAAAAAATTTTTTTTTTAACGTTTATTTATTTTTGAGACAGAGAGAGACAGAGCATGAACAGGGGAGGAGCAGAGAGAGAGGGAGACACAGAATCTGAAACAGGCTCCAGGCTCTGAGCTGTCAGCACAGAGCCCGACGTGGGGCTCGAACTCACGGACCGTGAGATCATGACCTGAGCCGAAGTCGGACGCTTAACCGACCAAGCCACCCAGGCGCCCCATCTCACTCTTTAATAAAGTCCTACTCAGTCTTCAGGGTTCAGCTTAAATGTCTTTTCCATCAAAAAGACACTAAGTGTGTGGTAAATTGTCACATCAGCGATAGGAAACAAATGTGCGTGGGATACGCGAGATAAGGGACTAAGCACAAAAGAAAGGCAAAGGAATCACCAGGATAAAGGTGGAGGGAGATCCTAGCATGTCTGCTATGTGAAAGATAACTAGTCCAGATTAGAGAAGACTCAGAGAGAGATGTCTCCAAGAAGATCAAACCAATAGAATATCAGGTGTATTTGAACATCTTGAAAGGAGACTTACACAACTGGAAGGGAATTTGAAAACAGATTAGTGAGACATACATGAAACACTAAGCAGACAAACAAAAATGGTATTTAACTGCAAGAAGTACAAAAGTTGTGTAAAAAAGAAAAGTAGTGGGGTGCCTGGGTGGCTCAGTTGGTTAAGTGTCCTACTCTTTATTTTGGCTCAGGTCATGATCTCATGGTGGTGAGATCGAGCCCCTCGTAGGGCTCCATGCTAGGCGTGGAGCCTGCTTAAGAATCTCTCCCTCCCTCTCCCTCTGTCCCTCCCCATGTGCATGTGTGTGCACTCTCTCTCAAAAAAACTAAAATTAAAAAATTTAAAAAATTTAAAAAGAAAAGTAGTCATGGCATACCACAGAGCTCAGCTGTAAATAGTAATAACATAGTTAGAAGAATACAAACCCCAACTATTGATCTCACCAAAATTAAGACATGAATATTTAGGAGATAATAGTATGCCTGGGGGTGGTGGTGGTAGGGTTTTGAAAGAGAACAAAATCCTCTTCCACACATGGTGAGAAGTTGATAGATGAAGCCTAAAACTCAAACATTAAAAAGGTTCTGCAAACACCTTAATGGTAAAGACCAGAACAAACTCACTAAAAGAAGTCAAAATGCTTGCTTCTGAGGCAGGGAAATGGGCAAGAATGTTCCCAAGGACTGACTGCTATTTTTCTCCATTAGCCTTGTAGACCAATTTGACTCTTTAAACTATGTATTTAAAAATATAGGGTGCCTGGGGCGCCTGGGTGGCTCAGTCAGTTGAGTGTACAACTTCAGCTCAGGTCATGATCTCGCGGTCTGTGAGTTCGAGCCCCACGTCGGGCTCTGTGCTGACAGCTTGGAGCCTGGAGCCTGCTTCAGATTCTGTGTCTCCCTCTCTCTGACCCTCCCCCATTCATGCTCTGTCTCTGTCTCAAAAATAAATAAACATTTAAAAAATAAAATAAAATAAATATAGGGTGTCTAGGTGGCTCAGTCAGTTAAGCATCCGACTCTTGATTTCGTCTCAGGTCTTGATCTCACAATTCGTGAGATCGAACCCCAAGTTGGGTTCTACACTGGCAGTACGGAGCCTGCTTAGGATTCTCTCTCTCCTCTCTCTCTGCCTCTCCTCTGCTCGTGCATGCTCTCTCTCTCTCAAAATAAATAAACTGTTAAAAAATTTTTTTCAGGGGCGCCTGGGTGGCTTGGTCGGTTAAGCATCTGACTTCGGCTCAGGTCATGATCTCACGGTCCGTGAGTTCAAGCCCTGCGTCGGGCTCTGTGCTGACAGCTCAGAGCCTGGGGCCCATTTCAGTTTCTGTGTCTCCCTCTCTCTCTGCCCCTCCCCTGTTCATGCTCTGTCTCTCTCTGTCTCAAAAATAAATAAACGTTAAAAAAAAAAAAAAATTAAAAAAAAAATTTTTTTTTCAATATATAAATTAAAAACTACTACCATGCTTAGCATGATAATCAACATTTTTCTATTCATGAGGACTTAGAGAATATAAATGGGGAAATAATCTACAACTTCATCCCACAGTAAACTTCCGTAAGGTCTTTCCAGCTACAGAGAACTGTCTTGGATTTTAAGTCCTGAGGTGAAGTACTCATAGCACCCTGGCACAAAGCCCTCTCCCATGGAGAATTTCACATTTGCTTTTGGGTTTTACTTTAACGTTCTGCACAATATTTTCCCCTGATATTATAAGTTATTTGAAACAGCCAACAATATTATTCAAGAATGTGAACAGTCTATTTTAGAGAAATAGTCTGTTTTAGAAAAATGGCAAGAAAATGAGTTTCTGTGATAAAGAAGCTCATTAAGGTTTAATCTCCAAATCTAACCTCTTTAGTCTCTACAAAGGCATCTCAGTCTGAATCAGGTTTTATAGTCCAATGCTAAAGACCAATAACTCACCCTGACTCAAAGGAAACTGGATACCAAAGTAACAGAAGCATTTTATTTCTTACCACCTGCTCCTTCCAGAATGCCCCGGACTACTGCCTGAACACCACTGGGTTTCATCAACCTTTCGGAGAGCAGCTGCCCACATAGACGCCGAAGCCAAGCTGGGGCCCGACACCTAACTTGTGTCTTTTCATCTGTGCAGGACTGAAAATGGGAAAGTATGAATTGAATGTCAGTGAAATAGACAGGACATGTAGAAATTATTAAAATATATAAATATATACTGAGTCATACTGACAATAAACAATGTGATAAAGAGACTTCTGAAGAGCAACATTTTTTTCCAAAAAGACTCTCTTCTACAAAATCTTCTTCAGCATCACCTTCTAGGAAAGTAGAAATGCCATGAAACTTCCCATGAAATAACAAGTGAAATTGCAAACTCAGAAATACACAAACACACAAATGAATAAAATACAGATTTTAGAGGGCTACCTGGGTGGTTCAGTTGGTTAAGCATCTGACTCTTAATTTCGGCTCAGGTCATGATCTCACAGTTTATGAGATCGAGGCTCACATCAGGCTCTGCACTAACAGCAAGGAGCCTGCTTGGGATTCTCCCTCTCCTGTCTCTCTACCCTTCCCCCACCTCAAAATAAATAAACTTTAAAATATGTATATAATATAAACATACACACTTATTTCTTTTAGAATTAACATAACCAGTCTCTGAATGCAGTCTTTCCAATCAAATTTGGCCTCCATATAAGAGTCCTATGAACATTACTCACCACCAGGAGTATAGTTCATGACAGTATGAGGACATGCTAGTCCTTGCCTCCACGGTCTCAGCTACTCCGACTCTGTGGCATGGCAGTTTCAAAAAAGAGTTGAATTTCTTCAAGCATTCCTTTTGGAGAGCTCTGCGGAGCCACCATGAACACAATGGACTTGGGGGTCTTGTTTTGGGTCTAGAATGTCAACTATGTTGCTGTCAACCATGGCACTGAACTATGTGAACATAAAAATTAGTGACAGACACATTTAACCCTAACTAGCCTGTCCTCTTTTATTTAAGGAGGGCTAATAATTACCACTTATTGAGAGTGTTATGATTTGCCAGGTGCTATGTTAAATACCTGCTACATAATCTCAAAAGAGACTTGCAAGGAGTTACTATCCAATCGGTAAGGAAACCGAGGGATGGAAACATTCACTAATTCACACAACTGCATGCTGGTGTTGAATCCCAGTAGGCTGACCACAAGAGCCTTGGCTTTTTGCCACGCTCTTATAATGCATTTGGTTTTATCTGGCAAACTGTGGAGTCATGCAGAGAAGCAGAGAGTGAGGCCAGAGGGGCCCAACAGGAGGCGGCAGTAACATTCTAGGGATGAGATGAAAATGACTTCATCAAAGAGGTATCTTTGTACCCAGCTTCAGCTAGTTCCTGACCTACCACTAATTCCCTTGGCTCCTCACTCTTTACTCACCTACATCCAAAACTAAACGTATTGCTAAATGGTTACTCCATCTACATTATCAGATTAAAACATTTCAGAAAATAATTATTTTTAAGGAAAAAAGGAACTATCTTATGCCTAGCAGGATATATACTATTATGTTTTTCAAACAAAGGAGGTAAAATTAGTCCCAATAATAGCCCTAATTTTAATTTCTTGACTACAGATATTCCATTCAAAGAATAAGATGTCAGGGGCGCCTGGGTGGCTCAGTTGGTTAAGAGTCTGACTCTTGGCTTCAGCTCAGGTCATGATCTCGCAATTCGTGAGTTTGAGCCCCACATCGGGCTTCATACTGACGGTAAGGAGCCTGCCTGGGATCTTCTCTCTCCTTCTCTCTCTGCCCCTCCTCTGCTCCTACTCTCTCTATCTCTCTCTCAAAAGAAACTGTAAAAAAAATTAAAAATAAATAAAAAATAAACAAAGAATAAGATGTCAAAATACTTCTACCAGAAGAACGTACTGTCAAACAGCCCCCCCCCCCCAAAAAAAAAAAAAAAAAAGTTCTAGGGTTCCTGGGTGGCTCAGTCAGTTAAACATCCAACTCTTGATCTTGGCTCAGGTCTTGGTTTTGGGGTCATGGGTTCAAACCCCACATTAGGCTCTGCGCTGGGCATGCTCTGCACTGGGCATGAAGCCTACTTAAAAAAACAAAAAAAAAATTTGGGGGGAAAAAAAAAAAGAGTTCCAGTTTCAGAATGAATAAAATATATGTTAAATAAAATTGCCATATTCCAGTCAAAAACAATTTTTTAATAAATAAATAAATAAAATGACCACATTCCTGGGAAGAGTGGCCATCATTCCATTAACAGAAAAATGCTTACAAATTATCCCAAGGGGCAGAGTACCTGGCTGGCTCAGTTACAGCATGTGACTCTTGATCTTGGGGTTGTAGTTTCAAGCCCCATGTTGGGTATAAAGATTACACGAAAGTAGAATCTTAAAAAAAAAAACTGGGGCACAGTCAGTTAAGCTTCTGGCTCTTGATGTCAGCTCACGTCATGTTCTCAGGGTCCCACGATGGGCTCTGTGCTGGGCATGGAGCCTGCTTAGGATTCTCTCTCTCTCCCTCCCTCTTTCTCTACTCCACCCTCCGCCACTCATGTGCTCACGTGTGCCACTCATGCACACGCACACTCACTCTCTCAAAAAAAATTACCCTAAGGGTTAGGGTAACTTAGTTTTACAAAAATCACTGATTGCTCTAGAAAATGAAATAAGACTCAACTAGATTAGTGCATTGCCCAAGAGAAGACAACATTCTGCACATTATCATTAACGATTCACCCACAAGAGTCCCCAAGTCTGAATACCTGGGGTGGTCCTCCCTGGAGGATAAGTAATTCTCGGACAGCTAAGGGTTGATACACTTGATCCAAGATGTCTCTCAAGGCCTCCCTAGAAAAGGTTCTTTCCTCTTCCGTTAAAACCTAAAGGAAACACAAACTGAGCTTTAGCAGGCAATAGAAGGTAATGCTTTACAACACTGTACAAAAACACCGAGGAGAGGAGAGGGGGGTAGGCTTCTTCCCCCTCTTGACTCCCTTCCACATGGAGGAAGTTACAATACTGAAACTCTCCTGGCCCTCTCTCCATCCCCTCACTCACCTCTGGGCAGGAGATCTTGGGCACCTAACTTATTGGTGAGTTTGGAAAAACTTACTTATTGGTGAGTGTTGGCATGTACCACTTAGCTTGTTCCTCTTCTGTGTCTTGGGAGTAAGTACACGTTCTGCCCCGCTCCTCCTTGCTGGACATTTTACAGAGGCATAGCCTTGCCATAGGGCAGAAGGTGCTGCCGTCCTCCAGCAGTCCTTACAATTGGGTGAGGAGGAAGTGTGTCTAACTTTGGAATGCACTGTTAGAAAGCCCGACTGTCTCCAACACTAAGCCATATCCCTGGGGCACCTGGGTGGCTCAGTCGGTTGAGAGTCTGACTCTTAATTTCAGCTCAGATCACGATCTCAGGGTCGAGAGCTTGAACCCCACGTCAGGCTCCGCACTGAGTGTGGGAGCTTGCTTAAGATTCTCTCTCTCTCCCTCTGCCCCTCTTCCTGGCTTGCGTGCTTGCTCTCTCTCTCTCCCTCTAAAATCAAAAAAAAAAAAAAGGGGGAGCCTGGGTGGCTCAGTCGGTTGAGGGTCCGACTTCGGCTCAGGTCATGATCTCACAGTCTATGAGTTCGAGGCCTGCGTCGGGCTCTGTGCTGACAGCTCAGAGCCTGGAGCCTGCTTCGGATTCTGTGTCTCCCTCTCTCTCTGCCCCTCCCCTTCTGATGCTCTGTGTTCTCTGTCTCAAAAATAAATAAACATTAAAAAAAAATTTTTTTAAAGAAATAAAATTTAAAAAAATTATTAAAAAAAAAAGGCTATATCCCCACCTTTGCACTTAGGAGCAATAGCGGTGACAATTTGAGTTTTCATTTCACTGACTCCATTAACGGTCTTTTAATTCATTCAGAATTTGGTCAGCAAAGAGGGGTTCTATTTGTTGGGTCCCCTTGAACCAGCTGTCCCCTTTGGGTAACTCAGTGAAGCAGTCAGGGTCGTGCCCATTGCCAGGGAGCAATCTGAAGCACGGGCACTGCTTAGAGCAGCTCCTAGTGCTGGGACTTGCCCAGCTTCATAACACACCACTGTGTTTCCCCTTCTGTCAACCTCTTTCGCCTTCCTACTTGGTCCTTTCCGGGTGCTTTCCTTTTCTCCCTCCTGCTCGACACTCCGGGGCACTGCTTAGCCCCAGTAGCGGTAACAAGACCTCGCAGCCCAGAGCCCCCTCAGAGAAGTAGAGGTAGCAGGCATGGATGGCAATGTCCATCACTCATACCCTGTACTAAGAGCACAGCACACTGCTCTCCATAACAGGAAGCCACCAGGGAAGCTCATAATTTCAGGTCACTGCTCAGATGATATAGCTTTTAGACAAATGTTTATGAACATATGCAGGAGAGAGAACAGAGAAGGGAACAAACAGAAAAGAAACAAGTTTGGGGGCATCTGGGTGGCTCAGTCGGTTAAGCATCCGACTCTTGGTTTCAGCTCAGGTCATGATCTCACAGCTCATAAGTTCAAGCCCCGCATCAGGCTCTGCACTGTCAATGCAGATTCTCACTCTCTCTCTGCCCCTCCCCTGCTCACACAAGCTCTTTCTCTCAAAATAAATAAATAAACTTAAAAAAAAAATAGGGGTAGCCGGGTGGCCGAGTCTGTTGAGCTTCCAATTTCGGCTCAGGTCACGTTCTCACGGCTCGTGAGTTCAGGCCCCGCATCAGGCCCTGTACTGACAGCTCGGAGCCTGGAGCCTGCTTCAGATTCTCTGTCTCCCTCTCTCTCTGCCCCTCCCCTGCTCCTGCTCTGCTTCTGTCTCTCAAAAATAAATACATGATAAAAAAATTTTTTAAAAAGAAAAGAAATAAGTTTGAAGGGTGACACAGAGAGAAATGAGGTGGGCAGGCATTGTGAATCTGGCTGCAGCGCTAACAAATTACCGCACACGTGAGCCACGCTAACTTTTAATACATTTGTATCTCAACAGCTTCTTCTGGCAAGGCTCCTATGTTGATGGTCCTCTCATGGGAGAGTAGTGATCCCTGCTGTGTCGCACTTAGGAGTCCTGTCTCCTCCGTTAATGTCTTATGCTTCCGTAACCTCCACGGCACCTTTCCAGTCCAGGTACCCAAATCCTTACTATGTCAGCAAAAAACAGCCACGTCCCCCTAACAGCTAATAATAACAACAAACAGCGTTTGAATTATACAGCATACCCTGTGCTTTACATATTTCATTTCATTTAATTTTCCCAAGAACTTAATGAAGGAGAGATGAATAGTTTAATACCGATATTAGTAGTAATTACTTTTTGATGAGCACTACTGAGGATGGGGTTCGGTACTTTATACACATTACCCTTAATCCTCACAACCACCTTCCAAGGCAGGTATTATTATACACATTTTATTAAAAAGGAAACAGAAGAGGGGTGCCCAGGTGGCTCAGTCGGTTAAGCATCTGAATTCGGTTCAGGTCATGATCTCACAGTCCGTGGGTTTGAGCCTCGCCCTGGGCTCTGTGCTGACAGCCAGAGCCTGGAGCCTGTTTCAAATTCTGTGTCTCCTTCTCTCTCTGCCCCTCCCCCCACTCTCAAAAATAAATAAACATTGAAAAAATTTTTAATTAAAAGGAAACAGAAGCTCAAAGAAATAGCCTACAGTAGTTGTTGCAAAATGACAAGAAGAAAGAGGCTATATGGACTGTCTAGGCATGCTAAGGACTGGCATCTAATAAATGAAGCCCCAGCCCTGTAAAAGATTCATTTATCCACGGATATGCTTTGGCATTCAAGAGGAATTCTAGACCTTTCCAACAGCCCTTTTCCAAAGAACTAAGACTTGTCTTTTATAACCACACACACAAATATTCACACAGACACGAAGACATGCACTCAATCTGTGTTTACCTCTTCCTCAGGTTTTAGCGGTTTTCTCTTGGTGGGGCAGAATCCCAGCTGACACAGACCTGCTGCAATATCCCCAAAATGGCGGCAGAAAATCAAGCTCCCCAGGGAAGTGTGATGCGCAATGTTCAGAAGAATCCTGCAGCTGGTGTAGAGTCTCCGGGTCGCATCGGGAGGAGCGCTCAGACACACCACATCCTGAACAACGGCACCAAACGCGGTCCTGCATCTCAAAGGGACTCCCACACCAGGCACGAGATACGGGCAGACGCCGAAGGTGACTACAAACTGCAACACGGACTGGACAGTCTTCTGCTGTGAGATGCTAAGTGTATCTGGGCTCAGGGCAGGAGCGGCTTCCGGAGTCCTCAGGCTGGGTTTACCTGGACTGAAGTCAGCTGCAAGGTGGATCATGGTTTCCTTCAAGCACAACAGCAACAACAAAGTTTGAGAGGTAAAACTCCAGGTGACATCCACAGAGTTTTGTGGCCATTCTGCCTTATTAGCAATTTCATCCCTTAGGAGTTTCAGTTTCTTCCAGTGCGGATCCTTCAGCAATTTGTCCTCCAAAGCAGACAGGTTGGAGCTTAAAGTAGCCAACAGGACATCATGTTTTGTGATCTGTAGTGAACCTGAATCCGATGCTTTTGAAGAAAAAAAAAAAAAAAGATTATCTACCTGGGAAACAAACTGTACTCTATGTGGAATGCCTTGCCCTCTCCCAGCTCATCCCCTGGGGCCTGGTTCAGATATCATTGCCCCTGGAAAGCCTCCCCAAGTTGTGCTGCCCAAGCCTAGGCAGAATTCAAGACTACATTTTCTGCCTACCCAGAGCACTTTGGGATGTAGTTAAAACAGGGTACCTAACATGGTTCATCTAGTTGGTTTCTATTCCCCGTGTGTTCTGAGGGCAGAGGCCATGTCTATCGCCTTAGTGGGCTTAAGTTGTAGGCAGAACAGAAAAATAAAAGGCTGAATAGTTACCACAGTAGAGTCATTCAAACTGTTCTAAGTGCCAGAGATAAACCACTGAATAAAACAAAGTCCCTTCCCTCAATGATACTTACGCTCTAGTGAGGTAGACCACAAAATACAGGCCCAAGGTGCAGAGGGATTCATTCAATCACCTCTACACCCAAAATATCTATTCTCAATGCTTCCCGACCCTTCTTAAAATGGTCTTTTCTGCCCTCTACTGATGAAGGAGTGCTCACATGCTCACAGCAGTAGCTGACATAGTTAACAACTCCCTCCCTGAAACGCTCTTCTCTCTTTTTTAAAAATGTTTATCTATTTTTGAGAGAGAGAGAGAGAGAATGTGGGGGAGGGGCAAAAAGAGAGGAGGACAGAGGATCCGAAGCAGGTTCTGTGCTGACAGCAGAGAGCCCAAAGTGGGGCTCGAACTCGGGAACTGCGAGATCATGACCTGAGCTGAAGTCTGACACTTGACTGACTGAGCCGCCCAGGTGCACGGAAACACTCTCCTCTCTCAGCTTCTGAGACACCTCAGTGGCCATCCTTCCAGTGCCTCCACTGACAGCTCCTCCTCTACCAGGTCTTTACATTCCCTGGGGCTTATCCTGAATTCTGTGCTCTCTTCAAGGATCTTCCCCAGGCCCATGTCTTTAAAAACCGTCTATAAGCTAACCCTCCCAAATTTGTATCCCCAGCCCATGTGTACCCTCTAAGAGCCAGGATAAGTAAAAAGAAAATCACATCTATGTATAGTATAGTCAATTGTTAAAACTAGAGAGAAAGAGAAAGTCTTGGAAGCAGCCAGAAAAATATGACGCATTATATATAAGGGATGATGCTGTGAATGACCGTGAACTTACCACAAACAGTGACTGCTAAAAAGATGGTAGAAAAACATCTTTAAAGTATGACAGAAGAAATAAAATGTCAACTCAGAATTCTATATCTAGTAAAAATAATCTTCAAAAATGAAAGTAAATATATTTAGATCAATGAAAATCAAGAGAACTGACTTCCAGCAGACAAATGATAAAGGGAATTCTTCAAGCTGAAGGAAAATAATACTAGATGGAGACTGGGAACTTCAGAAAGGAATGAAGAGCATCAGAAATGGTAAATATGTGGATAAATATAAAAGACTAATTTTTTCCTCAATTTCCTTAGATACACATATATGTGTCTAAAGCAAATTTATTTGAAGATTGTTTTTTTTTTAAGTAATCTCTACACCCAATGTGGGGCTTAAACTTACAACCCTGAGATCAAGAGTTGCACATTCTACGGACTGAGCCAGCCAGGTGCCACTCTAAAGCAAAATTTATAAAGTTTTATTATGGATTTATAACTTATGCAGATATAATAAACATGAACACTATAGCGTAAATCCCAAGTGGGGGAGGGGGAGCTATAAAATGACCCTGATAGTTGCAAGGTCCTTAAGTGTTATGTGAAGCAGTACAATATGAATTCTAAGCAGATTGTGAAAAAATAAGAACATATATTGCAATTTTCCCAGGACAACTATTAAAAACACAATGCAGAGGCACCTGGGTGGCTCAATCGGCTAAATGTCCAACTCTTGATTTTGGCTCAGGTTACGATCTCCTGGCTCATGAGTTCAAGCCCCAAATCAGGCTCCAGGCTGATAGTGTGGAGCCTGCTTGGGATTCTCTCTCTGCCCTTCTCTCCCTCTCTTTCTCTCAAAAATAAATAAATACTTAAAAACAACAACAACAACAACAACAACAACAACACAATGCAGGGCTCAGTCTCTCCCTTTCTGCCCCTCCCCTGCTCGCACATGCACTCTCTCTCTCAAAATAAATAAGTAAACATTAAACAAAATTTTAGGGGCACCTGGGGGCTCAGTTGGTTGAGCATCCGATTTCAGCTCAGGTCATGATCTCATGGTTCGTGGGTTCAAGCCCCACATCAGGCTCACTACTGTCAGTGCAGAGCCTGGTTTGGACCTCTCTCTCTGCACTACCCCCAACTTGCACTCTCTCTCTCTCAAAAGTAAATATAACATTCAAAAAAAAAAATTTTACCACAATGCAAAAATGAAGGTTATAGTTATAAAACCATAATAAAATGTTGAAAATGTAAATGAAAACAAGCACTAAGACTTCAGAATGAAAGTTAATATATCTTCTAAGAGGCAAATTAGAAATGGGGCACCTGGGTGGCCCAGGGAGTTAAGTGGCCAACTCTTGATTTCTGCTCAGGTCATGATCTCACAGTTCGTGAGTTCAAGCTCCCTGTTGGGATTTGCACTGACAGCACAGAGCCTGCTTGGTATTCTCTCTCTCCCTCTCTCTCTGCCCATATCCCACTTGGGCTCTCTCTCTTAAAAATAAATAAATAAACCGTTAAAAAAATTTTTTTTAAAGAAGCAAATTAGAAAGGATTAAAATGGAATAACTAAAAGAGTGCTCAACAGTGCATTACTTATAATGCGTAAAATGAGGAATACATATCCAGTAACAGATTGGATGAGTAAATTGCAGTCTACCTATATCTAACATACTATATGTATGTATAATATTTATTTTGTTTATTGTTTATTGTCTCTCTATAAACTAGAAAAAAAGCTGCTTGAGGACAGAGATGTTGCTCGTTTTGTTCACTGCTATATTCTCCTTGCCAGAACAAGGCCTGTCTGATATGTAGTAGCTGTTCATAACAAGTAGTTGTTGAACGAATGAATAATGGAATATTTGCAGCCATCAAGTAATGTTGAGGGACACCTGCCTGGCTCAGTCAGTAGAGCATCTGACTCTTGATCTTGGGGTTGTGAGTCTGAGCCCCACATTGGGTGTGGAGATTACATTAAAAAAAAAAGTTACACGGAACATTATTTAAGACATACTCATTAAATATATTCTGAAGTGAACAGAGCATGAAACACTGTATGAGCAAAAGATATGAATAGTTTATAGAAAAAGAAATGCAAATGACTTCTAAAATATGAAAATATGATCAACCTTGCTCATAACAGAAAAGTAAATTAAAACTGTACTGAAATAGCACTTCCCATTTATCAACTGGCTAAAATCCAAAAGTTTTATAACACATTATGTGGCAAGGTTTTGGGAAATCACACACTCTCATACATTGCTCTTAGAAACTAAAATGGTACATTCCTGAAGAGAGCAATTTGGCAATATCTAGCAAAATTACGTACATATTTAACGTTTGGCCCAGCAATCCTGCTTTTTAGGAATCTATACTACAGATAAATATATAGGCAAAAATGCAAAATGACATATACACAAGCTTATTCATTGTAGTGCTTCTTGTATTAACCTGAGACAACCCAAATGTCCATTAATAGAGAACTGATGAAGTAAACAGTGTATATTCATATAATGGCATGCTTGTAAAAGAGGAAGATTTCCATGAACCACTATGTAGTGACCTCCAAGACATAGTAAATTTAAAAGTAAGGTATAAAAGAATGTCTATCATATGCTACCTTTTGTGTAAGAAAGGGAGGGAATATAAAATACATTATTTGTTTTTATTTTCAAAAAGGCAGTGAAAGAACAGGGTAAAAAGTAAAATGAGTTGTCTACAAAGAGAAGAAAACAGTGGGGAGGAGCTAGGGATAAATTGATCTAGTTCTAGAGTTTTCATTTGGGGACCCTGTCTATGTTTTTCAAGTTAAAAAAACAATTAAATGAAAATTTTTTCAAAATAATTCCTAAAAATAAAACACAAACAAACCTAATAATTCTGTACGTTATGTCCAAAGTTGTCAAACTACTATCTGCAGGTCAAATGTGGCCCACCACCTATTTCCATAAATAAAGTTTGACTGGAGCACAGTCATGTCCGTTTACTTACATGTTATCTTGCTTTCAAGCTACAGCAGCAGAGTTGAGTAGTTGTAACAGAGACAAAGCCCAAAATATTTACTGTCTGCTCCTTTACAGAAGAAGTATGCAAACTCCTGCTCTATACTAAGTTAGAGGCATAAATGGAGAGAATTATTTCAAGTGACTTGAAATATAGAACTTTAGGAGCACCTGGCTGGCTCAGTCAGTGGAGCATGTGACTCTTGATCTCAGGGTTATGAGTTTGGGCCCCATGTTGCATGCACTGTATTCAAAAATAAAATCTTAAAAAAAGAACTTCATACATCCTGAGGACAACAAATAAAAATAGTCTAGGACCAGTAGGTTTGTTCATGGTGGTAATGCAGGATTTGTTATTTTAAAATATTATATGCATGTGTGTGTGTGAATGGGTGAGCATATATTTATATATGTAAGTATATATAGGAAATAAATAATTACATTAATTTCACTGGAATCAATATTTTCAGATAAAAGAAATACAAATATTAAAATATAAAATATAGAAGAATGGCTAGGTGGACAAATATGTGATCAAGAAAGAATCTAGGTCATGGTATATGGGTTTTCACTGTAAAATTCCTTCTGCTTTTCTATAAGCTTGAAAATTTTCGGGGCACCTGGGTGGCTCAGTTGGCTAAGTGTCCGACCCTTGATTTCAGCTGAGGTCATGATCTCACAGTTGTGATATCAAGCCCCATGTCCGACTCCGTGCTGAGCATGGAGCCTGCTTTAGATTCTCTCTCTCTCTCTCTCTCTCTCTCTCTCTCTCTCTCTCTCTCTCCCCCCCGTCCTTCTCTCCTGCTCAGTCTTTCTTTCTCTAGAAAGAAAGAAAGAAAGAAAGAAAGAAAGAAAGAAAGAAAGAAAGAAAAAATTTGCATAAGAAAATGTTAAAAAAATTCAAACTCCATCATATTTCATTGTAATTAGAATATCAGTAAGAACTGGGGCACCTAGGTGGCTCAGTCAGCTAAGCACCCAACTTTAGCTCAGGTCATGATCTCCTGGTCCATGAGTTCGAATCCCACATCAGGCTCTGAGCTGACCATACGGAGCCTGGAGCCTGCCGTGGATTCTATGTCTCTCTCTCTCTCTGACCCTCCCCTGCTCGCACTCTGTCTCTCTCTCTCTCTCTGTCTCTCAAAAATAAATAAGCATTAAAGAAAAAAAAAGAATATCAGTAAGAACCACAGATTTATGTTTTGGTTTCTGAAAACCCACAAAGTTCCTAGCTCTAATAATTGAAAAAGTCTGGAAGCAATGATATCAGGGGTAATGAATATGCCTATTACCCATATTGTGGTCTCTACCATTTCTCCTTAAAGAGAGCTGTTTTCAAGAACAGGGCAAGAAATGTATGAGTCTGAGACATCTTGTCATGCCTGTAAGGAAGGAGACTATCAAAGACTACGGGTCATTGCAAAGAGCCCAAGAGCCAATTTGGAGTGGTTTCCACAAACCACAATTTGAGTATCAAGAATAATGAGTACAGGAGCACCTGCTGGCTCAATCAGAAAACATGCGACTCTTCATCTCTGAGCTGTGGGTTTGAGCCCCACTTGAGGTGTAGAGATTACTTAAATAAATTTTTAAAAAAGAGAAAGAATAATGAATACATATTGCATGTACAAAAAAATCTATCAGTTCATAATAAAACAAAGAAATCACTTCACTGGTTACCTTTGGAAATTAAGACACTATCATTCTGAAAATGGATCAATAACAGGAACGCTATGAATCTGTTATTAAAATATACGTATGTACAGGGGCACCTCGGTGACTCAGTTGGTTAAGCGGACGACTTTGGCTCAGGTCATGATCCCCCAGTCCATGGGTTCGAGACCCATGTCAGGCTCTGTGCTGACAGCTCAAACGCTGGAGCCTGCTTCAGAGTCTGTGTCTCCCTCTCTGCCCCTCCCCACTCATGCTCTCTCTCTCTCTCTCTCTCTCAAAAATAAATAAAAACATTTAAAAATTTTTGAAATATACATATGTTTCTTTGGAAATTAAGACACTATCATTTTGAAAATTGATCAATAACAGGAACACTATGAACCTGTTATTAAAATATGCATATGTAGGGGCGCCTGGGTGGCTCAGTCGGTTAAGGGTCTGACTCTTGGTTTTGGCTCAAGTCATGATCTCACAGTGAGATCAAGCCCTGCTCTGGGCTCTGTGCCCTTCCCTGACTCGCGCGTGCTCTCTCTCTCTCTCAAGAATAAATAAACATTATGAAATAAATAAGATAAAATAAAATATACACATGTATATATACATATACATATATACACACACATAGAAAAGTGTCTTAAAGGTTATATGTCAAGTGATGCCCAGGTGGCTCAGTTGGATAAGCGTCTGACTTCGGCTCCGGTCATGATCTCTCGGTTTGTGGGTTCAAGCCCCGCATCAGGCTCTGTGCTGACAGCCTGGAGCCTGCTTCAAATTCTGTGTCTCCTTCTCTCTCTCTCTACCCCTACCCCATTCATGCTCTGTCTCTCTCTCTCAAAATAAATGAATAAACCTTTAAAAAGAAAAAAGGTTGTATGTCAAAGTATTAAGTGATCATCTCTGGGAGGAAGGGTTATGGGTGATTTTTCTTTTTCGCTTAATCATACTTAAAATGTTTTTCAAGAGAGAATATGTATAGTTTACGTATTTGAAAAAGTTATTTAAAAAAATTTTTTAATGTTTATTTATTCTTGAGAGAAAGAGAGAGCATGAGTGGGGGGTGGGCAGAGGGAGAGAGGGAGACACAGAACCTGAAGCAGGCTCCAGGCTCCAAGCTGCCAGCACAGAGCCCAAAGCAAGTCTCGAACCCATGAACCATAAGATCATGACCTAAGCTGAAGTCAGACGCTTAACCAACTAAGCCCCAGGTGTCCCTAAAAAAGTTATTTTAAAGTTATAAAACAGGGGTGTCTGGGTGGCTCAGTCGGTTAAGCATCTGACTTCAGCTCAGGTCACGATCTCATGGTTTGTAGGTTTGATCCCCATGTCAGGCTCTGTGCTGACAGCTCGGAGTCTGGAGACTGCTTCAGGTTCTGTGTCTCCCTCTCTCTCTGCTTCTCCCAGCTCATGCTCTGTCTCGCTGTGTCTCTCAAAAATAAGTAAACATTTAAAAAAAATTTAATAAAAATAATAAAGTTATAAAACAGTATGTAGTCTATGAGACTTTTTTTTTTTAAATATGAAATTGTCGAGGTGGTTTCCATACAACACCCAGTGCTCATCCCAAGAGGTGCCCTCCTCAATACCCCTCACCCACCCGCCCCTCCCTCCTACCCCCCATCAACCCTCAGTTTGTTCTGTTTTTAAGAGTCTCTTATGTTTTGGCTCCCTCCCTCTCTAACCTTTCTTTCTTTTCTTTTTTTTCCTTTTTTTTTCTTTTTTCCTTTTTTTCTTCCTTCCCCTCCCCCATGGAGACCACTTTTGTTAAAAAGAAAATAGTATTTCCCAAAATGCAATTTCCATATACTGGAGATTAGGGTCATCTTAATGTTCTTCTTTTAGTTACCCTATTTTTTTTCTTAAAAAAAATTTTTTTTAATGTTTATTTATTCTTGAGAGAGAGAAACAGAGCATGAGCAGGCAAGGGGCAGAGAGAGAGGGAGACAGAGTATCCGAAGCAGGTTCCAAACTCTGAGCTGTCAGCATAGAGCCCGATGCAAGGCTCAAACTCATAAGCCATGAGATCACTACCTGAGCCAAAGTCAGACACTTAACTGACTGAGCCACCCAGCTGCCCTAGTTTCCCTATATTTTAAAAAACTTTACTATAAGGAATATCAACTACTTATATAAAAAGAAAAAGGAACATAAACTACTCATTAAGAATAATGAAAATCAGAAAAGTAAGAATTTTTCAGTACTTCTCTAAGATTGTCCAGGGCAAGCATTCTGACCCACTAACATGAATATCTGGTTCCTTTAGCTAATATATACCTAAATAGGAAATAAGTGCTTTCCTAGTTTATCACCACCAACCATTAATATCCCTAAACAACCTCTCAGGGACTTCCTGCAACTTTATAAGATCTTTGAACCCAAACATGGGAAGCAAAGTGATTTCAAACAAAAGCTTTGTTTTTCAAGAGCCACTTAATAAAGTAGTCTCCTCTGCCCTCTACTGGTGAAAAACAAAATCTACTTGAAAATAAAGGCATCCCCTAAAGCAGCAGTTTTCAAAGCAGGGTACAGGGACTCAAGTTTTCAGGGGTTTCAGATTTTGAGGGACTCTGCAGGTTCCAAACTATTTTCATATTAATACTAGGCCATTATTTGCCTCCTACAGTCTCATTCTCTCATGAGTGTACCAAGTGTGAAAAGTTCATTCAGTTTAGGGGCACCTGGGTGGCTGTCAGTTAAGCATCTGGTTCAGTTAAGTGTCTGACTCTTGACTTCGGCTCAGGTCATGATCTCACGGTTCATGGAAACAAGCCCTGTGTAGAGCTCCGTGCTGAGAGCGTGGAGGCTGCTTGGGATTCTCTCCCGCTGCCCCTCCCCAGCACGCGTGTGTGTGCTTTCTCTCTCTCAAAATTAATAACCACTAAAAAAACAGATTCCATATCGTAACTAACCTTTAAGAAATTACCTCTCGTTCAGTTTTAGTACAGTATGAAAAAATACAATTCTCTGAAAAGGCTATTGAGTTCTTCCTTTTCCAACTACGTATCTATGTGAGTCTAGATTTTCTTCATCTGTTCCAATCAAAACAACCTATCATGACAGATTGAACAGAAAAGCAAATACAAAAATCCAGCCGTCTTCTAGTAAGCCAGACATCAAAGAGACTTGCAAAAATGCAAAACAATGCCACTCTTCCTGATAAGTTAACTCTTGATCACTACACCACACCATGCAGCCTCGAAATGTTACTGTATGTACCACGTAAAACTACATCACTATCACACTTCAGGAAATGTTGCCCTTATGGACAGCATTATGGATTCTTCCCAATCACCAATTTGAATGCCTATGCTTTGTGACATTTAAAAGCAGACTTCACAGTTTGTGTGGAACTTTTTATTATGCTCAAAGTGCAAAGCAATATGGCATGCAAGATTAAGTATGGTACATCTTCATTATACACAGATTATCAGATTTTCCAGCTCCTTCCCCACAACATATTCAAATTCAATGATAGAATTTGGTCTGTATTTAACACAGAAAGATATTTTTTAGGAAAACTATTGCTGAGATGGCCTCCATTTCTTACACACAAAACTTCACTAAAATTGACAAATCCCTTTCAAATTCTGCTTAGCACATTTCTTAACAAGAACCTTAACCCAGGTGGTGAAACTATTATTTGCCCCATGATTGACAATAGAAATGGAAGGCAGAGGAGAACACGCTTAATGCAGCAGAACATTTGATGCCTCACAAGTGAAAGACTATTGGCATCTCCCTTCCTTTCTATATAATTCCCACCGAGACCGAATTCCTCTTCCTCTTGTAGCCTTCCACAGCTCCACTCAGGGGTGACTCCTCTATCCAACTGCCATCTGCACTAGCCTCTCACCATTAGTGTGATCCTACTGTGTGAACTGTCTCTTCATCTACAGGCACACTACCATCTCCCCAAAAGACAAGATACTTGAGAGCACACATTTTTATGTAATTTTGTTTCTCCAAGAGCAGTGAGGACAGACTATTATATACAGATGACTCCCAGTGCATATTACCTCAAAGGGAGTCAATTTAAAAAACTGTTTTAACGCTTATTCGTTTTTGAGAGTGAGAGAGACAGAGCATGAGCAGGGGAGGGGCAGAGAGAGATGGAGACACAGAATCCAAAGCAGGCTCCAGGCTCTGAGCTGTCAGCACAAGGCCCGATGCAGGGCTCGAACTCGGACTGAGAGATCATGACCTGAGCTGAAGTCAGACGCTTAACCGACTGAGCTTAACCAACTGAGCCACCCAGGCACCCTTCATGGGGAGTCAATTTAAAGACAGATCAGGGGCACCTTGGTGGCTCAGTTGGTTAAGCGTCTGACTCCTGATTTTCGCTCAGGTCATGATCTCATGATTTGTGGTTTGAGCCCCCTATAGGGCTCTGTGCTGACAGCGTGAAGTCCGTTTGGGATTCCCTCTCTTCCTCTCTCTCTGCTCTTTGCCACTCACACTCTGTCTTCCTTTCTCTCTCAAAATAAATCAAATACTTTTTTTAATGTTTATCTATTTTTGAGAGACAGAAAGAGACAGAGCGTGAGCAGGGGAAGAGGAGAGAGAGAGGGAGACACAGAATCTGAAGCAGGCTCCAGGCTCTGAGCTGTCAGCACAGAGCCCAACGCAGGGCTCAAGCCCACAAACCATGAGATGATGACCTGAACCAAAGTCAGACGCTCAACCGACTGAGCCACCAAGGAGCTCCAAATCAAATAAACATTAAAAAAAAAAAAAAAGATCAAAAAAAGTTTAATCTAGCTGCATGTAATTTTAACCAGTACTTTCACCCTAACTCCTCAATACATCAGGGACATCTGAATACTCATGACGCACAGGTATTTTTTAATTCCCTCAGCAAGTGATATGATAAAACAGCAGGCAGATGCACACAATATATAATAGACTATATGTGCAAAATCATACCATTTTACCACAGTACTTATCCTTTTTCAAATAGGAATGCCTGAATTCCTGTATGTTAAGTGAGCACATGTATGTGACTCCACAACACTCTTGGAGATTTAGAGAGGTCTTCTATAAACGTGTTTTGTGTACGTGTGCTTTATGATAGATGATTACTTCCAGATTTTTTGCTTATTTAACCTTGTTCTCAGTCATTTGTAGATAGCTGCAGTTACTAGACAAGTGACCTCTCAATTAGCAAGTTAAAACTGTCTTTTGCAGTTTTCTTCTTCACTGGGGCAAAGTAGTATAGTTATCATACTATAGTGGAAGGTACCGGAACTTAAATCCTGGCTCTAGCCAACCCCCCGCCTCCCACAAAAAAAGTATCCAAAATATATAAAGAACTTATACAATTCAACACCCAAAAAACAAATAACCCAATTTAAAGATGGGCAGAAGGGGTGCCTGGGTGGATCAGTCGATTAAGTGTCTGACTTCAGCTCAGGTGGTGATCTCACAGCTCATGAGCCCGCTTTGGATCTTCTGTCCCCCCCCTCTGCCTCTGCCCCTCCTCCTCTTGTTCTCTCTCTCAAAATAAATAAACTTTAAATAAATAAATATATAAATATATAAATAAATAAAAATGGGTAGAAGACGTGAACAGACACGTCTCCAAAAAAGAACTGGGGGTGGCTGGCTGGCTCAGTCGGAAGAGTGTGCAACTCTTGCTCTCAAGGTGGTGAGTTTGAGCCCCATGTTGGGTATAGAGATTACTAAAAAAAATAAATAAATAAACTTAAAAACAAGAAAAGACATCCACATGGCCAACAGACACATGAAAAGATGCTCAACATTGCTCATCAAGAAAATGCAAATCAAAACTACACTGAGGGGCACTTGGGTGGCTCAGTCGGTTAAGCATCCAACTCTTGGTTTTGAAACAAGAAGAAACAACAAGTGTGGCCGAGGATGTGGAAAGGCATCCTCGTGCACTGTTGGTGAGAATGCAAACTGTGCAGCCACTGTAGAAAACAGTGTGAAGGTTTCTCAAAATATTAAAAATAGAACTACCCTGGGGGTGCCTGGGTGGCTCAGCTGATTAAGCATCTGACTCTTGGTTTCGTTTGGCTCAGGTCACGATCTCACAGTTCATGGGATCGAGCCCCACAGTGGGCTCTGTGCTGACAGTGTGGAGCCTACTTGTGATTCTCTCTCCCTCTGTGTCTGCCCCTCCACCACTCACAAGCTCTCTCTCTCTCTCTCTCTCTCTCTCTCTCTCTCAAAAATAAATAAATAAACATAAAAAAATAGAACTACCCTATAATCCAGTTATCACACTACTGGGTATTTACCCAAAGAAAACAAAAACACTAATTCAAAAGGATATATGCACCCTACTTTCATTGCAGCATTATTTACAATAGCCAAATTATGGAAGCAGCCCAAGTGTCCATCAATAGATGAAAGGATAAAGATGGATAAATATGGCTGAATATTATTCAGCCGTAAAAAAGAATGAAATCTTGCCATTTGCAACAACATAGATGGAGCCAGAGAGTATAATGCTAAACAAAACCAGTCAGAGAAAGACAAATACTGTATGATTTCACTCACGTGGAATTTAAGAAGCAAACAAAAAAACCCACAAGGGGAAAAAGAGAGAGAGAGAGACAAACCAAGAAACAGCTGTAGCTAACAGTTCTCTTAGCTACAGAGAACAAACTGATGGCTACCAGAGAGGCCAGATGGGTAAAACAGGCGATGAAAATTAAGATCATTGCACTTGTAATGATCACCAGGTGTTGTATGGATCTGTTGAATCACTATACTGTACACCCAAAAGTAGTGTAACACTGTATGTTAACTATACTGGAATTTTAAATGAAAGAAAAAAAATAGGGGCACCTGGGTGGCTCAGTCATTTGAGCTACTGACTTGATTTTGGCTCAGGTCATGATCCCCAGGATCTTGGGATTAAGTCCTGTGCCGGGCTTCTCGTTTAAGAAGATCCGGCTTAAGATTCTCCCTCCCTCTTCCCCTCTGCCCTTCTTCCTCCCTCACACTCCTTCTCTAAAATTAAAAATATATATATTTTTTAATATTTGTTTAGAGAGCGAATGTGTGTGCTTTGTGTGCACATGCAAGAAGGAGAGGGGTGGAGAGAAAGGGAGAGAGGGAATCCCAAGCAGGCTCTGTACGGTCAGCACAGAGCTGAATGCAGGGCTAGATCTCACTAACCCAGAGATCAGGACCTGATGGTCCTGGGATGACTTGGATGACTGGGGAGCCTGGGTGGCTCAGTCAGTGGAGCAACTGACTTGGGCTCAGGTCATGATCTCACAGTTCATGAGTTTGAGAAAAGTATCAAGCTCGTTGCTGTCAGCTCAAAGCCCGCTTCAGATCCTCTGTCACCCTCTCTCTACCTGTCCTCTGCTCACACTCTCTCAAAAAGAAAAAAAAAAAAAAAAAGAAAATTAAAAAAAAAAAAAAGAGTTGGATGCTTAACTGACTGAGCCGCCCAGGCAACAGCTGCCTCCAAAAACCTTTTAAATAAAATAAATAAACTGTTTTAAATCCTGGCTATGATGCACCTGACTAGCTAAGTGAGTAGAGCATGCCACTCTTGATCTTGCAGATGTCAGTTTGAGCCCCACGTTGGCAGAGAGCCTACGTAAATACATTAAAAAAAAAAAAAAAATCCAGCTCTACCACTTTATTAGACTGACATCGGGCAACTTCCCCATACCTGAGCCTTAGTTCCTTCATCTGTAAAATGGAATACAAAAAATATCTATGCTATGGAATTGTAAGGATTAAATAATACATGTAGGGGCACCTGGGTGGTTCAGTCGGTTAAGCTTCCGACTTTGGCTCAGGTCATGATCTCACAGTTCATGAGTTCAAGCCCCACGTCGGGCTTTGTGCTGACAGCTCAGAGCCTGGAGCCTGCTTCGGATTCTGGGTCTCCCTCTCTCTCTGCCCTCCCCGGCTCGCACTCTGTCTCTCTCTCAAAAGTAATAAATAAACATTAAAAAAATTAAAAAAAATATATATATATATGTAAACAGCATATTATTGGGCCTGATACTTGGTAGGCACTGAATTACTATTACTTTTTTTTTTTTTTAATTTATTTTTGGGACAGAGAGAGACAGAGCATGAACGGGGGAGGGGCAGAGAGAGAGGGAGACACAGAATCGGAAACAGGCTCCAGGCTCCGAGCCATCAGCCCAGAGCCTGACGCGGGGCTCGAACTCACGGACCGCGAGATCGTGACCTGGCTGAAGTCGGACGCTTAACCGACTGCGCCACCCAGGCGCCCCACTATTACTTTTTTTTTGAGAGAGAGAGAGAGTGAGAGGGCCCAAGGGAGTAATGGGCAGAGAGAGAGAGAGAGAGAGAGAGAGAGAGAGGGAGGGAGAAAATCCCATGAAAGTCAGAGAAAGAGAGAGGGGAGGAGAGAGAGAGAGAGAGAAGCAGGGCTGACCCGAAGCAGGGCTCGAGCTCACTAACGGTGAGATCATGACCTGGGCGGAAGACAGATGCTTAACTCACTGAGCCACCCAGGCGCCCCTCAATGACTATTATTAATGACTTCTTTTCACTTCTCCCAGGTATGGTATAATGTTTGTGGAAGTTTCTGCATTTTGGGGAGTATCTTAAAATTTGAGACTTGAAGCATCACCTCATGGCCCTTCATGTACCTTACTTTGCTCACGAACAAACCCCTTCTTGCACATATACGGTCCCTATCTCTCGTGTCCTTTCTCCAAACTCCAGATAACATCAGAGGCTCCACACTTAATAATCTGCCTTGATTTGAGAAGGGAGTTCGGTAGACCTCGGCCCTAGGTCCGTGTTGCGCCCCTAATTTGCCCACATAATCTGTGTCAGGTCACTTCATCTCTTCAGCGAGCCTTAAGTGTCCCCAGGTGTAAAAGGAGAGCGCCAGGCTAAACCACCGCCATGGTCCCTGCAGATTCTAAATTGGGAAGATCTTGCCAACCCACCAGGAAAGATTACAAGTGACTGTAAATCCCTAAACGCTGTCCCCAAACCCAGCTCAAACGCCACTGCTTCCATCTTCTGCACGCCTCGCCATTCTGTACAAATCTCCAGCGTCCACATTAGACCCTGAACCCTCAGGAGGTGGGACCTCACTTAACGCGTCAGGAGCGCTACCCTCTCGGAAGCTCTTGCCGCAGTCCCTACCTCAGAGGGTGACAGTAAGGACTGAATGGAACCAAGTACCCAGGGCGCTTAACAGTGAGTGCCTGGCACAAGGTTGGCGCTCAAGAGACGTCGGTTACCATCAGTGTTCAGCAAATCCCATCCCCTCCTTGAGCTTCGGTTTCCTCAAGTAAAATGAGGCTGGACGGACAATGCCCAAAGCCCCCAGGAGCCTCAGAGCTGGGGGTCCCGGGGAGGGCCTGAGAGGCGCACGCTGCGGAAGGCAGGGCAGCCCGGGAAGACTGGTGGCCCTGAGAGTCCCGAGTGCAGCCCGGCGCCGAGATCCGTCCTCTCACCTCCCGGGCTCAGCAGAAGCTTCAGCGCCTCCAGAATGCTCTCCAGACCGCACGTTGCCAGAGCCCCGCTGCCCGCGACCGGTCGGCGGGCCGCCATGACTGGAGTGGAACGCGCCACTAGCGACCTGCCCAATCGCCTCTGCGGACTGGCGTCGCCGCCATACTGAATGTGGCGGAAGGCGCTAGGGGTGGGGCCCGCCGCAAGGGGCGGGGCCGACGTGGGCGGAGCGCCCTTTTACACAAGTTTTCAGTCCCCGTTTAGTCCCTTGGGCAGAAAAAACAGTTAACACAACCAACCTACGTGCACAATTTCAGAAACTCAATATGATTAACCACTAAGTAACGAAGAAGAGAGAAGTATAGTAGTTTATCATAAAATGATACCTATTTCACTATGAAAATAATTGGGTACCGGAGCACCAAAAGACATAGTGAAGTAAACAGATGCTGTGCCTACTTATGATGAAGTTTGGATACGTAAACATCACTCAACTGAATATTTTTTAATTTCTTTATGAATGATATTTAAAAACAAGTGCTGGGGGTGACTAGCTGGCTCAGTCAGTAGAGCATGCGACGCCTAACCTCAGGGTCATGAGTTCAAGCCCCAGATTGGATGAGGAGCCTACTTTCAAAAGAAATTAAAAATAAGTGCTAAACACAGACACATGCATTTGAATAACCACAGATATTGTTATTGGTGATACGATTTTTGAAACGTAATAATTACTGGTCCCAATAAAATGTTGATCTTTGCTGTGTTTATATTCTTGGAAAGTTCTGGGTACATTAAAATTGTGCCCTCCCCACACCCCATTGTGTTTTTTAATTTTTTTAAATGTTTGTTTATTTTTGAGACAGAGGGAGACAGAGCATGAACGGGGGAGGATCACAGAGAGGGAGACACAGAATCCGAGGCAGGCTGCAGGCTCCGGGGAGTCAGCACAGAGCCCGCCTGGGGCTCGAACTCACAAACTGCGAGATCATGACCCCAGCTGAAGGTGGAGGCTTAACCGACTGAGCCACCCAGGGCCCCCCACCCCATTGTGTTAATAGGTAAAACAGAATTCATTTGAGAGTCACCCCAACAGGGACAGGCTTTCACCTACACGAATGCTGGTGGGACATTCTAAAGTCATGTTGTCTGAAAGTCATGCTACAAATCTAGGAGAGTACTTCTGAGGGCAAGACCTTTAGCTTCCCTTCAGTAAAAGTCAATAATCATTGTCACGGCCACCCCCACCACCCATTTTCTGAAAGTTCTCCCAAACAGGCTGTCTTGTTTCTCCTTGAGATTCCCTGAACTAGCCTGAGTTCATCAGACCTGATGACTGCCCTTCAGCATTTAGCTGTTGGAAGGCTTAGGAAGTGGGATGTGCTCCACTGCGAGCCCCTGCCACTGGAGAAAGAAGCTGGTCACTTAACTCCTTTCTCAGACCCCTCCTGGTCACTCTCAGGACTTTAGGCTCCAGCCCAAATCCATCAACCATTTCCTACTCTCTAAAGTGAATAGGTAACAGAACCATTTGCACAAAGTTATCTTCGGGAGTTAAAGCGATACTGTTCTTAAGCATTTAGCAATGTCTCCCACAGAGGGGATAATTAAAAAATTGTACGTGTGTCTTACTCTCCATCTCTTCCTCAAATAAAATCCTGCAAAAATATCTTTAAATTGGAAAAACATTTTTGAAGGGGAAATAAATGACCTGCGAAATTACTACAACGCTCTCTTTATTGTGTTATACATTCCACGCCAGGCTTTGTGAGTAGACAATTTTTCTCCAGTTATGTGTGTATCCAAGTTCATTTTGAGGAATAAAAAATTTAAGGTCTCCCTGTACAGCTCTCCCCCCCCAAAAAAAGCCTAAAACAAAGCAAAAAACTTAAGGTCATTTCAAAATATTAAACATTTAGTGAGTTTGGCATAAAGATTTGTGTGGGAATGGCCCAGCCCTAAGATTTGTGGGCACTAGGGTAGAAATACAAGTGGAGGCCTCCATATCATATGCTTAAGTTTCAAAGTATAAATCAAACGAATAGCCTGTTAAATAAAATCTTTTGTTCTCCTACTTTGAAAAATATACCAGGTTTCAATTGAGAATTCTCAAATTTGGCCTCAGAAATCCATATTGGATGTGGCAGTATGGCAGAAGTCAGCCTCCCACCTCTGGCCTGACCCCTTTCCTTCTCATTAGTGTCTCCATCCTGCATTCACACATGTGGATATCCCAGCCTGGATGTGCACACACCTCTCAGAAACTGCCCCTTGGCACCCCCTTAGTGTTAGGAATACACGAACAGGGTTCAGCTTCCAGAGGGAAGACCAAGAGAAGAGGCCCACGTAGCACCGGAAGCAGGCTCAGGGATGATTGGACAGGGAAGTCCAGAGTCCCAGAACTTGGAGTGAGGTCTGGAGGGAGGATTTGGGGTGGGCAATTCCCCTAGGACTGGCGTATTTCTTGTCCGTGAAGATGCGAATCATGGAGGAGGCCAGGTGGGGCCTGTAAGGATGGGACCCAGAACGGAGGCCCTACTAGACAAGCCTAAGGGCGATACTGGTGTGGGAGTTACAAAAGATGGTAAGAGGGGTCCCCAGAGCTAATCATCCTTTATCCCCAAACCAGATATTGGCATAAGATTTTATTATTTGGACTCTAAAAGGCTCATATACCACAAAATGGCATGTTCAGTTTTTTTTAATTTTTGTTTTGTTTTGACAGAGTGTGAGCAGGGGAGGTGCAGAGAGAGGGAGGGACAGAGGATGCAGAGCAGGCTCTGCCCTGACAGCAGAGAGCCTCATAAGGGGCTTGGAGTCAGGAGCAGTGAGATCACAACCTGAGCTGAAGTCGGACGCTCAACCGACTGAACCACCCAGGTGCCCCTCACGCGTATAATTTCAAAAGCAGTGTCAAAAAGATCCTATAAAATTTTTCCAGCAAAAAAATATATCCCACGTAGAATATTCGGTGCATCTTAACACATATGATAGGATGTCAGAGGAGTGCCTAGGGCCTATAAGTTGATAAATAAGCTCTGCATCTGAAAAAAAGGAAGTGTTCTCAAGCTTCTCCCGCCCCCACAAAATCATTCAAATTGGCTTTTATTTTATTAAAAAAATTTTTTTTAACGTTTTATTTGTTTTTGAGACAGAGCATGAACGGGGGAGGGGCAGAGAGAGAGGGAGACACAGAATCTGAAACAGGCTCCAGGCTCTGAGCCATCAGCACAGAGCCCGACGCGGGGCTTGAACTCACGGACCGCGAGATCGTGACCTGAGCTGAACTCAGACACTTAACCGACTGAGCCACCCAGGCGCCCCTCAAATTGGCTTTTAACTACCCTACTACTTCCTTAGAATCCGGTATTTACACTTACAGGATTTTAGTTTATAGAAATTGAATTTTGGCACTCCCCTCCTCATTTTGCTCTGGGCAAACACATAAGAAGAGCTGGGAGACTCTTGGGCAATCATGCTGTGAAATACCCATCACGACAAATATTCCAGAAGAGCTACATCGGAGAGGCTGCTGCTTCCCCACAATGAGCCACCCCGGGGATGTTCAACACACACACAGTCTATATTCATGAAAAACGTATTCCATTGATTTTAAGTCAACCAACAAGGAGCCCATTATCAGGGACTTGGGGGACAGCAGCTCAACAAGATACCCCAGCCTGCTGGGGCTGCTTGCTTCAACCCAGAGAACTAACGAGGCTAATGGCACCCTGTAGTTATCCATTGTCTTACAGTAAGGATTCCCAGTAAAGACCCCAGCAAATTAAGTGTTCTTATGGGTACTTATCTTCTAAAGCAACATGTGATGACTGGGAGTGGTTGCATGCCATTTTCCATAAATGACCCTTAAATTCTTACCCTACTCTTGTCAAAACTTTACTCACTGTGATAATCCTCACCACTCCCTCCACAGAGAAGGGGCCCCTGAAACTCACCTAATTTTCATTTTTTTTAAGTGATTTTATTTTTAGGGCTTTTGTTTTTTAAAGATTTTAAAGTAATCTCTACACCCAACAAGGGGCTCAAATTTACAGCACTGACATCAAGTCTCATGCTCCAATGACTGAGCGAGCCAGGCACCCCAATTTTCATGTAATTTTTTAAAGCTTATTTGAGAGAGGGAGAGAGGGAGAGAGGGGGAGAGGGGAGGGAGGGAGACAGAGAGAGACAGACAGACAGACAGAAGGAGGTAGGGAGGGAGGGAGGGGCATAGAGAATCTCAAGCAGGCTCTGCCCTGTCAGCACAGAGCTCCATGCGGGGCTCAAACACACTAACTGTGAGGTCATGGCCCAAGCCTGGATCTAGATCTTAACCGACTGAGGCACCTGGGCGACCCTTCATTTACTTAAAAAAATTTTTTTAATGTGTACTTATTTTTGACAGAGCACAAGCGCGCGGGGCGGGGGAGGGGGGTGGCGGAAGGAGGGAGGGAGGGAGAGAGAAAATCAGAAGCAGATTCCAGGCTCTGAGCTGTCAGCAGAGAGCCCAGCGTCCCTTTATTTTATTTTCTTAATGTTTATTTTTGAGAGAGAGAGAGAGAGAGAGAACGAGTATGGGAGGGGCAGAGAGAGGGAGACACTGAATTAAAAAAATTTTTTAATGTTTATTTACTTTTGAGAGAAAGAAACAGAGGTGTGAGCGGGGAAAGTGCAGAGAAAGGGACACACAGAATCCGAAGCAGGCTCCAGGCTCAGAGCTGACAGCACAGAGCCCAACGTGCGGCTTGAACTCACAGACCACGAGATCATGACCTGAGCTGAAGTCGGACACTTAACTGAGTCACCCAGCCGCCCCCCTTCACTTATTTTAAAGGAAGGGGTTTCTCTCTGTAGTACCACTCTTTGGCATCAATCAGATATTTATCATAGAGGAAGAACTTTTCTCTATCCTCTTAGGTTCTGAATAGGAAGGTGTGTGAATTAAACAGACAAAAGATTAGAAGACAGATTTTTATTCACATCCAAGGGAGTTCATAGGAAAATGTGACTCAAGAAGTGATTACAATTTGGGGCTTATATTCCATCTTAATAGGGGAAGGGGAGAAACAGCTTACATCCCGTCTTACTAGAAAAAGGGCACTTATGGGAAAACACGTGACTTTGAGAGAAGATGAATGAGATGGGAGCTATGATTTCTGTCACACTATGTGTTTAGGTGATTTCTTATCCTGAGGTGCCAATTTCTAATCTCCGGTGGTAGGAGTCAATCCTCTCTACTTAGGAAACTCCTTGGGAGATGCTTTATGACTGCCAAATCCTTTGAAGAGGCTCTGCTTTTAGGGAGATAAGGGGAGTCTTTGGGAAAAAGCCTCTTCACGGTGCTGTATTCTGGATCCTTCATTTCTGTTTCAACGGACAGAGGCTCTTTACTGTCTTGGGTACCCTCCCCAGGACAGCTCATCACCCCTGCAAACAGATGCCATCTTCACACAACACCGCTTTCCATCGCATACTTCTGCTCACAACACTTGAGTTGTGCTCTGTGACCCACTAAATCCAGTCCAAAACGCAACGGTTGGCCTTTTCTCTCCAAACACGCTGCGTCCACTTAAGTGATTCTCTCTACCCGAACTCCCTTGTTGTGCCCCTTATTCAATAATAAAAACAAGAGCTCACATTTAACAGACCACTACCATGTGCCAGGCACTCCTCTAAATGCTTTATACACATCAACGCTTCCTTTGGAGATAAGGAAATCGAGGCATCGAAAGGTGAAGTAACTTGCCTAAGCTCACAGGTGGGAAGGACAGGATCAGGATTGGAATCCAGGTTGCACGGCTCCAGGGTCTCATGTCTTCTCCACATAACTGCCTTGTCGGTACCCGTGGAACCAGCAAGAGGGAAACCGAGGCGCTGTTTTCCAGGCTCGATGCAAACCCCTTCTCTGTAGCCTTTCTCAGAAGTCACGTTACCTGACTGGTTATAGCCCTTTGCACGTGGTGGTACTTTGTAAACAGTTTAATTCTGTATAGAACCATTTTATCATTTGTCCTCATTGTAGTTTTTTCCCCTGACCTTTTTTTATTGTGGCCAAATACACACAACATAATGCCAAATCTGGCGTCATGATGTTTTTCTCTCATTTTCTTCTGAGGGTTTTATAGCTGTAGCCCTTATGTTTTAAAAAGTCTTTCATTTTGAATTTATTTTTTGTATATGGTATAACAGTATGACTAATTTCATTCTTTTGCATATGGACACCCAATTTTCCCAGCACCATTTGTTGAAAACACTGTCCTTTTTGGCAGAGCATAAGGAAAATAGTCAATGATATTGTAATAGTGATGCAACAGGACAGATGGCAACTACACTTGGAGTGAACATAGCATAATGCATAAACTTGTCAAATCACTAAGTTGTAACACCTAAAACGAATGTAACACCGTGTCAACTATAATAAAAACATATAAAGTTTATTTTTGAGAGAGCGTGAACACAGGCGAGTGGGGGAGGAGCAGAGAGATAGGGAGAGAGAATCCCAAGCAGCCCCTCCCACCCCCCAATGAGAGGGAGACACAGAGTCCGAAGCAGACTCCAGGCTCTGAGCTGTCAGCACAGAGCACTACGTGGGGCTCAAACCCACAAATCGGAGGATCATGACACAAGCTGAAACCAAGAGTCTGATAAACAAATGAGCCACCCAAGTTCCCCAACACTGTGTGCGCGTGCACACACGTGCACACACACACATGTAATTTTTGTGTCATCTGCCCCCCCCCCCCAAAAACTGTCCTTTTCCCAATGGTCTTAGCACTCCTGTAGAGTATCAGTTGACCATACATATGAGGGTTTATTTCCAGCTTCCTAATTTCTCCCCAACTTTTAATTGTGAAATACTTCAAACTCGAAGAAAAACCAAAATAGTACGTCAACACTTACATGCCCTTCACCTAGATTTAGTCATTATGAACATTTTGTCACATCTGCCTTCGTGCTACCACTCTTCACACTTTTTTGTTGAATCATTCTTAATTTCGAGATGTAACACTTCATCCCTAAATTCGTCATCATTTATCTCCTAATAAGGTTCTCTTAGTGAACTATGTCCCCAAGAAAACTAATGTTTAGGGGCATATGTGTGGCTCAGTCGGTTAAGTATCTGAATCTTGATTTTTGGCTCAGATCACGATCTCATGGTTCATGAGTTCAAGCCCCTCCTTATGCTCCGGGCTGACAATGCAGAACCTGCTTAGGAGTCTCTCTCTCTGCCCCTCCCCCACTCATGCTTTCTCTCTCAAAATAAACTTAAAATTAAAAAAAAAAAAAGTTTATGGGGTGCCTGGGTGGCTTGGTGGGTTAAGCGTCTGACTTCAACTCCGGTCATGATCTCACAATCTGAGTTCGAGCCCCCCCCGTTAGGTTCTGTGCTGACAGCTCAGAGCCTGGATCCTGCTTCAGATTCTGTGTCTCCCTCTCTCCTTCCCCCACTTACACTCTCACTCTGTCGTAAACAAACATTAAAATAAAAGTTTATTCAGGAATATAATCTACTCTACTTATTACAATGTGCCCAATTTCAAAAAAAAAAAAAAAAAAAAAAGTCTTTTATGGATCTTAAATTTTCACTCCAGGACCCAACCAACCAAGGTTTCAATATTGGAGTCTCTCAAACCACACACAGAATTACCATATGACCCAGCAATGCTCCTCTCAGGTTAATAACCAGAACTAAAAACAGTTTTTGTAAGCAAGCGTTCACTGCAGCATCATTCACAATAGCCACAAAGTAGAAACAACCCAAGATAAATGGATATATAACAACATGTGGTATATATGCGCGTGATGGAATATTGCTCAGCCGTAGAAGGAATGAAGTGCTGATACAAGCTGCAGTGTGGACAACCCCTGAACACATTAGGCTACATGACATCACCAAGTTTAAAAGCACATAAATTACATGACACCACTTACATGAAATACCTAGAATAAATTCATAAAACAAGGTAGAATGGAGGTAACTGGGGCTGAGAAAGGGGAGAACGGGGAGTTACTTATTGCCTATGGTTATAGAACTTGTTTGGGATGACGAAAAGGTTCTGGAAATAGAGATGAGGGTTATACGTGCACTTAGTATCACTGAATTGCACGCTCAAAATCCACACACATTCAGTAGAAACCATACTTCCAATTTTGATCTTTTCCTGGGCTGGTGATACGCGGTCGGACTTTCTCGTGATGCTGGGCAGTGAGTGGCAGCCACAGCTTGTCAGTTCTGTGATCAGGAAGGTAAGCAACAGACACACTTAACCATTCCATTTCTCGCTGTCCATATTCAATAAATGACATGAGCTCTTCAACACTTTATTATTATAAAATAGGTTTTGTGGGGGCACCTGGGTGACTCAGTCAGTTAAGCATCTGACTTCGGCTCAGGTCATGATCTCACGGTTCATGAGTTCGAGCCCCACGTCAGGCTCAGAGCCAGGAACCTGCTGACAGCTCAGAGCCTGGAACCTGCTTCAGATTCTTTGTCTCCCTCTCTCCCTGCCCTTCCCTGCTCACGCTCTCTCTCAAAAATAAACAAACATTAAAAAAATAAACAAAAAAGGTTAATATGAGGGACACTTGGGTGGCTCAGTTGGTTAAGCATACACACTCTTGACTGATTTCAGCTTAGGTCATGGTCTCATGGTTCATGGGATCGAGCCCCTTATAGGGCTCTGTGCTGACAATGTGGAGCCTGCTTGGGATTCTCTCTCTCTCTCTCTCTCTCTCTCTGCCCCTTCCTCATTCATGATGTACTTTCAAAATAAATATTAATTTTTTTTACATTTATTTATTTTTTGAGAGACATAGACAGAGCACAAGTTGGGGAGGGGCAGAGAGAGAAGGAGACACAGAATCTGAAGCAGGCTCCAGGCTCTGAGCACAGAGCCTGACGTGGGGCTCGAACTCACAAACCATGAGATCATGACTCGAGCCGAAGTCAGACGCTTAGCCCATGGAGAGACCCAGGCACCCCTCTCTCAAAATAAATATTAAAAAAATATTTAAATATTTTATTTAAAATATTTATTTTAAATAAAACAGGTTTTGTGTGAGATGATTTTACTCAACTATAGGCTAATGTTAAGCATTCTGAGCACATTTAAAGTGGGTTACGATCTCATGTCTGGTGCCTTAGGCAAATTAAATGCACTTTTGACATATTCTCAACTTATGATGGTTTATTGGGATATAACCACATAAGTCAAGATCTGTATATATATTTGACCACCACTTAAAAAAATTTATATATCTATCTCAAGTCCTACACTCCAGCAGAGGAAAGTGACAGAACTGTAACAGGGTTTCTCAACAGCAGCACTACTGACATTTTGAACCTGATGATTCTTTGTTGCACATGGCTGTCCTGTGCATTGCCGGACGGTCAGCAGCATCCTTGGCCTTGACTTGATGTCATCACAATCAAAGTATCTCCAGAAATTGCACAAAGTCCTCCGGGAGAGGGAGCCATACTCTCCCCCAGTGGTGAACCACTGGACTACACAAACTTTTTGCTGACTGACTGAATTTGTCTGAAGCTCTGCTAGGTCCCTCAGCAATGCCCACAGTAGTTTTTCCATTAAGAAGAGAATGTTAATGGCTTCTCCACATACCATATGGACAGTTTTCAAGTAAAGTGAATTTGTAAATGCAGTTTCCCACACTCTGCCCGCAATAGAAGGACACAAAGTTCTGGAGGAGTCATTTCAACATGAAGCTTCCTTCTCCATGTTTTGAATAAGCCCAAGTACCACTGGTCTTGCATGGAATTGTGGCTAACCAAATAAAACATGTGTCTGACAATGTTTAACAAAATTCTTTAATAAAATTTATAAAAATGAATATTTAAGAATTCTCTCAGCTTGAATTGTTTTCCTTTTCCACTCCCAAAGAAAATACAAAATTATCAACACCCACACACATATATACTCAAAACTATAGTGACATTCTCTATACAGGACTACATTCGAGTTTAAATTGTTGAAAAATCAAGACAATTCCAAGATGTGATTGCAGGGATGATTTTTTTTTCTTCAAAAAACACCTGACAGACAGTAAAGCAATTTAGATAAGATTATTTTCCATGGTTGTCAAAAGGTTCTTGAAGTTCACATTTCAACTAAAAGAAGATCCAAATCAGAGTTCTCCCCACACTCCCCTTACTAACACATTTTAGGGCCATATTTTCTTCCTGCTCCTAAGGAAAATAAATTGGATTTCCTGATATTGTTTTCTATGCATGCTTGGAATTTCGGGCAGATGTTTCCAGATCAGCCAGCATATCCTGTGGACATCAACAACAGCAGGCACTTGGGGGGTTCTGGGCTGTCAGGAAGAAACTCTGGTAGCAGGATCCTGATTGGAGTCACATGTTAAGATTCTTCCATTCTTTCTCAGGACTAGAGGCAGAGCCACCTCAACCATCCTCAGCCTCAGTTTCCTAAATTGCCAGGCTCAACAACTTGTCTCCTGCCACCTTCAAACCCATTTTTCACATTGCTCTCCGCTGGGACAAACACCTTCTGTCTTTGGCTGCAGCACTCGAGGCACTACCGTAAGTGTTGGAATAGATCACTCTCTTGTTTGAGTGTTAGATGAACATTAGATGTGGAGTGGCACCTGAAAACTCACCACCCTTTCTGGTCAAGGCTTCCTGTTTAGAACCAGATCACCCCAGTAATGACATACACATAACAAACATTCTTATGCACAACGAGTAAGTGGATGGATACCTATTTCAAGTTATATACTCAGAAGATTAAAGGTCTTAAGAGTAAATAATACCCAGTCACACTATGGCCAGACTAAGACCACACTTATCCTGAAAGGGCCCCACAATTTCTGCATCAGAGAACCCCTGTCTGGGGCAATGTAGGTTCAGAAGGAGTAAGAGTGGATAGTAGAACAAGGGGTGCTGTGCAGTGATAGGAGGAAAAAAGTACACAAATTAAAAATAATTACACACACATACATACATACACACACAAAATAATAGGGCAGTTGACCCCTCCCTTCCCTTAAAAAATGAGACGAAAACCCTTAAGGAAATCTGCAAGTTGCTAGCAGAACCTTTTGAGGCTGAAGCTATTGTTCTGAAGTATTAACATATGGGGGTCTTTGGGACAGCATCACCACTTAAAGAGTGAGGAAAGAAAAAAAGATTCAAAAATTAGGGCGAAATCATTCGAACACACACAGATTAGATCTATAAAGTGGAAATCCCAACTATCCTAACTGCATCACCGAGCAGTCTCTCTTCCCCAGAAAGTCATCTCAAGTGAAGGGAGCTGAGAAACCATGAGCCCTGCATTTTCTGTCACACGATGTAGGGGCCCATCTCCTTCCCCATTTGTCTCGAGTCCCCTAGTCATCCTCACCACCTCCGTACATGTCTGCCAGCTTCTTGAAGCGATTGCCCCATTCATTCAGGTAGTCATAGTCCTGATCTCGGTCTGATTCCGAGGAGTTTAAGGAGCTCAGACTAGCAGCTTCAGAACCGCTTCCTTCATAGTCAAACACAAGCAGAGAGTCGTAAGGAGGAGCAGTGGGGTCACTGTCTGCTGCCTTCAGGTTCTAAAGAAGAAGGAAGACGATAGGATCTTTCAATGCAAGGAATCGCACACCTGTCATCTGAGGCAAGATGCCTCCTCTAGGTGCCTCGAGCAACGAGTCACACATGACCATGCAACCATCCTGCGACACCAATAAGGTAAATTTATACAAACAGTCAAGGAAGACAAATCTAATATATATTTCATGAAAAGAGAACATTACAGGTAAATTGCAGAATCTTTTCCTCTATACTAATGATAAGTTATGTGTAGGCAGGAGACAAACAAGCCCGTCAGGATGGACAGAGGCTGAAAACAGTCATATTGTAACATATAGAATAAACTCCTTACTTGGCAGTAACAGTTTGCTTGAATGAAAATTTTTGGCTTCTACCCTACCCTTCCTACTTCTTCTTGACTGGAATACAGACCCAAGGCCTGGAAGTGTGGCAGCCATCTTGTGCTCATGAGGTAACAAGCACAAAAACAAGGTACCCTCTGTTATATCTGTTTAAGCTCCTGGAATTTAAAGCTGAATGCATTTCTGACATATACAAAGGGATGCTATTTTTCTGGCCCTTAGGTAGACTTATGATACACATTTAATATCACATCCCAACCAGGAGTGGGATGCAGGGGCAAAAAGACTCATTAGTGAAACCAAACTGGATCTACTTTGAATTCCTTTAGCTTCATGTCTACTTTTACTAAATCCTTTCAAGTCATTCTTGGTTTTGCCATATGGACTTCGCAAATTCGCTAGGAACAATTTGAAGTGCTCTAAGTTCTGAAATTCAGATGAGACACAAATAAAAAATAGCAGTCAGGGATCAGACAAGGAGAAAACATAAAGCAAAGAATCTAAAGACTTTTTCCTGACTTTCAACACAACTGTTCCTGAGTTTAGAGATGAATGGCACCATGGCTTTTGATTTTGCTAACTTACTTCATCAATAAAGTTTCCAATTTCATCAGGATTGGCAGGGCGGGGCCGGTACTGGGGCATGCTCAGGAGGGTTGGTGCCACATCATTGCGAGTCACTTCAGGCCGAGCATCCAGGCCCCTGTGCAACTGGCTCAAGTCAAAGTCCTTTGGAGAAAAAGGTAAAAATAGACCCGAGTAAAAAGAAACAGTCACAAATAAGGGGATATATTTGGATTATAGATTCTGGTATCAGATAATACTGTCAACTGCATAATAGTTGCAAGCATTTGCCAGTGTAAACTAAAATGACAATTTTCAACCTAAGAGTTTTCACAATAGCCCTAGAAGGAAAGACATCAGGGGTGCCTGGGTGGCTCAGTCGGTTGAGCGTCCGACTTCAGCTCAGGTCAGGATCTCAATGGTTTGTGAGTTCAAGTCTCACATCAGGCTCTGTGCTGACAGCTCAGAGCCTGGAACCTGCTTCGAATTCTGTGTCTCCCTCTCTCTCTGCTCCTACCCCACTCACACTCTGTCTCTTTCTCAAAAATAAACATTAAAAAAAAAAAAAAAAAAAGGAAAGACATCAAATGATCATGAGGAGCCCCTGTGGTAAGGATGTAGGCTGTTATACCTTATTAACTAAGTCCTAGCCAGTCCACAGATTCTTGTGAGCCTAGCTGCCATATACTCAATACCTGTGTCCTTCACAAAATTCATATGTTGAAACCTAATGCCCAAGGTGGTGGTATTTGAAGGTGGGACTTTTGGGAAGTGATTACATCAGGAGGGTAGATGGAGCCGTCGGGAGGAGGACTGGTGCCCCAATAAAAGACACCCTAGAGATTCCTTTCTGCCGTGCGAGTACATTATGGCTGATTATGAAGGAGGAAGCAAGCCACCACCAAACACCACATCTGCTGGTGCCTTGATTTTAAACAACCCAGCCTCCAGAACTGTGAGAGATGAATTTCTGTGGTTTTTAAGCAATGTCTGTGGTATCTTGTTATAGCAGTCCACACAGACTAAGACAGTAGCTGAGACCAGCAGTTGTCCCACAAATGCCTGAAGGACATTTCTCTGTACCCCTTAATATGTTATGCAGAACAGGCATTGAAATTCTAATCAATGGCTATTCTTCCAGACCACATCGCTCAGCAAATGTGCTCATGCATGGCGGGAGTCAAAAGCCGAACTCCGAGATGGGGCCCAAGGTTCCCTTTCTAGATAGAATACACTTTCAAAAACTCTCCAGAAAGGTGCCCGGCTGGCTCAGTCAGTAGAGCATGTGACTCTTGATCTCGGGTCCCTGAGTTTGAGCTTCACGTTGGGCATTAAGGTTACTTTAAAAAACAAAAACAAAACAAAACAAAAAAACTCCGGGGCAAGGTAAGATCATCTCCAAAATCAGGGAAAATAAAGAAGGCCTGAAGATTTAACATCTACAAAAAGAAAAGCAAAAGTTTAGCATACCTATAAACTCAAGGGACAAAATATCACAACAGATTAATTGCTTTATGTCTAAATAATTTGAAGTTCATGTCCTGAGAACAGCCATGAGGAGAACAGGCTTAAGTCAGACTACCTGGTTTGACTGCTTCCTACCTGTGTGACTTTGGGCAAGTTATTTAACTGCCCTTTGCATCTGTCCATTCATCTGGGTGCTGAACAGAACAACGGTATTTTAAATGCCTACCTTCTCCTAATCATTGCTTCTTCCAAATAGATATCACCACATAGCTTTTTGCCACAGTTTTAAAAAGGTACCTGATCCTCTTCTCCACCTCCTTCTTCATCATAGTAATAAACATTGTCCCTGGTGTCATCTTCTGGGGGTAGTAAGGGCTCTTTGACCACCCCTCTCCTCCGAACAAACAGCAAAAGCAGCAGAATCAGGACTGGTGTGGGGAAGAGAGAACAAGGAGAGCCACAGGTCAGGAAGGCCATAAAAAGCAGCTATCACACAGCACCACTGCCTTGCCTACCAGACAGATGGCTGTCAGACAACCCACATGGCGATGCTCACATACCTGAAGTTAACGTATACAGTATAACATAGTGGACAATTACATGGGAATTCAAGCGTGTCTTCAACTGGACTATTTATCTTTTTTAATGTTTATTTAATTTTGGGAGAGATAGAGCATGAGTGGGGGAGGGGCAGAAAGAGAAGGAGACACAGAATCCGAAGCAGGCGCCAGGCTCTGAGTTGTCAGCACAGAGCTAGACTCAGGGCTCAAACTCACAAATTGGGAGATCATGACCTGAGACGAAATAGGATGCTTAATGGACTGAGCCACCCAGGGGCCCCTAACTGGACTTATTAAACCAGTCAGTCATTTCTCAGAATCTGAGTTAAAATGCTCCAGGCAGAGGAAATGGTAGTAAGGACAAAGGACCTGAGGCAGGAGCATGATTGGCATGATTAAGAAAAGTGAAGTCAGCATGGCCACAGCAGGGTGAGTGAGGGGGAAAGAAGCAAACAGAGGGGTGGCAGGGATATGTCGACTACTAGAAGGACTTTGGCTTTGATTCTGAGTTGGAACCATTAGAGGTTCGTGAACAGGGCTGAGTCACCCTAAATGTGATTGACAGGTGCACATTATTTTTAATCAGTTCTGAGGAATGGGACACAGACCATATAATCACCTGGTATATTCCCTTAAGATAAAAATCATGTGGGCAAGCTCTACGATCTGTTTAATTTCCAAAGTTTTCATCTGATCATGGGATGTTTCTAGGGTATATATGATTAACAGCTGTTAAAAACTTTTAAACTACTTATCGTGAATGAAAAAATGATGATTCAATGTGTTTTCTTCATAGATGCTTGTGCCCAAGTACCTCTAAAGGACACCCTACAGGGGGAGGGAGGAGGGAAAGGACATCCTACTGAAACAGTATTATTGGACTGAAACAGGAGGTTGCATAGACTTGGGGAAAAGATTTCTTAGAAGTACCCAAACTCCCTATTGTTTCTGAAATCAGCAAGTTTCCAAGACTTTATTCAGATAAGCAAACTTCCTTGATCACAATCCATAAACAGGAACAGTGAGCACTTGCTGGGTTGGCCTAGACGTGCCTTGGCACCGAGGACACGGCCCTGAAGACCATATAAGATGTCAACAGTCACCATCCACGTGGAGCGTAGAGCAAGTAAGAGCAAGGAGCAGGTTATCATCTCCAAGAAGATGTTACTGATCAAACGTTACTCAAATGTTATCCCTTTAGAAAAGTAACAACATATTTTTACTGCTTCAGGAAGTACCACCCTATACACTGTACCAAAACCTCAGTAACCCCAGTGGGATCCTCAAAAAGCCTGGCACAAAGCAAGCAATCGAATATTGAGGGATTACACGAACATCCACATGTCCCGGCATCTTTGTAGAATCACCTTTAGAAGGCTAAGTTCTACGCTTGCCCACAAGGAACAAGAAGCTAGAAGTGTGGATCCTGGCGTTGCTTCCGCTTTCGATGTTGTTCCACATTTAAGCTTTCTGCCATGTTGTCCTTGGCCTCTGTGTCTAATAAAATATACCCCAAACAAATTGAGGTAAGGCTATTACTAAAAAATCAGTATTTTAAGTGTAAACTCCAGTCTTGAACATTTTCCTCAGAATGAAAGTACTAGTTTGTAACTGCTGTCCCCAGAGCAGACTGGCCCGTTCAAATGTGATTGGAGTGGGAAGTAAGTGGGCAGGCAGGGCTTGTGCTGTCACACCTGTGCTGATGACACAGGAAGGTGAATTAACCTCATCCCACGGTGGCAATAAAGGCCATGTGAATTCTGAGGAACACAAGTCCAGAAAGCTCACTGAATTCTAAACAACACTCTCCTTCCTTCTGAGTTTTGAGACGACACAAGCAGCAAAGGGCAGGAGCAAATGAATCTGTTGAAGCAGCAAGCGGCAGGGGAAAGAACACCTGTGCTGAGTCGAACTTGAAACCCCAGAGGTGGCCCCACTGCTCCCTCTAAGAACTTTCTTCTACTCCAGCCACGTTGGTCTCCTCCCTGCCTCCCCTTCCTCTCTGTGCCTTCACTAGTGTGGGAACCGTCACGAATGTCCCTCTGTCCATCTGGATGCCACCAGTCCCTGTCCCGACCATCCTACATCTTCCACCAAACCTTCCTTGAGGCTCAATTAACAGCCCCCTCTTCTGAATGCAAAGGCATTCATGACCTGGACCGCCCTTTTCAGCCCCTAATTATACACGGTCTTTCCCCCACTCTGTCCTGATAGTCATTGATACTCACTATTCACCCTGCACTCCACCCCCACTCTGTGCCAAGTGTTAAATGGGCACATGGCCACTCAGTTAGGGTGGGACATTCTAGGTGTGGCTGTGTTTGAGCCATCGGAATGGGAGTGAAGGTGCACTTTCCAGATACGTGCCTTCCACTTCCTCTCTCATCCCTTCTCCAGGACGGAAGGTGGGGGTGGTGAGCTGGTAGCTCCGACCATGCTGGTGAGAATAGTACCCTAAAGCCTTGCTGCTCCGGGTTGCTCTAAGAACCTCCAACATTTGCACCCCCGGGAGCTGGTGACAAAGGTGGAATGTGAGGTCCCACCCCAGATCAGAATTCTCATGCAGGCGATTTGTATGCACTGCCCTGAAGGATTCAAAGAACAACAAAATAGACGGACTGGGCTCCTGTTGATTTAATGGAACAGTGCTCCCTTCCAGTCCTGGCGAACTCAACTTTAAAATGCTCAGTAACAGATAAACCTCCCCCATTTTAGAAGCCAAAGACTGAAACGCTTGCCAGGCATACTTACTTAGTAAGGCGAGGATTCCTCCGAGAATGCCCAGAATGGCAGGAACTTGCAACCCCGCTTCAGCGTAAGGCATGGTCCTCTTGCAGTTGTTGACGACCCCTTCGCAGTCACAAACATACACATCTAGGGTGGTCACCTGGTCCTTGTTCTGGTTATCCACGAGTTTCAGATTTATCTTGTAGTCGCCCAACTCTAAGGTTTTCTTTGGCTTCAAAATTAGAGATTCACGGGCTGGAGGAAGCAACAAAAATAAATGATGGGACCAGGAGAAAAAGAACAAACAAACAAAACAACCTCATTCTAGAATTATTAGGGTAAAGAAAATGGAGCTGCTTGGGTGGAAGATCACTGTGCAGTATGTTAGAGAGTCAGATACCAGGAAAGGAAAGGGACCTTTGGGGGAATGCCTCAAATGCAGATGGGGCAAATAAACAAGCATCAAACAAAAGAGGTGACATCTGAGAAGCTGAGAAGGGACTTTCAGAAGTGGGTGGGGGGCAGGAGCAGGGAAAAGCATGGGGTCAGAGTAAGACTCCAGTTCCCACCTTGGTCACTGTAGTCAATGGTCCAGTTGACACTTGCCCCGTGTGTTAGTTCTGCCGTGAAGGGAGATGTGTTGGGGGGAAGATCTGGATCAAAGATGTTGATGATATGAGGCTGTGGATTTTTCTGGCAGAAATCCATACTTCGAGGTTCTGGTACAGGGCCATTGTCATTCACATCAGAGAGGATAAGGAGAAGGGTTCCCGTTCCAGTAGCAAGTGGAGAACCTAAGAGAAAATATATAGGAAATACCACAGCTCAGGAACATTCATGAAGCTCTACTGCCTCGAATCAGACCAAAGGCCAATCCTGGCTTGCTTCTTCAGAGATTCATCACCAGGCCCCACCCTCCCCATCTCAGGGCATCTTCACTTCTGGTCAGGCAGCTCTCCAATACGCTATTCCTCACTTTAACAACAATTATTCAAGTTATTCCTCACACCAAGGACAGGCTCCCTACTCTTTTGCACGTACCTTTATGCATCCATTAAACTTGAACCACTCCAAGAATTCCTCTTTGCCCCCCTACCACTTCTCCCTTTCCGAACTTCTCTGGCTTTAAGGTCATTATCAAAGGGTTGAGCTTTTGAAATTGCTACAAGTTGCAAGTTGATTTTCAAAGTAGACTTGGGGAAAAAAAGACTTGGACAGTTCCGTGTGCATTTCGTTTACATTCTGACATATGTATTCTACCATTTTATGCTAGCATCTAGCATAAAATGGTAGAAAGAGTAGACACTCAAGCATCATCATTAATATTAGTGTGGGTTTTTTTTTTTTTTTCTTAAGTAGGTTCCATGCCCACCATGGAGCCCAATGTGAGGCTCCAACTCACAACCCTGAGCTGAGATCAAGAGTTGGGCACTTAACCAAGTGAGCCACTTAGGTGCCCCAATATTTGTTATAGAAAAAAAAATGCACAGGACTATTATCTCAAACCTATAATCATGCTTGGGTGGCAAGAATGTGGTGATTATTTTTTCTTTTTACTCTTAAAAAAATTATGGCTTAAAAAAAAACCCCACATAGCATAAAATTTACCATGTTAACCATTTTAAAGTTCATTTTACATTTTAGGCTCAACAGTATATTCACATTGATCTCCAGAACAGTGTCATTCATCTTGCAAACTGAAACTCTGTAGCCATTAAACAACTCCCTGCTTTCCTTCTCTCCCCAGCCCCCTCCCCGCCCCTTACCACCATTGTACTTTGTTTCTATGAATTTGACCACTTTCACACCTTAAGTGAAACTATACAGTATTTATCTTTTTGTGACATGGCTTTTACTTAGCACAATGCCCCCAAGATTTATCCATGTTTTGATATTCCATTGTATACATATACCATATTTTATTTATGCATTCATCCATGGATGAATCCTTTTACCTTATGGGAGAGGAAAAAAAACAAAAACAAAAACCCAGCAGGGGCCATTTAAAATTTTTTCTAATTAGGGGCACCTGGGTGGCTCAGTTGGTTAAGTATCCAACTTTGGCTCAGGTCATGATCTCACAGTTCGTGAGTTCAAGCCCCGCTTTGTGCTCTCTGTTGTCAGTGCAGAGATCACTTCAGATCCTCTGTCCCCCTCTCTCTGTCCCTCCCCAGCTTATGCGCTCCTTCCCCCCCCCCCCTCCCTCTCCCTCTCTCTCTCAAAAATAAATGAACATGGGCTGCCTGGGTGGCTCAGTCAGTTAAGCGTCTGACTCTAGCTTAGGTCATGATCTCTCGGTTTGTGGGTTCCAGCTCCACGTCGGGCTCTGTGCTGACAGCTCAGAGCCTGGAGCCTGCTTCAGGCTGCAAATGGGACCCAGTCAAGGTCTAACTTGCCTTCCTCACTAACTCCCAAATTACAGCTCCAGGGACAGGCTTTAAATTCTAACAGGTTTATCTTTCCCCAGCACATTCACAATGTGATGGAGGCTGCATCATTCAACAGCCATCCGCCCAGCCCCATCATGGCCTTACTCGCTTTGCTGTGTTTTCTAGATTGTCAACTGCTTCAGAAAGCTGGTAAGTTAGTGAGGGAAAGAGACTCATTCACAATGTCAGGAAGTGAGTAGGTTCTAACAATAATTCTATTTCTAAATATCTAGCCAGGGGAAATACTTGCACATAGAGGTATGTACAAGGATGTTTACGTATGAAAGTCTTGGAAATAATGACCAAGTAGAAACCATCCCAGTGTTCTTTAATGTGTGAATAATTAAATTATGCTAGATTCAGGTAACAGTTTATTATTTTTTAATTTTTTAAATTTATTTTTGAGACAGAGAGAGAGAGAGCATGCGTGTACAGGAGAGGGGGAGAGAGAGAGAAAGAGAGAGAGAGAGAGAGAGAGAGAGAGAGAGAGAGAGAGAGAGAGA
>NW_026057589.1:8541289-8604642 GCF_023721935.1 Panthera uncia | reverse complement strand
AGAGAGAGAGAGAGAGAGAGAGAGAGAGAGAGAGAGAGAGAGAGAGAGAGAATCCCAAGCAGGGTCCACGTTGTCAGGGCAGAGCTCATTGTGGGGCTCAAACTCACGAACCACGAGATCATGACCTGAGCCGAAATCAAGAGTTGGATGCTTAACATACTGAGCCACCCAGGCAGCCCTAGGTAACATTTCTTTACTACCAAGAGGTAAATCTATAAAGTGCCAAAGTAAATCTGTGTCTTAAAGACATATTGTAAATAATAATAAATTACATATCAAGTAAATGAAAAATTTAATAGAAATCAACATGTATAAAATAATGGTTTTTACAATAAAACCAAGCTATAAACTAGATAGTGGCTTTATAATAAACGATAATTCATATGCAGAAAAATGAATTCAAACACACAGAAACAGCCCGGAGGGAGTCACATTTCACTAATAATGATGATGATAAAAATAATGATAGTCCTTATAGAGTAGTACTATGTAGCAGACACTCTTCTAGGCATGTTTACATGAATGAATTCATTAAAAATCTAGATGGGGTATTATCATTTTGTCAGATAGAGGAACTGAGGGACATAGAAATAAGCTTGTAAGTCCAAAGTCACATAGGTATTCTGTCTTAGGCTCTAGACCCAGGCAGTCCGGCTCCTGTGGGGAAGGAGTGGGTTCAGGTATAAAGAGGGAATGGTGAAAAGCACTTCTACTTGACCTAAATTATTTGTACCCTTGAAAATCATATGCTTTTTGTTTAAGGATAAAAGAGGAAGAATGAACTCTTGCCTCTAAAAGAAAGGTGGGGGGCAAAGAAGCAAATGAGCTGGGAGGGTGAGGCGGCCAAGGCCAAACCCTAAGGACATCCTTACCATTGTCGGTGGCGATAATGAGGGCCGTGTACGTGCTGTTCTTCACATGCTCAAAGTCCTCTCTGTCTAATTCAGCCCGAGTGAAAATGGCACCAGTGTCTGGATCAATCCTCAGCCAGTTGGCAGCATCCCTCCAAATCCGATACCTGAAAAGGCACAAGCTCTGGCTTAGAGTACAAGAGTGAACGGCACATAGCTAAGAAGGCTAAGGTTCCTCTTTGTTCGCCGTTCACATCTACAGGAAAGTGTGACCATCTATGTCCCCTTCACCTGGATTCACCCATTGTTGAACCATTTGAGAAGAAGTTGCAGCCATCATGTTCTCTTACTCATAAATACTTTGGCGTATTATCCCCTCAGAACAGAGGCATTCTATTATATAATTACAATCGGATTTTTAATTTCAGGAAATGTAACATTTAATATACGGTACATATTTAAATTGTCGATTTCCCCAAAACTGTCCACCGGAGCATCCCTGTCCTGATTCAGGATCCATCTACGCATGACATTTAGATGTCACGTTTCCTCAATTTGGAAACATTCCTTAGCCTTTCCTTTCTTTCTCAACACTGGTATTTTTGAGACGTGCAGGCCAATTGTTTTGGAGAAAGCTCCTCAATCTGGGCTGGTCTGATTATTCCCTTCTAAGTAAACTCAATTCATGTGAGGGAAAGGGAGGCAAGAGCACTGGATAAGTGATGACTGTCCTTCTCAGGAGGACATTAGGAGGCACATGACATCTGTTCTTTTCTTGGTTAACTTTGATCACTTGGATAAGGGATAGGGCACCTGATTTCTTCCCATTAAAGGTACTTTTTTCCTAAGGGGAAAAAAGACCATTAGTCTATGGTCTGAGGGGAGAAAATGTGACAATATCCTGTTCACCAACTTTCACCCAATAGATTTAGTATCTATGGGTAATTTTTGCCTGAAGCAAGGACTACTATGAACTTTAAGGTTTTTTTTTTTTTTTAAGTTTATTTATTTATTTTGAGAGGGAGAAGCAGAATGTGCAGGGGAGGAGCAGAGAAAAAGGGAGAGACAGAATCCCAAGCAGGCTCTGGGCTTGATCCCACAAACCGTGACATTGTGACCTGAGCTGAAATCAAGAGTCGGACACAACCAACTGAACCACACAGGTGCCCCTCCTTATGTATTTTTAAAGCAGAGTCTTATAGGCCAGCTCCCCAAAGGGTACAGTACTCAAATGGTGGCAATATGCCACTCAAAACCCCCACCACGAACACTTGGAAACTCGTGTTGACACAGTGACTGGAGGATGCGCTGTAATACTGGCCTTTCATGGCAGGTGCCAGAGAAGCTCAAGTTCCTTCTGTCCTTACAAAGGAAGAGAAAAGTTTTATTCAAAATGCCAGAATGATTCGTTAAGCTATACCTACTTAGGAGTACCAGAAGCAGTCAATCAGAGAAAACAAAGGCATGAAAAAGAGAGATATACTGCCCAGCTATCTGCTAGGGTCATGGCAAGGCTCAGAAAAAGAAGCAAAAAAGCTAAGGATGCAAGAGCCCTGGATACCTCCAGGCATATCCCCACTTCCTTAGGAGTACAAAGCCATGAACTTAGCAAGTGGTCTTTGTTCCAGAAGTAAGGGCCTCTACACACAGACTTGGTCCCCGTACTTGCCCAAAGAGAAGCTTTAAATGACCCTTACGCTACTGCAAGCTAAGGCATCAACTGGCCTGGAAACCATACAGTCCAAGGCTTCATCATTCAACGAAAACCATACAAGAGGTCTTTGGTTTCCCACTATAGTTTTCAACCTTGATTAAAAACACTTCTTACTAGCCCTAAAAGTTTGGACCACCTAGAGGACTCCTTGGATTATGAGCAGTACATTGGATACATGTACAAATTCAACACATTTGAAGTATTTTAAGATTTTAAGTAATTTGTACACTTCACATAGGGCTTGACCTCGTGACCTCCAAGATGAAAAGTCATATGTTCTACTGACTGAGCCAACCAGGTGCCCTGAAATTAAGATTATTTTAAAGCAAATCTCAAATGTCAAAAGATTTTTCCTGTAAATATCTTAGCATGTATCTTATATAGATAAGGTTTTAAAATTTTTTTTAATTTAATGTTTATTTTTGAGAGAGAGAGAGAGAGAGAGAGAGAGAGAGAGAGAGAGAACCAGTGGGAGAGGGGCAGAAAGGGATGGGGACAGAGGATCCAAAGCAAGTTCTGTACCAACAGCAGAGAGATCCAATGCGGGAGTCTAACTCATGAACCATGAGATCATGACCTGAAGTGAAGTCAGCCACTTACCCAACTGAGCCACCCAGGTGCCCCACATAAATAAGGAAATTAGAAAAAAATAAAACATAATCATAATGCCACCAACACATCTAATAAAAACAGTTAATAATTACTTACTGTCATCTAATGCCACGTCCATGCTCAAATTTCTCTGACTGACTCAAAGGTATCTTTTATAGTTGGAGTGTTGAATCTATCTTCAAGTTGTAGTCTACATATTACAATTGGTTCATTTGCCTCTTAATACTCTTTTGATCTACAGCAGTCCTCCCTGCCCTTTTGCCACTTATTCCAGTGTCATTTGTCATATAGTTCCCACATTCTGCATTTGGCCAGATTTGTGGCATTTGTTTCTTCATTCTCTGCATTTCTGCAAAATCAGATTCTAACGCTTAACTAGGTTTTGCCTCAACTTTAGTTTACTCCAAAAAAAAATATTTCCATAGTGACGTTGTGTGCATGCTACTGAATCATACATATCAAGTGATACATTATGTTATATTGTCCTTACTTTTTTTTTTTTTTTTTTTTTTAAGTAAATGTTAAATACAATCGGAAGGTTTGGGTGTTATCAGCCTGGTTCCTTCATTTAAAAATTCCCCATCACCCTTGACCTAATGACTCAGTGCTAGCAGCCTTTAAGATCTCTACCTGCACCTTTTATATAGCTCCCCCGATACAGGGCACATGTGTGGTCCAAAGGTATTCAGGAGCCCTTTCCTTCACTTAGGACAGAATCAGCACTTCCCAAACTAACCACTGAGGCTGAAATCACACTTAAACTCTGTTTGAACTTCAACTTGAACCAGTCAAAAGCACTGATGCTAAAACGCAAACACCCCACCAAACAAGAACACACTCGATTACTATGCAAGATGCCATTCTGGATTTGTATGTTTTTCTCTAAATAGTTGAGAGCCTGGGGCACCTGGCTGGCTCAATTGAAAGACCATGTGACTCTTGATCTCTGAGTCATGAGTTCAAGATTGAGGGTAGAGATCACTTAAATAAACTTTAAAAGAAGATAGTTCAGGTGTCGTGACAGTTTCCCCTAAAGTACATGTTAACAGGTAGGAACCTCCCTCTCCAAGAAGAGGAAGTGGGCACATTGGCGGAGGCCCGTTACTTCTTGGAAATCATGGTATTACTAACAAGACACATGTGTCCTCTTTGGATTTGTATTCTCATAGTTTTTTCCTAGTCACATCCAGCCCTCAAAAAATTAAGAACATTCTTTATCATACATGGTTGTGGGGTGTTGTTGTTGGTTGGCAGGTGTGGTTTCAACATCTGTGGGTGTGATTTAGATTATGGGGTGACTTCAAGTTTAAAAGGAGAAGAAATACTGAGCTACTTCTAACACAACATCATGTATGTAAATTAAAACCACATTCTTAGTACACTGCATGAACTTGCAAACAGGAAGCAACAGTAAATCGGGAATGGCTGGCTATGGAGGGAACGGAACAAGTGTGGAGAATGAGAGTAAAATGGAATTAGAAAAAAACGGGGGGGGGGGGGGGAGGGGACTTGCACAGACCGATGATGGTAAAATGCTATGAACAAAGTATTTTATACACACACATACACTCATACTCAATTGTTGCAAGTCTGTTAAAAAATCCTCACACTTACGTTATCCTCTGTTCCATAAACTGGTCCGGATCCTCAGCAGTGTAGGACGTGATTTCCAGGCCCACACCAAAGTCTTCAGGTATGTGCACTTCCTTTTGGAGAGGCACAAAGATGGGGGCTTCGTTCACATCCTCCACGTCCACGGTGACTGTGGCTGTGGAAGTGGAGAGAATGACCTCAAACGGGGACACATTCTCCACGGCCACATACAGAATGTATTGTCGCTTGGTCTCAAAATCCAAGCCCTAAGGAGCAAAAAAAAAAAAAAGAAAAGAAAAGAAAAGAAAAAGAAAAAGAAAAAAAAAAAAGAGTTCAAAAATACATTTTATGTTACTTAAAAAAATAAATAAAATTAAGTCCTTAACTATTGCTTTTGGTTAGCAATATCCTAGGGGTTCTCAAATCTAGCTAATCTAGTTAATTAGGAAGAATTAACTTGAGAACTTTTGAAGAAAATGGAGGCCTGCACTCTAACCCAGTAAATAGCAGTCTCTGAGGGTGGGGCCCAGACATGCGTAGTTTTGAAAAGCTCCCAATGACTACCATGCAATCATAATAAAGATGAGAACCCTAGGAGAAGAATAAAAACAAACTACGGGACACGTCAAACAGCAAACCCCAGTGAACAAACACTAGCACATTAAGTCATTCATTATTCAAGTCCAGTAAGAATGTTCTCATCCCATGTGACATGCCATCCATGTGACAGCAGATGGACAGAAGACCCTGCTTGTCCACCTCAATGACCTCAATTAAGTTTACTGTCAACATGCAGTTCAGATCAGTCAGCAACAAGGTCAAAGCCCAGCTGGGTCATATCCTAGCTGTGTGATCCAGGCAACTTAACTTCTGGGTCTGTTTCTACATCTAAATATGTAGGAAAAGGAATACTTCATGGAGTTGCCGTAAGGAAAAAACTGGGAACTTTGATGAAGGACTTTGTCTATGGTAGGGACTCATTTTACTAGTTTCTCTCTTTTGTTGGTAGCATAGACAATGTTGACATTGGATGGTTAGGGGGAGATAAGATTATGTAGTAAGTAATGCATAAAGTAATAATGCAGAATGGTCTGCTCACTTGCTCAAGAGGAAGTCAAAGCCTTGGGGCTGATTCAGGGATCCATTAACTCTGAGTAATCTCAACAAGTAAATCACCCAACTTCCTAAGTCTTCAGGTTTCCAAAACATTTCTCAAAAAGTCATTTGTCCCACTTCTAAAATAATCCAGCAAAATGGCAGAGACCAGTAAACTATTTTCCCTTTTATTTGCAAAATGGATATGGAGGGGAGGAGTAGATAAATGTTTAAGGGAGCAAGCCTTTTAAAACACACGGTATTTTCTTTCTCTTCAACCTCAAGGAGCTTCCTGAGTCTCACATGTGCTGGAATAGTCACTGCAAATCCCAAATGGTCCAACAGATCCTGGGAAAGCCTCCCAGCCTTACCCCACCAATGCCGTGCTACTTCTACTTCTGAGAAGACACCAGTGGACAGGGGAGTTTCCAAGAGGTCAGTTTCTGCATCTTGCCAGGCACCATACAAACCTTAGCTGTTTTCAAAATGCCATCGTTGGTTACTGGGTCTGTGGTGACAACAAATTGGTCATCCTTATTGTTCAATATGGTGTACACGGCCTGCCATGCTGGGGTATTTGGGACATCGGCGTCAGTCACTTTGAGTAAGGTGATTTCGACATTAGCTTCGTTCTCAGGCACCTGCCCCTGGTACTACAGAGCAAAGGAGAAAATGGACCACTTATGACATCCTGAGACCCAATAGATGAGCCAGGGCCTAGAGGGCTAAAGGAGTCCTTTCTGAGCCCAAGATTCAAGGAGAAGAGTCTTGGAGGAAATGCCCACTCCATCAGTAGAGCCTCTATTTCTTATTGGTGGAGCAGCCAATACTACTCAAGGAACATCATCCTTCATGACTACCTGAAGAAGCTTTTTAAGGACCTGGCTACCTGAGCCCCTCACAGCACACTCTGACCCAGTTGATGACTATGCTCTTAATCAAATTCAAGACACGGTGGCTTATCCATTACTCTCCTCTTCCTATCATTCCCAGTGGTACCAATAATTTTCTTACAACAAAAGTCTGGTCAGTAGAGTCCTCTGCTTAAAACCTTTGATGACATCTCCTTGCACTCAGGATAAATTCTAACATTCTTACCTCAGTCTACAAGGTCGTGCAGGACCCAACCTCATTTAGTTCACTACACTGACTGGTTTTCAGTTCTTGCTATGCATCAAGCTTTTCAATGATTCAGAGCATGTTGCATATGCTGCTCCCTCTGCCTGGAGCACTCTTCCATTGTCCCCTGTCCCGCGTTGGCCAACCTCCTGTCAAATCTTACTATAAATGTTACTCACAATGGCTAGGTTAGGGTGGCAGACACTGCTAATTGAATACTAATATCCATTCACCCCTTCTTCGTGAAATATATTGTTGGAGGCAGCAAAGTGCCCAGACAATGTATTTTACTTCCAGACATCCTCGAAGACTGCAGTTGCTAAGAGGTAAATGGAACTTGTATGGGTCTGCACAGAAATAAGAGGACTTCACTTAGCAGCAATGCCTTGTGCTCCCCGTGGCCTTGCTTCCTTCCTGAACGAAGCACAGACATAGCTGGAGGGCTAGCAGCCATTTGGGGCCATAAGGGGACACCGAGGATGGAAGCTATGCACCAAGGATGGTGGCAAAGTAAGGCAAAAGAGGTTTCATTGACAGCACAGATAATCTAGCTCTGGGCTTTTTGTGACACTAGAGAGTTTACCCTATTTGTTTAGGACGTAAGAGTCAAGTCTCTGTTATTAACCACTGAGCTGATTTCTAATTAATGTATTAAGACTCAAGGTTCTGGGGTGCCTGGGTGGCTCAGTCAGTTAAGCATCCGACTTGGGCTCAGGTCATGATACTGTGGTTCATGAGTTCAAACCCCATGGCGGGCTTCTGTGCTGACAGCTCAGAGCCCGGAACCTGCTTTGGATTCTGTGTCTCCCTCTCTCTCTGTTCCTCCCCACTCGTACTCTCTCTCTCTCTCTCTCAAAAATAAATAAAGATTAAAAAAAGAAAAGAATAGAAAGAAAATATTTGTTCAATGAATAAACAAAACCTGGTAGGACTTGTGACCAAGATACCCAAAATGAAAACATGAATTCAACAGGTGCCCCCTCCCTTTTTTCTTTTTTAAAGTAATCTCTATACCCAACATGGGGATCAAACTCACAACCCTCAGATCAAGAGTCACATTTTCTGTGGTGCCTGGGTGGCTGAGTCAGTTAAGCTTCCAACTTCGGCTCAGGTCATGATTTCACAGTGAAGTTCAAGCCCCACGTGGGGCTCTGTGCTGACAGCTCAGGGCCTGGAGCCTGCTTTGGATTCTTTGTCTTCCTCTCTCTCTGCTCCCCACCAACCCCCCCCCCCCCACACCAGCCATGCTCTGTCATATCTCTCTCTCTCAAAAATAAATAAAAGCATCAAAAAAATATTAAAAAAATTATAAAAGAGTCACATTCTCCACTGACTGTGCCAGCCAGGCACCTCAGGTGCCATTTATAATTTCACAAACGTGTGCCAATAGGGCCCAGGCTGATGATGGCAGGGACAACTGCCACCCCAATCTGCTTGCTTTCTGAAGTTCAGTAGTCTAGGGAAAGCTGTCAAAGGCTTCACCCATGAGCACTGTGAAACAACAGAGGACCTTTCTTTGAAAACCGAGGGGCTGCAAAATTACCGTGGTTGGTTCAAAGATGGGAGGGTTATCGTTGATGTCAGTGACCGTGATCACGGCTGTTGCGGTTGTACTTAAACCTTCGCCTTGCAGGTCAGCAGCCTGAACCACCAGGGTGTACATGGGGACACTCTGCAGAGATCAAACACATTGGAGTCAGGACCCAGAACCATATCAGGCCCAGCCCAGCCCAGAGCATCAAAACACTTTATCATTTGCTTGAATGCTAGCCTGCCTTCTAGGTATAAAACCTCTACACAGATGTTTAGATGCAAAGCTCAGACCATAACATGCTACGTGGCAACTGGCCTCTGCCGAGTTTTGCACGGTCCACGTGATCTAGCTGATGTCTATTTGCCCTCAACCCCCTCTATATCCTCTTGACCCCTGACCTCCCGGTCCAGCCCGGTGGTGACCACACTGATGACTCCTGTGTCCCTATTGATGGTGAACATTGTGCTCTGAGGCAGTGGGGGCTCTTGGGAGAGGATGGTGTACGCGATGGCGGCATTGTAGGTATTCTCGTCGTCATCTGCATCTGTGGCCGTGACCTGCATCACAGAAGTTCCTGGAAGTGCCAAACGAGAGGAAGATTCAGTTAAGCTGCACTTTGGATTTTGGCCAACATTGCTCAGCTCAATTCTGTCCAGAATGTTCCAGGAGGAGCCTAGGGTTGGTACCGTGTCATGGCTCTCCATTTTCTAATTTCCAAAATTCTTATCAGTGCGGGGGGGAGGGTTGATAGCATCCCACCAAATGAGCAGTGTTCCAAGGACTCAGCTTTTCCACAAGATACTTTGGATTGGGCTGGAGGGGAGGGCTACAGGGAATAAGTAACCTTAAACTGAAACAGTGCCATGTCTCTCAAACAGAGTGAATGAGGTGAAAACTAGGAAAAATCCCACAAATTTCCGACGTGGCTTATAAGTCACGGCTTCACCAGAGAGGATGGTCACTTGAGATCACTGCCTTCAAGGTAGAAGAGAATACTTATAGCACCTGTGACTGACAAAGGACTAGTGCTGATCACATCAAAAAAAATTCTTTAGGGATCACTAGGAAAAGGAAAAAAATAGCCCAAGGGGGAAAAAAAAGAGCAAAAGACGAAGAAAGAAGTCATAAGAAACCCAAAGGGCCGGCAAACACAGAAAATGCTTAGCCCATTAATAAAGCAGAAAAATGCAGTTTAAAATTGTATGGAGATACCACCACACAGTCAACAGAGCTGAAAAGTCTAAAATTCCAGGATATATATGTTGCTGATGGGAGTGTAAACTGGTCCAACCCCTTTGGAAAACAGCTTGTCAGCAAGTATCACACTGAACAGGCACATACAATACAACTGAGCCATCTACCATTATGGATTTATACCCTAGAGAAAGTCTTGCATGTTTCCATCAGGAGATATATGCAAAGAAATACTACATGACAATGAGAATGAATGGACTTGGACTGCTATAGGCACCAACACAAACAACCGTATGTACATAAAGCTAAACGAGAGAAGCATGTCACAGAAATACATGTAGAGTGTGGTTCCCTGTACATAAAGTTTGAAAACATGCAAAACAAACAAGAGCTTATATAGAGATAAATATACACACAGTGAAATAGACAAATGAAAGCAAAGGAATGATTACCACAAAAGTCAGGGCAGCGGTTACCTTTACAGGGGACAGAAAAGAATCTGGTCATGAATGGCATGCATCTGTTTCTTAATCAGGAAAGGTTCTTAAACTGCTATTTTATAATACACATTTCTGTAGAAAGGATGTTTTATACACATGGTGCAAGCTTCTAAAGAAGTTCTATCGCTATGAAGGGCCTGACCCCAAACACCAGCCCCAACACTCTTAAGTCCAAAGAATCTAAGCGTCTTTCTGGGAACTATGCACCTTATGTATTGGCCATACCTGGAAGAGCACTTTCCATGACAGAACCTTCAAAAACCTGCTGGGTGAACTCCGGCTTGTTGTCATTCTGATCTGTCACCGTAATCACAATCTCCATTGGGTCTTCGACTGCATGCCCATTTGAAGACACAGCATGAGAGTACAGCTGAAACAGCCAAGTGAAGGTTACATGGGTCCCAACCAGGGGGAAGAAAGGGAAGGAGTCATGTGACCGGCCTCCATCCCCCTCCCACTCTCCAAGACCCAAGGAAGGACACCCTAGCAGAGAACTTTTCTCGGACATGTGCTGCTGCTTCAGTGGTGTCATGACAATGTTTGAGGTCATGATATGTAAAGATTCATGGGCTGGAGAACACAGCTACCAGGTCAGAGCTCCCATTTCCCATAGGAGGGGCTAGGGAGCCAGGCCTAGGAGAAAACAGTAGAACCCTAAAACACTCTGATTCGTTCCCAGCAGGCTAATGTTTGCTCTGACTGCTCCAGTCTAGTGTCTCCCCAGATTTTTCTACATTTGGCCTCAATGCATTACCCTTCAGCTCTCCAAGCTTACTCTGATACCAAGGTCTAAGAATGGCTTTTGCTCCCCAATGTCATCACTGGCCTCTTCCTCTGGGTCAGGGACTTTTGGCCCCAAGAGTAAGTTGCTACCTTGGGTCTTAACTCATGCATAAGGACTCTCCTCTCTTTATTCCTAACAATGAAAATATTAATGCTCCCCTCCCCTTCCCCCCCCCCCCCCAATTTTTCCCCAGCTCTCCTGTCATCTCCCTTTATTAACAGGTACAGAGCTATCAAATTAAGCCTCACATGTCCAGAGCACCTCATCTAGGGATCCAACATGGGTCGACCAAAAAATTTTGGGAGGTTATGACCCCATTGTTAACAGGCTTCTGAGAGATACTCACAATGTACTTGGCAATTTGTTCTCTATCCAGAGGCTCCGTCACTTTCAGCCATCCTGTTTCTCTTTCAATAATAAACACACCAACAGGAGGTGTGTCAGCCCCTTGGCCAGTGATGCTGTAGAAAACCTTGATTTCTTTGTCCCTGTTAGATTTGATCTGAAGACCAAACAGAAAGAAACAGCATTATCCCTTTTTCTTCTTAGTCCTTCTCTGACAAATTGCTCCCAGAGAAGTAAAGAACTTCCTGCTCTCTACCTGAACCAGATTTTTAGGGAATGGGCCTTTCTCATTTTCTGGGCAGCTGATAGGAGGGATAACCCAGTCTCTCTTCTGTCTTCTAAGACCATGCTGGGAGTTGGGAAATGTGAGCACTTCTGTCTGGGTTTCGGAGAGAGTGTCCTAAAAGGAAAGGAGATGAAGAACAAAATCAGGTAATTCGGGAGAAATAATACAGGCCCAACAGTTCCACCTACCCAGCCAGCATCTCCAGCATTCTGAGGGCAGTCGATGATTTTAACTTAGTAACAAAACACAACCCAATGAACCTCTCTGCCATATAATAAAGATGGCATTCTCTTTTGATCCTTCTCATGTCCAGAGTTCAAGTAATCAGTATGCATACACAACTATACATTTGAGAGTTTGATATTATTTTGCAAGTTATTTCAAGCCTATATATATTATACCTGTTGTTTTTAAAAGAACATTACACTCTGATGATGTAATATCAGAGCTTATTCAACAATTGGATATTCAAGTGTTTCAATTTTCTTTTATGTTTTTCCTTGGGGTATAGGCCTCCAAAGTGGAGTTATCAGCCAAGATGAGGTAAGTTTTAGGAATTGGTGCTAAGAACTACTTTGTGATCAATACAAATTCTTTAACCTCATTGTGTTGTTTTATCTATTGAGTTTCCATTTGTTCTAACTAAAGCTGTTGGGATGGGAACCAAAAACGCCCTTTGAGACGCGTATTGAACAGTTTTCATGTGTGATAAAGATAGCTTTATGCACACACAGGGAAATAAGATAGTTGAAGATGGAAGGAAAGTTTCTTCCAAATTGTTTAAGTGCTTTAAAGTGATTAACCATAATACTGTAAAGGTTCCAGAGGACAATTCCATCTCCCACTCCCCACATACAAATGTGATTTAAGCACTATTTCCTGGCTTTTCAAATTTGTTTCAAAATGCATAAGACAGACATGAGATAAGAAATCCTTCCCAGTACTACATTCCTGCATATTACTCACATACCCCATAACACACACACACTCTCTCTCTTTCCCTCCCTCCCTCCTTCTCTGCCCTGCCTCTGCTCACGCTGTCTCTCTCTCAAAATAAATAAAACTTAAAAAAAATGTTTCCCATTGAGTCTTCTCTTCCCCTCCCAAGACTCTCCCCACTAGAAACACAAAGAGTAAAATAAAATGATCAGAGGATTGATCTCCTGCTCATTCTCCCTCCAAGAAAAAGACAGTTAACAATTACTGAGTACTTACTGTATGCCTAGCACAGTTATATCGTTTCACATGTGTTAATTCAGGCACTCATTATTATCTGCATTTACAGATAAGGAATTTCAAGCACAGAGGGGTTAAGTAACTCTCCCATGTCTATTCAGGCAGTAAGTGGCAGGGCTATGATTCAGTCCCAGATAGTGTCCATGCTCTTACCCACTATTCTACGCTTCCCACAGAAAATACAGATATTCACACTGCGCCATCATTCCGGCTGATCCCTCCCCCCACCTACCCAAAAAAATTCCCAACGATTAGTTCAGTTAGACCAATGGTTCTCAACTAGAGGTGATTCTCTAACCCGGGGGGCATTGGCTGTCTGGAGACATTTTTGGTTATGACAGCTAGGGGCATGCTGCTGGTATCTATCTGGTGGGCTACAGCCAGGGATGCTGCTAAACATCACAACAGAAAACCATCCAGCCCCAAATGTGAATGGTGCCAAGGCTAGGGAACCTGCATTAGCCAGAGGACTAAAACAATGGTGAACTTCCAAGAAACGCTCCAACGTACGTGATGGCGGCGGTGATGGCGCACTGCTGCCTTCAGCGTAACTGTGGTGGACAGCTTCCTGCGGCTGGAGTCCCAGGCGTGGACGAGAAAACTCATCTCTGGTTTATGAAGCTGCAGAGGCCGTCTGACGCTAACCACACCATCGCTGCCCACTTTGATTCGCGTGTCATCAGAAAAATAGGCTGTCCTTGGTCGACCGGTGCATCCTTCAAAACTCACTGCAGGGCACATGTCACAGCGATTAGGAAATGGGGCAGATTAAAGACATGAGTGTTCCTTCTCTAAAAAGCAAACGTGGTTCACCCACCAAAAGCCTGACTCACTCAAAACAAACCATCGTCTGGAGACAGAACAGCAAAGATACCAAAGTAGTCAATATTATCATCATGTTCTTCACAATTACAGGAAGACTGTTCATTGTGGTCTGATTTTCTTTCTTTTTTTTCTAAAATTTTTTTTTAACGTTTATTTATTTTTGAGACAGAGGGAGACAGAGCATGAATGCGGGAGGGTCAAAGAGAGGGAGACACAGAATCTGAAGCAGGCACAGGCTCCGAGCTGTCAGCACAGAGCCTGATGCGGGGCTCGAACTCACGGACTGCGAGATCATGACCTGAGCCGAAGTCGGCCGCCCAACCGACTGAGCCATCCAGGCGCCCCTGATTTTCTTTCTTATCTACTTGTAAACTACAAACAGTGACCTGTCTAGAAAGTAACTTCTTTTCAATAACAAAAGGGACCTCTCCTTCAGTTGGCTGTTGACAATATAAAAACAGACCGCTAAGATTACTGAGACAGAATGCTTGCTAAATCCAAAAGTTAGAGACTAGGGTACAGTGAGACATTGCAGAGTCTACATTTAAGTAGCAGGTGGGGTAAATGAGCCTGGGTGGCTCAGTTGGTTAAGCATCTGGTTAAGCATCTGACTCTTAACTTCAGCTCAGGTCATGCTCTCACAGTTCGTGGGATTGGGCCCTGAGTTGGGCTCTGCACTGACAGCATGAAGGCTGCTTGGGATTCATTCGTTCTCATTCTCATTCTCTCATTCTCTCTCTCTCTCCACCCCCCTCAAAATAAATAAAATAAACATTTTAAATAAATACATAAATGTTGACATTTCAAAACCAGTGGCAGACAATGAGAGAGGGACATGGCATGATGATAACGAGTATGGACTCTGGGGGTGGCCCCCTGGGTGGCTCAGCTGGTTAAGCATCCCACTCTTAATTTTGACTCAGGTCGTGATCCCAGGGTCATGGCATCAAGCTCTGGGTCAAGCTCTGAGCTGTGCGTGGAGCCTGCTTGAGACTCTCCCTCCCTCTATCTCTATCCCTCTCCCTCTTTCACACTCACTCTCTCTAAAGAATATGGACTCTGGAACAAGCTACCTGGTTCAAGTCCCAGCTCTGCTTATTATTAGCTCTGTGACCTTGGGCAAATTAATCTCCCTGTGCCTCAGTCTACCCATCTGTAGAATGAAGGCAATAAAAGCAACTACCTACTAGGGTTGATTTAAGTTTGTTTTTTTAATGTTTGTTTGTTTATTTATTTGTTTATGAGACAGAGAGAGACAGAGCATGAACGGGGGAGGGTCAGAGAGAGAGGGAGACACAGAATCCAAAGCAGGCTCCAGGCTCCAAGCACAGAGCCCAACGCGGGGCTCGAACTCACAGACCGCAAGATCATGACCTGAGCCGAAGTTGGACGCCCAACTGACTGAGCCACCCAGGTGCCCCTAGGGTTGACTTAAGTTACATCTCTATGTGCTTGGCACATAATAAGCACTATATTAATGTCTGTCCAATTAAGTTTTTGAAAACAAATGTGACTTTGGTTAATCATTTATTCAACCCTCATGAGTATCCCACAGAAGACATTGATAACTGTAAATAGTTGTTGAGTGCTAACTCTATTTTTATTACCTCAGGCATAGAGAGGTAATACCTGCTTTCAATCTGATGCAGAAGAGAAACTGATCATTGTCAGGGGAGATAATGAAAGTTGCACAGGAAAGTCTTCAACCTGATCATACAGGGCAGCAAGACAAATGCAAAAGACAGGGAAGGACTACTTGGGTGGGGGAATGTTATGACCAATGACTTCCAAACTCTACTTAAAACTTCATAGCTATTAAGGTATTAAAACTTAAAGACCACCAATACCCAAAGGTGGTGACGCTGGTGGTGAAAAATGTCCTAAAGGGCTCATTCTACAGGTTTCCACCAAGCTCTATGCCAGAAGCTGTGCTGAGCTCTAAGGACAAACTTGTAGACAAGACAGACAAGGCACTGCTCCTCACTGAGCTTACACTGTTGTGGAAAACATGGACAAATACAGAAATCAATCATCTCAGGAAGTGATAAATGCTAGACAGAAAGGAATTAAAGAGAGCAATACAAGAGTGATCAGAGGAGAGGGGGATTCAGAAAGGTGTAACTATTACTGGATGATGAGAGCAAGCCTCTTGAGGTGGAGGTGGCTGAGCAGAGACCTGAAGGAGACAGTCTTGCCGAAACCTGTCTCAAGAGCCAGCTAGACACAGGGAACAGCTGATAAAGCAGCTCATTCTGGGAAATTCTCAAGGTGGCCTGTTTTCATCCCTTTCAAATACTCGCCCTTCATTTCTCTAGTGTAATTTTTACTTTGTCCAAATAGATCTTTTATAAAAACTCCTGCTCTTGAGCCTATTTTACAAGGCTAGACACCTCTACATTCATGAGGATCACGTCTCTGCCACAAAGTCCTAAGGCCACCCCTAATTCCTGGGCTGCAGTTTTCATTTTCTTCCACCAGGGGCCACCCTTGCAAATGTTTCTGAAGCCAATAGCCACACCCTTTCCAGAGAAAATAAGACCTGACTGGTGTGGGTGGGTGAACACCATGATCATTTCCATTTTGAAGATGAAGATATTCAGAAGATGAAGAAATCCAGGCTTGGAGAGCTTAAGAAAATTGTTTGACATCCTATACTTAGTGAAAGCAGAGCTGGGACTGGCCCTTACCCTGAGTTACTTAGTCTTATGACCGCGTTCCCTTGCCCTGAAGAGACTGTTAAGGGGGCGCCTGGGTGGCGCAGTCGGTTAAGCGTCCGACTTCAGCCAGGTCACGATCTTGCGGTCCGTGAGTTCGAGCCCCGCGTCAGGCTCTGGGCTGATGGCTCGGAGCCTGGAGCCTGTTTCCGATTCTGTGTCTCCCTCTCTCTCTGCCCCTCCCCCATTCATGCTCTGTCTCTCTCTGTCCCAAAAATAAATAAATAAATAAATAAATAAATAAATAAAAAGAGAGACTGTTAAGGCCCTGGTTTATTTTGCCCCCTAGCTAGAATCCAGGGATGACAGAAATCTGGGGCCACCTTGTACAAGTAACTGGGAGTCGCTATCCAGCCAAACAAAAAGATAGTTCACAGGAAGGGAACAGGGTCCTTCAAATAATCACCCACCCACCCCCTGTCCTCCAGGTTTATACAAAAAAAACAAAAAAAATCACAGCCATGGTCCCACCTCTACCCTCGCCTTATAGGCTGGTTCTATATCTACTATCTGTGACCAGATAATAAACCCAGATTCCACCATGTTCTTGCTGAGTGGCCTTAAACAATATGCTTAACCCCCCTGGGCCTGTTTTCTCTACTGGGACATGAAGGATACCACCATCGATGGAGCCTACCTCTTCAGGGTTTTTGTGAATATTAACCAAGACAGCAAATGTGACCACATTTTGAAAGTGAAAGAGCAGTGCGAGCAGTAGATAATGATTATTTTTTCTGTGCATTTGGGTAGACAAGCTAGAAGTATTTGCTAGAAGCCAAGTATGTGCTACATGAACAGGGGAACCAAAAATGAGAAGAACAAAGGCAAAGTCCTTGAAGGATGGGCAGACACTGCCTTTTAAGTCTAAAATAGGATCTCCATCTCAAACTAGATGTTTTTCAAATAACCTCCCCCGAACCCATCCCTGCAGAAGTAATGGGGTGATCTGAGGGGGGGGGGGGACCTGTCACAGAAACAAGGACAAGAGCTGCTCTGGTTTATGCATGGATTCAATTCCTTTCCCCAGCTGGCCCAAATCTGGGCAGTGAAAGTTGGGACAAGCAGGACTGGACTTGCCAAGGGCGGCAGCCTGAACATTTTTAAATGGTTCTGCAAATAACTTTGAGCCAGCTTAACCAGCTTGGGTCATCTTGTCTTAATGGTGGCTAAGCCCCACCCCTTGAGAAGTGACAAAGAAGTGTGCTGCTCCAACCTGAATTTCCAGGTGCTCATTAAGGCCCATTATCTTTCTGTGCAATCTGATCCTCTGGGCTGAGAAACCAGAAATTACAAGAAAGATGAGGGAATCTCCAGCTTCGGAAGGCTCCTTGCTTCAACCTTGACAAGGACCAGGCCATGTCTCAGAGCCACAGTGACCACTAATGGCAGCATGGGGGACTCAAACAAGAAAAAGAGAATCGGTCCATGAGGACAGGGTATATTTGAACGTTTCCACGATAAAAAATTAAACAAAAATAAACATAAAGCCAGCAAGGGATTAAGTAAGTGTTCTTTAAGTCAGGATGACCTCCCTTCCTAAAACTGGTCATTTGGTCATTTGGTCTAGAAACCAAAATCCCAGTGACAAGAGCCAAGAACCCAGGTGGCCATCTCTAGGTGTGGACATCTTTTCACTGCAATAACATCATCCCCACCACCACCAAAAACCACAGCCTCGACTAATAGCTTCAACTACCTTTTATCTACTATTCTCTTAATATTTTTACACACTTGTAGAACACTAAGTGTCAGGCTCCATTCTAACCACTTTACAAATATTAACTCACTCCATTCCAGAACTCTGAGGGTGGTACTACCAGTGTTTCCTTTTCACATGTGGGGAACAAACCCAGGCAAGCTGTGAGGCCCAGAGCTGGGACTGGAACCCAGGCCGTCTGAGAGTTCTTGCTCCTAACCGCTCGGCCTCATGGTGTTCTCTACAAGCCAGACCCTTGCACTGTGCTCTTTGTGTTGTAATTCCTCCTCACCTTCTGCCACCCTTTGGGGTAGGGACCACTACCTCCGCTTTCTTTGTCCTCAATTATATGCTTGTGACTGGAGGGGCTGAGCTGTCTGGCTCCAAAGTGAGCATTCTTCACCACTGTTTCCATTTGCAAAATGGGGACATGCTTATCTAGCAATAATAAAAAGGAATATATATTAAGAAGAAAAAGTCTTTAAACATCCCCCAACAGTAGGCAACTCTACCCACCAGGAGCCTAATGGTAATTGTTGGATGGGAGGGGCAGATTCAAAGTGTGGTTGAAGTGGGGGCAGGGGGCGATTCTGATTTTTTTTTTAATGTTTATTCATTTTTGACAGGGAGAGAGACAGAGCATGAACAGGGGAAGGGCAGAGAGAGAGAGGGAGACACAGAATCTGAAACAGGCACAGGCTCCACGCTCTGAGCTGTCAGCACAGAGCCCGACACGGGGTTCGAGCTCACAGACTGCGAGATCACGACCTGAGCCGAAGTCGGATGCGCAACCGACCGAGCCACCCAGGAGCCCTGATTCTGGTTTTTTAAACATATTTTCCTTCTATATCTTTGTACATATTATATGGTGCATCAGAATTACAATGAATTCCTTTTAAAATGACGAAAAGAAAAGTGACTTTTAAAAAGCATTTTTAACACATTGTGACTTTTGCAGGCTATTTATCCTAAAAGTGCCCTATTTTCTAACTCACGTGGCACCAAGTAGTAGTTTTAATCAGAGGACCCTGGAAGAAGTGACTGAGGTTCAAATAAAAATTAAACCCAAGTTCATGAAAAGCTTCTGGTCCAGGGCAGGGCTATGAGCACTGAGCAACATTCTTTGCTTGGAATTGCCACTGTGGCTCAAACAGTCCTGCTTTAAGGATTCCGTTTCTTCTTCCACCCCCACCCAGCCCCACAGCTGGAATGTGAGTGGGTGGAACCAGACAGTCTCAGAAGCCTTCATGTATTTCTGGGAGATGTTGAGATGTAAGGACAGGGACCTACAATCAAAGCCAGCTAACCATAGTTGAGTTATTTGCTAACTAGTGGGATAACCCAATCTCTCAGCGGCAACTACTTGAAAGCAGTGTTTTCCCCACACTATACACAAAGGCATGCATTATGGATTGTTTCTCTCTCATTGGAACGCATTTCCCACAGCCAACATCATAGAACCCTGCATTTAGATGTATTTCAAGGACCATTTGAACTTGAGCACTCAGCCTGAGGAAGACAAAGTCACACACACAAGATCAAGAGCCTCCTGAGGCCCCTGGAGCTGCCAGGGAGGGGTCATGTTGCCATTGCATATCTCCAAACCAAGGACTCTGGTTTCTACCTTAAATATTGAAGATACAAGACAAAAAGTTTAACCTGATGGATGAAAGAAATCCTAGGGAGACAGACATATTACCACTTCACTAGGTAGGAGCCTCTTTTTGCTGGTTAGGCATGGTGTTTCTAACTCCAATCACAAAGCCGTAATTCTCCACGGACACCACAGCCTATAAAATTTCTTTCTAGGTTCCATTTTCTTTGATGCACTGGGTGATATTGGAACACTTTCCTTTGATGGGTGTCCATGAAATTACTCAACATTATGGGTTTACTAAGCACACACGCTCAGCAAGAAAAAAAAAATGCACGTTTAAAAAATGGGAAGAAGGGGCACCTGCGTGCCTCTGACGGCTGAGGGTCTGACTTCGGTTCAGGTCATGATCTCATGGTTTGTGGGTTCAAGCTCCATGTCAGGCTCTGTGCTGACAGCTCAGAGCCTGGAGCCCACTTTGGATTCTGTGTCTGGCTGTGTCTCCCTCAAAATTAAAATAAATATTAAATAAATAAAAATAAAAATAAATAACGGGAAGGAAAGGACTATCAGGCCTCTATTTGAGATTCAAGTTGTACCAAGAAGACGATCTTCTTAGCCCCTAGACATCTCTGTATGTGTCCATTTGCTATAAAAGAACTAGCAACCCGATAGCTTTACTTGACACGCTGGCCATGGGTGGTAGGAATTTAGCAGCCTGGCTAATAAATGAGGAAACTGAAGTCTCAGTGGAGACACCTGGCTAAGCCACATAGCAGAAGAAGTGGTAGAACCTGTGGTCTGAGGCAGCTTCAGGACTTAACCACCTTAGTATCAGTAAGCTATGCGTCAACTAGTTCCTAGCTGAATGGAGAACAGCAAGTTCCCACAGGAGAACAGGACAGGTAGAGTAACAGTAATAACAGGAAAGTGTCCCCTGTCTCCATCTTCCCCTTATACACATATACTCCCTCTCTCTCCTTGAAGGAATGCTGTGCCTTGGAAATTCAGTCCCAGCGCCACAGAAAAACATAGGGACAGTCAGACAGCCAAGTGAAAGAGGAAGTTTTAAATTTCAGATCCACGAATGTGCTGCTGTGGGTCACACCATTACAGAGCTAAAATAAGTCGAAGTTCCTCTCATCGGTTAGCTTACACCTCAAACATTTTTCTGGGGAAGATAAACAGCGTGGACTCCTGGTGCACCAGCATGACTTACAGCCTGTGCCCATAAAACCTGAGTGGCAATCCTCCAGGAGTGCTGTCGGCTGGGGTGCCTGCACCCGCCCAACCTCTCGTGCTAACAGGCAGTTCCCATGGAATCTCAGGGGTGGGAAGTGTACTTTCATGAAATCTACCACGTTCTTACTACCGGCCTCTCGACACGACCTTGCCTGGAACAAATTATAAGTAGTCTCAGATGTGGTGTGTGTACATATACATACACACACGCAGACACGCGCGCGCACACACACATATACGCACATACACACACATGCATACACATACCGTGGAATATTACTCAGCCATCAAAAGAAATCTTGCCATTTGCAACGATGTGTATGGAGTTAGAGTGTATTATGCGAAGTAAGTCAGAGAAAGAAATACCGTGTGATTTAACTCATGTGGAATTTAAGAAATGAAACAGATGAACATAGGGGAAGGGAGAAAGAAAAAAGAGAGGAGGCAAACCACAAGAGACTGTCAATGATAGAGAAGTGAGGATTGATGGAGGGAGGTGGGTGAGGGGTGGGGATTAAGACGGGCACTTGTTTGGGGCGCCTGGGTGGCTCAGTCGGTTAAGCGTCTGACTTCAGCTCAGGTCATGATCTCACGGTCCGTGGGTTCGAGCCCCGCGTCAGGCTCTGTGCTGACAGCTCAGAGCCTGGAGCCCATTTCAGATTCTGTGTCTCCCTCTCTCTCTGCCCCTCCCCTGTTCATGCTCTGTCTCTCTCTGTCTCAAAAATAAATAAACGTTAAAAAAAAAATTAAAAAAAAAAAAAAAAGAAGGGCACTTGTGGTGAGCACTGGGTGTTACACTTAAGTGATTAATCACTAAATTCTACTCCTAAAACCAGTATTACACTATATGTTAACTAACTACAATGTAAATAAAAACTTGAAACAAATACAAACTATAAAACTAAGTAATAAATAAGTGGACTCTGTCTTTATTTATTTTTAAAGTGCAGGCTTAGGGGGGCAGGGGCACCTGGGTGGCTCAGTCGGTTAAGCCGCTGACTTCAGCTCAGGTCATGATCCCCCAGTCCATGGGTTCAAGCCCCATGTTGGGCTCTGTGCTGACAGCTCAGAACCTGAAGCCTGCTTTAGATTCTGTGTCTCCCTCTCTCTCCTCCCCTCCCCTGCTTGCATTCTGTCTCTGACAAATAAACAAACATTGAAAAAAATTTTTTTAATAAAGGTTTTTTTTTTTTTAATGTTTATTTACCTATTTTTGAGAGAGAGAGAGAGAGCGAGAGAGAGAGAGAGCGAGCGAGCATGAACAGGGAAGGGGCAGAGAGAGAGGCAGAGAGAATTCCAAGCAGACTCCTTGCTGTCAGTGCAAAGCCTGATGCGGGGCTTAAACCCATGAACTGTGAGATCATGACCTGAGCAGAAGTCAGATGCTTAACCGACTGAGCCACCCAAGCACCCCTCTTATTTTTTATAAAATTTTGAAAGTTATTTATTTATTTTGAGAGAGAGAGATAAAGGAAGAGACAGAGAGGATTCCAAGCTGCTCCACATGGCCAGTGAGGAGCCCAATGTGGGGCTCAAACTCACAAACTGAGAGATCATGACCTGAGCAAAAGTCAGATGCTTAACTGACTCAGCTGCCCAAGCGCCGACTGTGTCTTCATTTAACTAACACCCTAAAAACAGACGTCAACAATGATCCTGGCCTGGGTAGGAATTAAGGAGCAGGCTCCTTCACATCTGTTTCCATCAAAACATATTGAGGAATGGGGTGCCTGCCTGGTTCAGTCAGTCGAGTGTATGACTGTTATCTCAAAGTTGTAAGTTCAAACTCCACACTGGGTATAGAGATTAAAAGTTAAATCTTAAAAATATAAAAACCATAAAACAGACTGAGGTGGAGAGCAGGGTATCATTGCACGGACAAAAAACAGTGAGGTTACAGATCAAGGAACAATTAGCCCAGGCCCCTCCTCTCCAAAGGGGAGCTGGCAAGGATAAAGGGGTGACCCAGCACCCCTGATTCCCCTGCTTTAAGGTTACTCATGCTGACTCGGTCACTCTGGTGGTGGATTTTTGCTTCCCAGTTGTGTTTCTTCATAGGCTAATGCCCTGTTCGTTCTGTGGAGAGCAAACACCAAGGATGCTGATCAGAATCAGCAGAATAAAAAAGTATCATCAATGGCACTTTTTTCTTTTTTTAAAACCAACTCCAACTGTGGAATCGGTAAAAACCAATTACACACAGTTTTATAGTTGTACATTGTGTGAAGGGGGTCAAACTGAGTCAGGTTCAAATCCCCACTTTGCTTCATATGTGCCACTGTAGGCAAGTTACTTTGACCCCCCCCCCACCCCCACCCTTGAGCACCGGTTTTCCTGTTCTCTAAATGAAGATGTCCATCTATCTCCTTGGAGGGATTGTTTTAAGGATTCTTTGTTCAACAAGTATTTACTGAGCCCTTAATCTTTGCCTGGGAAATCTAAAGACTGGGAAATACACTCTAAAGACTGGGAAATACAGCAAGTAGACAAAGTAAGGCTCCTGCCCTCATGGGGCTTACATTCTGGTGGAGAACAGGTCATTAACAATTCAGTTAACAAATGTCATGAATGAAAAGTGTTGAGAGAGAAAAATAAGCAGGTAAGGGGGTTCCAAGGCTTCATGCAACAGCCAGGGTGGAGGGGACAATTTAATAAAGGGCATCTGGGAAGGCCTCCAGAAGGGGCATTTGAGAAGCTTCTCCCAGCTTCTGGCTGCATACCAAAGCAAGGTAGCGAGCCATCTGGCAGTGTGGGGGACAGTTCCAGGGCTACTCAAGCCCTGCACACCCACCAAACACCTACTGTTCTAGTACTGAAGACACAGCCATGAACACAACAGGGAAACAATCCCTGCCCTCCTGGGGCTGACTTTCCAGTGCAAAGAAAGTGACATTAGCATGTGGATCCCACACGGGCAGCAGTGGCTCCTGCTTCCTCCAGTCCAGAAGAGCCAGAGTGCCTCCCCATCCCCCTTGTCCTTTTGATATCAAGGCCAGAAAACAACTGCTTTAAATCCTTTGCCTTTCCAGGCCTCCACTGGACAGTTCAGAAACGAGCCAGCACCCACTGATAAAACCTCACACAGTTTAACCTCAATATTCCTGCCTTAGTGAGGCTGCAGTGGCTCAGCTTGAGAAGCCCGAGGACTTGGCTTCCATTTTCCAGGACGGACCCTACCAGGCAAAAAGGAATCCCATCTCAATTCATTTAAAAAAGGGAAGTGGGCAAACACCGAACTTCACTCTAACAGGAGCTGGCACCTTGCTTGTTGCAGAGGTGGAGCAGGGACTTCTTCCCTGACAGAGGGAGGGAAACTTGTTTGGTTTCCTCAAAAAGAACAAAGAGAATGGGGAGGCAGACCCTCTGGCTTCCACATTAAATTGGGAGCTTTACTGTCTCCTCTTCTGGCTGCATGTTAAGTACACAAACACCGACCGCCTGACTAAATACAGAGGCGATAATTGATCATTCCCACAGGCTGCAATCCAGGAAACATTCCTGTGGCCAGGTTGGGCAACTCCAGGAACTGTTTGCTTATTGATTAGAAAGAAAAGGCTCCCCCTCACACCACAGTTTCTGCCCACTTTTCCTTTCTATTGGTTTGCCTGCGGCCAGGAAGGGCACTCTGTTCCAAATTCCAAGGCAGCTGAACCCCTCCTCCCTCCAGCTCCTGCAGAGGCCTCACAGGTAAAGGCAGCTCACAGGCCTGGGGTAGGGGACTAGATCCTGGCCGCTAATGCAACAGGAAGGGCTCAAGTGTGCAATAAACCACCTTGACCAAAATATCTCTAACATCATCTCCAACCAGGGTCTAACATGTTCTGCACATGGATTCTCTGGGATGCTTTTTAAAAATACCCAGGCCTGAGCATATTTTAAATCTGCCCCAGGTGCTTAGAGCACCCAGTGGGGTGGAGAATGGCTCTTCAAGGGCTCCCTTTGTGCAAGGCCAGAGGTAGAGTAAGTCCTTTATATTATCACAACCACTAAGTGAAGGATCACTCTCAATTTTATCAGTTAAGTGACTGATGTTAAGTGACTCTCCCAGGGTCACACACCAATGAACGGCAGGGCTGGAATTCTAATATAGGTCTAACTGAACCCCGAAATCCATAGTCTTAACCCTTACATACGCTATCTTCTCCACAGCCTGACTTCTTTTGGGACCCCCTCTTTTCTCCACCACTGTCTGGCAGTAAGATGAGCATACCCAGTGATTTCCCTTCCAATTTACCCTGGGCCAATGAATGCTGACACGATGGGAAAAACACACACCTCACATTTTCTGAGTCACTTTTTATGAGGGTGCTTTGTTACCCACACCAACTCCCTACCAAACCCTAGTTTTTTGTTTTTAATTTCATAAAGCAGCACCGTGTATCCATCAAAGGAAAAATGTAAGAAAACATAGATGCATAGCAGCCAAAAAGCAGAAACTTAAGTGTCCCTCAACTGATAAATGAACAAAATGCAGTCTATCCATGTAAGAGATTATCATTCACCAATAAGAGGAAATTAATTGCTGATACATGCTAGACCATGCATGAATCTTTTTTAAAAAAAATTTTTTTTAATGTTTGTTTGTTTGTTTATTTATTTAAAGAGAAAGAGACAGAGCATGAGGTGGAGAGGGATGAGAGAGGGAGACACAGAGTCCAAAGCAGGCTCCAGGCTCTGAGCTGTCAGCACAGAGCCCGACGCGGGGCTCGAACTCACAGACCATGAGATCATGACCTGAGTTCGAAGTTGGACGCTCAACCAACTGAGCCACCCAGGCGCCCCAGACCATGGATGAATCCTGAAAACATTTCCCTAAGTGAAAGAAGCCAATCATAAAAGATTGCTTTTTATGGTTCAATTTATATGAAATGTCCAGAATAGGTAAACCTACAGACAAAAAACCAATTAGTGGCTGCCTAAGACTGGTGGGGTTTGGGGTGGGGAGAGCTGAGGAGTGACAGCAATGGAGTGAGGGATTTCATTTTGGGATGATGAAAATGTTTTAAAATTGTCTGTGTTTGCACAACTGTAAATGTATCGAAAAGCCACTGACTCCGACACTTTATTTTTTCTTTGAATCCTACACTTTTAAGTTTATTTATTTACTTTTGAGAGAGAGAGGGAGAAAGAGAGAAAGACCAAGCAGGGAAGGGGCAGAAAGAGGAAGAGAGAATCCCAAGCAGACTCTGCTACAGCCCAACATGGGGCTCAATCCACAAACTGTGAGACCATGACCTGACCATGACCTGACCCAAAATCAAGAGTCTGACACTCAACTGACTGAGCCACCCAAGCGCCCATGAATCCTATACTTTAAATGGGTGAAATATCTGATGTGAGAAGCATATCTCAATATAAGCATTTAATTAACCAAAAATAAAAAATAAAAGAACAAGCCAAAAGCACAATGTCCTCAAGTTCCCATTCATGCAGAAAAGCCACTGTCTATGCCTGTAATTTGTTCCCTCAGATTTCTATAGCCCTCTCCTAATTCACTCATTTCCCCTGTCCTGCAATCCCTTGATAGCCTGTTTTTCTTTTTTTTCTTAAAGTTTATTTATTTTTGAGAGAGCACGAGCAGGGGAGGAGGGGCAGAGAGAGGGCAAGAAAGAGAGAATCTCAAGCAGGCTCTGCACTGTCAGCATGGAGCCTGATGCAGGGCTCGAATTCATGAACCGTGAGATCATGACCTGAGCCGAATCAAGAGTCCCACTGACTGAGCCACCCAAGATGCCCCTGATAGCCTGTTTTTCTAAAATTAGGGCATGGGGACACCTGGCTGGCTTAGTCATAAGAGCGTGTGACTCTCGATCTCAGGGTCATGAGTTGGAGCCCCACCTTGGGTGTAGAAATTACTTTAAAAAAAGGGGGGGGGGGTGCCTGGGTGGCTCAGTCGGTTAAGTGTCCGACTTCAACTCAGGTCATGATCTCATAGTCCATGAGTTTGAGCCCCACATGGGGCTCTGGGCTGACAGCTCAGAGCCTGGAGCCTGCTTCAGATTCTGTGTCTCCCCCTCTCTCTGCCCCTCCCCCACTCATGCTCTGTCTCTCTGTCTCAAAAATAAACAAACACGTTAAAAAAAAAAACTTAAAAAAATAAAAATAAGATTAGGGTATGGACACTATAATACTCTTAAGAACCTTCTTTCCTAAGTTTCTTCTTTCTCTCCATTTACCCATTAAAAAACAAACTTAGGGATGCCTGGGTGACTTGGTTGGGCATCCAACTCTTGCTTGACTCTTGATTGGGGCTCAGGTCCTGATCTCACAGTGAGATTAAGTCTCGCTTAAGATTCTCTCTCTTGCTCTGTGCCGCCCCCAACTTACGTGAGTGTGCTCTCTTTCTCCCAAAAAACAAAACAAAAACATTAACCCATGCAGTTATCAGGATAGATATAATATAACTAAACTACTCTGCAACAAAAGGAAACAACACACCGCTAAGGGCAATAGCACTGATGAACATTATGCTCAGTGGAAGAAAAGGACAAACACTGGAAAAGATTGCCAGCTCTGGAAGATCAGATTCAGTTAGTCTGGGGCATGGCCCAGGCTTGGTTATTTTATTTTATTTTATTTTTTTTTACCAGTGCAGTAAAGAGTACCTTCTTATTTATGCAAAAATTCTAGAAAACTAGAGACAGAAAGCAGCGGCGGCAGGCTGAAGCTGGGGGTGGGGTGGGCATGAGGCTTGATTGCCAGTAGGCAGGAGGGGATTTGAGGAACGAAAGCATTCTAAAAGTGGATTGTGGGGATGCCACACAGCTGCGTACATTTATAAAAATTATCTCTCTGTATTCTTGCTGTGAGTAAATTGTGTGGTATGTAACTCACATCTGGATGAACCTGTAACAAAAATAAGTTACTTGGGTCTCCTCTGAGTCAAAGTCCCATGGTTCAGCAAAGATACAATCCATGCACCCCATAATGCCAAGGTTAGGGTGTTAAAGTGGGGAGGGAGAAGAGAGGCGATAAATAATTCCTAATTAACAGCAATTAGAATAAATATCCAATATAAGGATACTCATTACGCACAAGCTTTGTGCTGAGCACGTGAAAACCTGGACTCCCAAGCTGGTATAAAGCAGGTGGTGTTCTTTAAACCCTGGATGCTGATGAGCCAGAGGCCCAGAAAAGCCTAAGTCCTTTGCTCAAGGTCACAGAGCTAGTCGTTCTCTGAAGCAGAATTCACACCCAGGACCTGCCACCACAGGCTCTGACTTGAGGAAGGAGAGAGGCTCCAGGGAGAGGTAAGAGCAATGTGAAATGGAGGCAGACCCATCCTGGCCACAAAGACAGACCACCAAAGCCAGACCAATTCTCTATAAAGAACACAACCCAGATAGAAATATGCGCCAATCTGGGGGCAGCAGTTCCCAAGCCCTGGCTCACACAGAAATGTGCTGACGTTGGCTGCGGAAACACGGAAATCTGCTGCAGAGTTCGGAATTTGGAATCATTCAGTAAACTCAGGAACAAGGTCTGGAAACCTCTTTTGCGACACAAAGAAGGCTTGCACCTTTTCCAAGTGTGGGTTGTGCTGGAAAAGCTTGGGGCCTCCTGCCTCTGACATTTGCAACAAAACTCCTAAAACGGCTCCAAAGAACAGCTGGAAGCCAAGGCTGCAGAAGTGAGGCATTTCCCACAGAGTCTCTGGGTCACATGCATTTGCAGATGACTCCGAAACAAGTGCTCACTTGTCCAATAGAGCTTACAAGAGGAGGCTTTCTCTTCTTCAATAGATGCTAGCATCATTTTTCATTATCAAGAACAAATAAGCATTGATGCAAAAGTGAGTTGCTTCCAAGAGCGTTTGCTAAATCCACTCAGCTGGCTCTAAAGGTAAACCCTCAGACCCCACGTGTGTGCCCTTGCACAGGCTCCTGAGAAATGAACCCTGCAACCAATCCTACATCGCTCCAAGTACCAGGAAAAAGCAGAAATATCTCAGATTAGGGTGCTCACTCCAAGAATTCCAAGTAGGATTAAAAAAAAAAAAAATGACATGAAGTCAAGGTTTGGAGACATGGACTGTGCCATATGCTGGGGCAGAGCCACAGGCCACATGGCCACTGTTGCAAGATGCAACTGTATGTTTGCTGCCACCACAGTATCTGTGGCCCCTGTCCCAGCAGCAGCTCCCCCACTTCTCATTTTCCTGGTTTCAACTCTGACAAGACTCCACGGTCCTTTTACCCAGACTCTTACCATTTTCCCATGGGATCAAAACTGGAATATTGCACCATGCGAAATGAACTATGTACAACGTTATCCATTAAGGCAGTTTGTAGTAGCAAAATGTGGGAGACAATTCAAGCATCTATCAAGAGAAGGTCAGGGGGCGCCTGAGTAGCTCAGTCGGTTAAGTGTCCTACTTCAGTTCAGGTCATGATTTCACAGTTCGTGAGTTCAAGCCCTGCGTCCGACTCTGGGGTGACGTAGCCTGGAACCTGCTTCGGTTTCTATGTCTCCCTCTCTCTCTGCCCCTCCCTCGCTCGCTCTCTCTCAAAAATAAGCAAACACTTAAAAAAATGGGAAAAAAAAGACAGGTCAGTTATAAACTATGGAATTTCTTTAGTTTCAAAAAAAATACTATTGTGGCTACAAAACAGACGAGAAAGCTCTTTATGCACTACCATGGAACGAAACTTAAGACATACTGTCAAGTGGTAAAAGGCACAAAGCAGTACACAGGATAATATATATTCATACTTGCTTATGTTTGCATATACAAATTTGGAAGAAACCATTAAGCAAGATTACAGGGTGGGGGTAGGGCTGTTATTGGACCAAAAAAAGGACAGTGTGGGATTCAACTTTTCGTTGTGTATGCTGTTTGTACCGGTCACATTTTCAGCCATGTGAACATATTGCTCATTCCTAGGTTAGAAAAAAGAAAAAAAAGAATCGTAGGGGACCACATATAAGGTGTTTTCTGTTCATTCTACAGGAGAAGAATTTATATTTTTGCAAATGCTCAGAAGACTTGTCCCCAGGGGACCAGGACCCCTCTGAGAATCTCAGCAACCCAGGATGCAGGAGATCATAGGGAGGGGGTCCACATGGGTGGCATGAAGGAAGGGGATGATCCACACATGACCAGACAAGGAAGGGGTGCTGCTGGGGAGGACTCTAGTCTGCCGGTCTAGTAAGAAAAATGCTGGATGCCGAGTTAGGTGACCAGATTCTCTCAGGGGTTTGCCAGGAAGATGAGTAGTCAAGTCCTTCCATTATTCCTGGGTTAGTTTTCTCATCAATGACACACACCATCTGAACTGTATCAGCAAAGATGTGGGCTCAGGGGTCTTCTTGGACATCATGGCAAGTGGAACAAGTACACCTTTTTTGGACGGCATTCTGACCACATTTAGAGATTTTCCATTCTTACCACCTCTTGTCCAGCAAAGCCCACGTCTACAACCTCATCCCACAGCCAGACTCACACAGGTAAACGAGGATACGTATTTAAGGAGAGTCACTGCAGGGTGTGGGGAAGTGGCAAAAGACAGAAACGGCATCGACCGAAGACTGGTTAAATAAAAAATAAGCATCCACTCAACAGAAAATAGTGCAGAAATTACAAAGAATGAAATGGTTGTGAAAAAGAATCACGTAGGGGCGTCTGGGTGGCTCAGTCGGTTAGGTGTCCGACTTCGGCTCGGGTCATGATCTCACGGTGTGTGGTGAGTTCGAGCCCCACATCAGTCTCTGTGCTGACAGCTAGGAGCCTGGAGACTGCTTTGGATTCTGTGACTCCCCACCCCCACCCCTCCCCCACTTGTGCTCTGTTTCTCTTTCTCAAAAATAAACATTAAAAAAAAAAAGATTCATTCTTTCTCTCTCTCTCTCTCCCCACCCCCCACCCCTTCTCTGCTCACTCCCAGGCACCCTCTGTAAAATAAAATTTAAAAAAAAGAATCAAGTAAATCTATGTGTAATAATATGGAGGAACTTGTCTTTAAATAAAATCAAAAAGCAAAATGGGATGAAGAACACACTTAGAATATCTTCAGAAAGAGGGGCACCTGGCTGGCTCAGTCGGTAGAGCAGGTGACCCTTGATCTCGGAGTTGAGTTTGAGCCCCACGTTGGGTGTAGAGATTGCTTAAATGAATAAATTAATCTTTAAAAAAACAACATTCAGAAAGATACAAGAGACTGGTAACTTGGGTTGTCTCTAGAGGCAAAGTGCTGATGGGAAAAGTGGGAGGGAGACTTGCTTTTATATCCTTTTGTACCATTTGAACTGGTTCATGTTTGCTTTCTATCTTCACATAAACTGACAGTTTTTTCTTTAATGACAGAGTTAAACTGAAGGAGGGATAGTGTTTAGCCAACTAATTTCAATAGGAAAGCCCTGCATTCAGGCTTCCAAAAACCCCTAACGCAGATGTCAGTTGCATTATCAGAAACAAGACACTCAGGATATGAGAGGCTATCTGGTCCTGTTCTATCCAATTCCATCTGTGGATTGAGAAGTACATTCTCAGGGTCACAGTCTAATGAGCTAAAGGATGAATGCTTTTTTCTTTCCAAAAGTCATGCTTTAAGAGGGACACTGACCCCTGGAACTAGTCCAGAGGCAGAGGGGCAAGAATGGCACACTGCCCTCTACAGAATGAGGGACAGGCTGGGAGAAGAGACAGACTGTACAGGGCTGACGCCTAGAAACATTGGTAACGATGGCACCAGAGGGCAAGATAAAGGTCGGGGGGGAGGGGGAAATCGAAATAGTGAGACCACTTGGGAAGGAAAGGAAATGTCTTATGCTAAGATCTACCCTCAAACGGAACTGGGCTGCCAGGCCTCCCCAACACCCCTCACTCGCTGGAGCACAGATGGCTTCAGCAGGTGTAGCCCCCATGCAGCTGAGCTGCATAAACTTGTAGGTGCATAAACTTGGGAGTCCAGATAGATCTGGATTCTAATCTCAACTATGCCTCTAACCAGCTGTATGATCAACATCAACCCTTAAGTCTCAGTTTCGTCCATTTTAGAAAGAATGGTCCCTACACACCATGGAAATCTGTTGGTAAGATAAGAATTCTCATCAAGCACTCAGCCAGAGCATCCCATGTGGCAGACCCTGTAAACTGTGCTGCAGTTACTGTCACATTATAGACATTCGGAACTGGAAACTTGTGCAATTGCCTCTGAGGCCACCCTGCAGGAGAGGCAGGGCCACGAAGGTGGTACAGGCTCTATGGCCCTCCAGTAGACTAAAATCCCATCAGTACCTCCCTCTGGACTCACCCATACCCCTCAGGACTTGCCACTCCTACTTTTGGGTGTGGTGGCCCCTTGCCTATGGGCAAGATCTAAATGTGAGGAAGTCAATGCTTTCCCACTTCTTCAGATCAAAGTGAAGGCAACACAGGGAACAGTGTCCTCCCTTCTCAGGCCACCTGGAAATAACTCCATGCCTGTGAAACGAAGTTTCCCATTACTCTTTTCCTTTTCTGTGTCCCTCCTGAGAACTTATTAGCAGTGAGAACCTCTGAACAAATTCAAGGTCTATGGGGAAGTCCATGGAATTACCAGTAAAGATGTAGACACTAGTAGGAAGCTCCATGGCCTTTGAGAATTTCCTGAAGGGGCCAGAGATTCCCAAAGCAGAGCTCTGGCCTAAGGACACACTGAGCGTGTGACTGCTGGGAGGGAGAATGAGAGAACGAAGGGGCTCAAATGATGCCACAAAGATTGGTTGTTTCCAATGCCACCCCAACCTTCGAGCACCAGCAAGCAGAGAAGTAACTCCAAACCTCCTGCTGGCGTGTTTTGAGGGCTATGAATAATAAAAAACAAAGCACAGGTAAGGGGTTGGGGCAGGGAAATGAAAACGGGAAGCGAAGAACATGGTGACAGTTAAGCACTCGACACTTATTTCCCCAGACCCACCCAACTCATCTCTTGATGCTCAGATCATTGCAGTAGCCTCCTGAAGGTCTTCCTAACCCTGCCCCAGGTCCCCTGAGCCTGGTACAACCAGTCAGATCAGGATCTGCCTGTGATCCACTCAAAGTCCTCCAAGGATCTCCATTTCTTCCCAAATAAATGCCCAACTCCCTATTGTCAGGCCCCAGCTACTTCTCTGACCTGTCACCAACCACCCCAACCTCACTCACTGTTGAAAACCAACATGCTAGAAATGCTCCTAAGTCATCCATATTTGTTGTTCCCTTTACCCAGAGGACCATGCTCTTCATGGCCCCTTCTCGCCTTTCCTCCACTCAAAGGTCAAGATGAATGTTACCTTCGATACAGTTCCTGAACGTTCTAGTTAAAACGGCACCCCACTGTCTCTAGTATTCCCTCCTCATGCTTCTTCTGTTTTTTCTTTATGGCATTTGCCACCTCATTATAGATTTACCAGACCTATTTACTTATTATTTACCTACTATCCCTAAGTTCCAGGAGAGCAGAAGTTTTGCCGGTCCCTGAAATGTTGTGTTTATTACTATATATCCACAGCAGACTCAACACTGCCAAGCATTTAATAGGTACTCAATAAACATTTGTCAAGTGAATAAATGGTGCCTTTGTCTTCCCTAAACATTGGTAAGATATTATGGGCCAGACGGCCCCAAAGTCAATTCAAGAGCAAATAAACCCTGAACAAGTAGACCAACAGAGGTGAACATACTTTCCAGAGACCATGGTGGAGCCTGGAAATGGCCAGGAATTGAAGGCTCCGAATCCCCAGTTTTAGACACTGACTAAGGGACTTGGGGTCAGCCCCAACAGAAGGGGGACAAGGATACTCATGAGTCAGGAGTACCCATCTTACCTTCATGAGTCTTTTCAAACAGGCTATGTTATAATGATCTCACAGCTATGATTACTAGTTAAGTGTTCAAGTATTAACCATCACAAGCACCTTGCAGATTCTTAATTAATCCTCACAATCCTAGGAGGTAGGTACTGTGGTCCCATTTTACAGGTGAAGAAACCAAGACTGATAGAAGTGAAGTGACTTCCCCATGGTCACACAGCTAGCAAACATGCAGAGATGAAAACTGAACTCAGGCCAGCCTGACCCCAAAGCCTTTATAGTGTCCACTTTGCCCTACCTCTCTCATCTGTTCTGTCAACTCTCTTCCCTGGTTCTATCATTTCACTCTTCCTGCACAAGATCACCAAATGGGAGTGTCAGGTTCCAGACAGGAGAGGTTTTTTTTTCTCAGAGAAGCCACTGGGGCATTTCATTAAAGTTGGCACTCCAGGTAGAAAGCTAAGTGCTGATGGGGCAGGCAGTGTGTTGACATCTGACAAGGCCCATTTAGAGGAGATCTTTGGAGATTTTCAACAGCACAAGAACTAGCTCTAAGAGCTTTAAGTAAAGTTGGCTCAACACTTTGGCTGATACTGGACCTCACTGACCCTAGTGAAACCGGAGTGGCGACCTGACCATCCCCAAAGGCCTTACATGCTTAGATAAGGGTGCAACTTTTGGGTGTTAATTCCCAGAGAACTTCCTGCCTTCTGACAAAGGAGGCATGCCAGAGGAGCCAGGGAGAGAAGGAAAACCTTCTGCCCATCAGTCAAATGGGAAAACAGTGCACTAACCAAACTCCATACAACAAGGCAAAGACCTGCCAACGATCCCAGTTTTAAATATTTTCCCCTCTTAGTCTCAATGTTCCATTTCTGCTGACTGGGCAGGAGTTCAGACCAGTCAGGATGCAATGTTCTCCTTTAATACACCCTTTTAAGCCATTAGCTTAGGCTCATCTGGAGAGCCTGCCTGCCTTTGCATTACACAATACATCAAACTTATCTTGGGTGTTCATTTTCTTCAGCAGGTAGGTGGCTGTGGTTTCCCAGAATCCCTTCAGGGTTCTTCAGGGAGTGGGGCTGCGCGGAATCACCTACATTTCAAGGTTGTTTCCTGAAAGCTCAGATAAAGCTCTACTACTCCAAACAGGAACTGTTTCACTAATAACGTATTTTCTAGCCCTTGGCATTTTTAAAAATCAAGACATAATTCACATAACATAAAATCCACCAATTCAAAGTGCATAATTTCAGTGATTTTTAAGTTATTCCCTATGTTGTGCAGCCATCACCACAATCCAATTCCAGAGAATTTCCATCACCCCAAAAAGAAAACCATACCCATCAGCAGCCCAATTCCTCTCCTTCCCTCTCCCCCCTCCCCCCCAGCAGTCACTCATCTGTTTCCTGTCCATATGGATTGGCTTATTCTGGACATTTCACATAAATGGAATTACACATTATGTGGCCTTTTGAGTCTGGCTTCTTTTGCTTAGCCTGTTTTCAAAGATACCCATGTTGTACCATGTATCAGCACCCTGTTCTTTTTAATGATTGAATTTCATCCCATTATATGGGCAGACCATATTTTGCTTACCCATTCATCAACTGATGAACACTTGGGTTGTTGGTTTTGTTTGTTCGGTTTTTGGCTAATAGAAATAACGCTGTGAACATTCACGTACAAGTGTTTATGTAGACATATGTTTTCAAGTCTCTTGGGTATATACCCAGGAGTGGAATTGCTGGCCCACATAGCAATTACGCTCAACTTTTTGAGGAAATGCCAGACCGTTTTCCACATCTTTACATTCCCACCAGTAGCATATGAACAAACTCCTCCACATCCTTGCCAACAGTTGTCATTTTCTGTTTCTTTGGTTTTCAAAGATCTTATTTATTTAATGTTTATTTAGTTATTTATTTTGGAGAGAGAGCAAGAGAGCATGAACAGGGGAGGGACAGAGAGAGAGGGAGACAGAGAATCCGAAGCAGGCTCCGCACTGTCAGCATAGAGCCCAATGTGGGGATTCCACAAAACAGGAGATCATGGCCTAAGCCGAAGTCAGACACTTAACTGAATGAGACACCCAAGTGCTCCTGAAGACTTGATTTTTATTTACTTATTTCTTTTCTGAAGACTTTATTTTTTAAGTAACTTCTACACCCACTGTGGGGCTTGAACTTACAAACCCGAGATCAACACTCACACGCTCTACCCAGTGAGTCAGCCACTTGCCCCTCTGTTTTTCATATGACAGCCATCGCAGCGAGTGGGTGCGAAGTGCTATCTTATTGTGGCTTTGCTAATCATCTTTCAAGGAAACATGTCACCGCCCCTAGAAAATCACCACTTCAGACAGAGTTGCTTTGAAGGCAGCCCCGGCTGAAGCCTTTTGGTGGTGGTGATTACAACAACTACTATTTCTCCCACTGACCTTTTCTACGCACATACTATTATTGCCACTAACACTTTGTATAGCGCGTACTATGGGGCAGGCTCACGATATCAGACATCTGATCTTCACAGTAACTATAAGAAATGCTAGTATTATCTCCACTTCCCAGATGGGAAAACTGAGGTGCAGAGGAGTTGAGTAACTTGCTCAATGTCCCACAGCTTATAAGTTACTGACATGAAACTGGAATCTGAGCACAGGCTGTGTGGCCCCAGCGCTCTTGACCACTGTGCTTTCACAGATGGTTTCTGAGCACACGGAGTTTGTGGAGAAACCCTGGAGGTGGCACAGGAAGGTGACATACCTGAACACCACACTCTATAAGGCTTATCAACACCAATATCACATGTGTGACAGGGCTATCCACAGGAGGTGGGACCGCCTGGTAGTAATTAATCACACACACACAGACCTCCAGTTCAAGTTAACTCGTTTGTCCTCCGCCAGGCCTCAGTTTCCTCATCTGAGAGATGGGTCTAATGGCAACCTCTTAATCTGAGGACTGCGGAGACGATTAAATGAGAAAGTGCAGACAGAAAAAGACTCTAGCGGACCTACAAGTCCGTCACACTTGCATTTTACACACAGGTTGTTTTGCTAAAAATGGTGCGTAAATTGGGGCGCCTGGGTGGCTCAGTTGGTTATGAGCATCAGACTTCAGCTCAAGTCATGACCTCGTGGTTTGTGAGTTCGAGCCCAGGATCAGTCTCACTGCTGTCAGTGCTGAGCTGCTCTGGAACTTCTGTCTGCCCCCCGCTCTCCGCCCCTTCCTGGCTCGCTCACACACGCACACTCAAAAATAAACACTAAAGAAAAAAAGGACATGAAAAAATACTGCATAAATCAAAACGTGTTAAGTTTTCCTGTAAAAGTAGATGTGAAGGATTCCTATTCTTTAAAAGCTGCAAACAAGGGGCGCCTGGGTGACTCAGTCGCTTAAGCAGTTAAGCGTCCGACTTCAGCTCAGGTCATCATCTCACAGTTCATGAGTTTGAGCTTCCTGACAGCACAGAGCCCACTTCAGATCCTCTGTCCTCCCCCCCACCCGCCCCTCCCGGTTGTACTCTTTCTGTCTCTCAAAATAAATAAATAAACTTAAAAAAAAAAAAAGGTTGCAAACAAAATGAGACTTCACTATGTAAAACATTTATAGGCAAGTTCAAGTCTGAGTGAGTCAAATCCGCATGTGAGTACACGGTAGGGTGGCTAACACTGAACTCAGTGCACATCAGGCATAATACTAAGCACTTTTTGTGTTTGTAGAGAACATAATTATCCAAAATAGCAAAATTACAGGAACTGTCCTTGTTACCTGCTACTACATTAAAAGAAATCCAAAATAGCTGTCTTTGGGGACTTTATGACTTTCACTGCTAAATTTCCTCTCTTTGGGGAGTCTGTGGAATATAGATAAAAAGTGGAAATGGGGTATTCAGCTCACGCTGAACACCCAAGCATCGTAAGTCAGTGTTCTGGAAAATGCTTTACACCAGAGTTTATACTGTCTTGACCTTGAGGTCTAACTTCAGGGCCTATTAAATCATAACCTTTTATTCCTTTTGAAAGCAACATGCTGACTCCACCAGCTCTGTTTACTTCCCGAAGCTTCAGATCTAGAAGTCCCAGCTATGCTTTATTACAGGGGAAGGAAAGAGAAGAAGTCTTTTAAAATTACAAACTTGAGGGGCGCCTGGGTGGCGCAGTCGGTTAAGCGTCCGACTTCAGCCAGGTCACGATCTCGCGGTCCGTGAGTTCGAGCCCCGCGTCAGGCTCTGGGCTGATGGCTCGGAGCCTGGAGCCTGTTTCTGATTCTGTGTCTCCCTCTCTCTCTGCCCCTCCCCCGTTCATGCTCTGTCTCTCTCTCTGTCCCAAAAATAAATAAAAAACGTTGAAAAAAAATAAAATAAAATAAAATAAAATAAAATTACAAACTTGAGTTCCATGTGCGGCTGATATGTACATGGATACAGCTTACATGAAACTCACGTGCTTACAAACACAAAAACAGAAACTTCCATCGCCTCCTTGCAACCAACAGATGCTCTAAATTCTATCCCCAAAACGGGAGAATAGAAGGAGGCCAGCGGCTCTGATCGGAAGGGAAGAATGCCACCACTTCTCATGTCCCCTACTGTCTACACGGTGATCAGAGAAGCCAACATTTTATAAATGGCTTGCAAGATTCTATAATCAATAAAAGACATTCCTGGGAGAGTTGGGGATATTTTAACATGGAATGGCTGTCAGAGGAGACTGTAAATTTTCTTTGTTGGGACAATGGTGATTTTTAGTTGTGATTCAAAAGGAGAATGCCTTTGCTCCTAAGCTACAGGCTAAAATATGTAGAGGTGATACATCCGCAACATGCTTTCAAATGGCTCACAGAGCAAACATAAATACACGGATGGTAAATCTGACGGTGTTGATTGTAAAATGAAAAGTATTCAAGTGTTCACGGGACTATTTCTTAACTTTATGTATGTTCTAAGTTTTTCGTAATGAGAAGTTGTAGGAATGGGGGAAGAACTAACCAAACTAACCAACCACGCGTTTACTGAGGAGGCAGTGAGGACTGACATTCAGCTCAGCTTGGAGGCACGGACAGCTGCACCAATGGCTGATCCACTGAACAAGTCCCCTGTCAGCGGGTGAGCGGCCTCCTCCCGGAACCATGGGGTGATATGAGGTGGGGTGGGGTGGGGCGGGGTGGGGTGGGGTGGGGAGGGTTTCCCCCATGCCCACAACCCTCCCCCCCCCAGCTGCTGCTCAGGACCACAGGATCTGTTTGAGCACTTGATGCCAGGCATCCACACTTTGATTGCAAAGGGTCCATGCTAGACTGGACATTTTAATAACATCCACTCCTGAATATTGGTAACTCCTGGCCATTTGCCAAAACCCTTCTTTCTTCTTAGGTATGTCCCAGAGTCTCTGCTCTTGGCCAGCTCTGCTAGCGTAACTTGCTTCCCCCGAATGAGAACAGGAAGAGCCCTGTGGCAATGAGCATTCAGGAGAACTTGAGTTTAAACCCTAGCTGTGCCATCTCCTAGCTGCATAAGCCTGGGCCAGTCACTTTGCTTCTCTAAGACTCAGTTTTACTTCACTGCAAGAATCAGATAATACAGTCAGTTCTATTATACTTGTTTCGAAAATGCAAATGTGTTCCAACATGAATGACTTATTAGGGAAAAATTTGAGCATAACTCCAATTTCAAGTTTGCTCATGTGTGTAATTTTGTCTGTGAGAAACATAGGTGAATACACAGCAGTATACTCTGAAGGGTAGGAATGCACAAAACACACAGACCTTCCAGCCACGCCCATCTGCATCTGGTGTTACCACTTTCCATCCGACTTCCGATTATCCTCCTTCCACAAGAACTCACAAGATGCAGCCCCATCACACCTACTCCCACAGGCAAAACTTTTTTTTAATGTATCACAATGAAGTATTTGAGTGCTGTGCCCCTAGCCATTTCCCTTTAAGTCCTGTGGTTTTTCTTGGGTGATTTTGCAGTGTGGTGATTTTTAGGAAGGCCTCTGTCCTGTTACAATGTAGTAGTAACAGTAGTTGCTACCTCACAGAGTGTGGGAAGATACATGCAAGGTACGTACATGCAGGGAGGCTGGCTCCGTGGGTGGAGCATGCGGCTCTCGATCTTGAGGTTGAGTTCGAGCCCCACGTTGGGTGTAGAGATTACTTAAATACATAAATAAACTTTCAAAAAGGGAAAAACTTAAAAAAAAAAAAAGACACATGGAGGGAGAGGTGAGTCCAGTGCTGGGCACACTGTAAGTACTCAATAAACGTTGGCTAACATCGATCTCTCGCTCTGAATGCAGAGCCTGGAGCACAGAAGATGCTCTGAGAACGCTTATTGAACTTTCCCTGAAAGGTCTATGGTTTATTAACCTCAGTGGACTAATTAAAGAGACTTATCCTTCTCTCCCAAGAGGTTGGGAGGAGTAGTAACTGTCAAGCCATAAATTAGAGAGGAGGCATCACAGAACTAATGGAGCCCTTCCCTTCCATGCCTGGCCAGAGGACAAGAGTCATGAAGACAATGATCCTGTCTGCAAGGAGTCCAGGACATAAACTCTTGGCCATCATGTGGCAGTATGAGGTCGACTGTGAAACAAGTATCCTAGAGTCCTACAGGAAGCCCCACAGTATAGTATTAAGTGGTTAAGAGCCCATGTGAGAGGTCAAATGACTAAGTTCAAACCCTGGCTCCATCACTTAGCAACCACCTCCTCCCACGGTACTTTCCTTATCTGTAGAGCAAAGATCACAATGGTCCCTGTTTCCTCAAGGGGTGAGATGATTCAACAGGTTAATCCATGTAAAGCCCTTAGCGCAGGGTCAGACACAAGAGAAGTTCAGTGAACATTAGCTGCTATTTCAGGCCTGGAAGAGAAAACCACATGTTACCTGCAACAGAGCTGGAGCGGGAAACCGCATATGTGTACAGCAGTCAGGGGAGGGTGGATCTAGCTGGAACCGAGAGACAGGATACAGGGGTAGGAGCTCATTTTCATCAACCGTCCACTCCAAATCCTCTGACACAGAGCCTCCACTTAGCTACCTATATTCATTGAATAAACTTCATGTTCTGGTTTCCTAAACAAACAGAAAGAACCGCCTCCAGTTGAGGGCAAAGGTGGTTCCCTGATTTACCAGAAGGATAAATCAGCTGAATGGAATGGTTCTATCATTTCATCAGGGTGGAAGCTGACACGGAGGTATTTACCTGTCTTTCAGAAAAGACTATCTTTACACAGCCATAAAAAAGCATGAAATCTTGGGGCACCTGGCTGGCTCAGTGGGAAGAGAGTGACTCCTGATCTTGAGGTTGTGAGTTCGAGGTCCATGTTGGGTATAGAGATTACTCAATTAAAAAAAAAAAAAATCTTGCCATTTGCAACAACATGGAATTTAAATATCTGTATATAAATATAAATATAAATATAAATATAAATATAAATATAAATATAAATGAAGGGACCATCTAACCCAGAGACAGGATCTGGCCTCTGCCTACCCCTTCAATGCAGTCTCCTACCTGTTACCACACCACATCCACCAGGCCCTTGCCACAAGGGCCTCTTCTTCCCCCCATACACTGTGCTCTTTGCTGTCTTGGGCTCTGGGTCTTGGCTTTTCTCTGCTTCTGACAGTTCTTTTTCTGGCATCCTCCCCTCCATCACTACACATAACACACACTCCCTCCTAAAACTTGCCTGACCCACTCTTCCCTACATGAGGTCCCCTCCTCACTCCATTTACTCTCTACCCCATTTCTCTGCTTTATTCCCTTCATAGAATGTGCCACTCCCTGAAATCCTATTCATTTACATGTTAATGTCTATTCAGACACTAGAACGGAAGTTCCCTGAAGGCACGGGCCTGGCACTTTGCCCTTTCTGCAGTACCCTGGTGCCAGCAAAAGGCAGGACCCAAAAAATATAGATTGACTGATGTCTGCTTGACAGAACATGAGTCATTCATCCATCCATAAACATTCCTTGAGTGCCTACTCAGTGCCAAATTCTATGTTTGGGGCTGGGGTCAGGGTAGGATAGAAAAGAGATCCAAGTCCTTACCTGTGGGATCCTTCCAGTCCCAGGGGGAGGATGGAGGCAGAGGGGACCTGGCCAGGGTTGGCATCCATGGGAAAGAGGCCTGAGTCCAGAAGGTGACATTTTGAACATGTGAGGCAGAGCTCCCTGGAGCTCACACCAGGTGGTGGTGAGCAAGACTCTCAGGATGGCAGGTAGGAAGCTAAGCTTGACCATCTAGGCCAGAGAAAGGGGTGGAACAAGTGTCCTCCAGGAGCCCCTCCAACTACTGATTCTCAAACAAAGGTGAAGAAAACATAATAGTGGCGAAGACAGTCCTAAAATTTGTGTGGAACCACAAAAGAACCCAAATAGCCGAAGCAATCTTGAAAATGAAGAATAAAACTGGAGGTATCACAATGCCAGATTTTGAGATATACAGAAAGCAACAGTAATCAAAAAAGTACCAGCACAAACAGACATATAGCTCAATGGAACAGAATAGAGAGTCGGTTAAGCGTCTGACATCAGCTCAGGTCATGATCTCACAGTTGTTGAGTTCGACCCTCATGTTGGGCTCTGTGCTGACAGCTCAGAGCCTGGATCCTGCTTTGGATCCTGTGTCTCCCTCTCTCTCTTCCCTTTCCCCATTCATGCTTTGTCTCTCTGTGGCTCTCAAAAATGAATAAATGTTTAAAAAAACTTAAAAAAAAAAAAGAATATACAATGAGAAAAAGACAGTCTCTTCAACCAATGGCATTGGGAAAACTGGACTACTTTCTTACGCCATCTACAAAAATAAACTCAACACGGATTAAAGACCTGAAACCACAAAATTCCTGAAAGACAACACAGGCAGTAATCTCTTTGACATCATTTGTAGAAACACTTTTCTAGGTATGTCTCCTTTGGCAAGGTAAACAAAATTATTGAGACAACACCAAAATAAAAAGCTTTTACACAGAAGCACCTGGGTGGCTCAGTCGTTTGAGCATCTGACTTCGGCTCAGGTCATCATCTCGTGGTTTGTGAGTTTAAGCTCCGCATCGGGCTCTGCACCAACAGTGCAGAACCTGCTTGGGATTTTCTCTCTCTCTCTCTCTCTCTCTCTCTCTCTCTCTCTGCCCCTCCCCTACTCATTGCATTCTCTCACTCTCCAAAATAAACATTAAAAAAATAATAACATCCAAAATATATAAAGAACTTCTATAACTGAACACCAAAAAAAACCCCAATTATCTAATTTAAAAAAGGGGAGAAGACACAAACAGGTATCTCTCCAAAAAAGACATACAGATGGCCAACAGATACATGAAACGTGCTCAACATTACTCATCATTAGCGGAATGCAAATCAAAACCACAATGAGGGGCACCTGGCTGGCTCAGTTGGTGGAACATACAACTCTTGATCTTGAGATTGTGAGTTTGAGCCCCATGTTGGGTATAGAGATTACTTAAAAAGAAAATCTTTAGGGTCTCCTGGTGGCTCAGTCAGTTAAGCATCCAACTCTTGGTTATGGCTCAGGTCATGATCTCGTGGTTCGTGGGTTCGAGCCCCACGGTGGGCTCTGTGCTGACAGCTTGGAGCCTGGAGCCTCCTAGGGATTCTGTGTCTCCCTCTCTCTCTGCCCCTCCCCTGTTTGTGCATGCGCACTCTCCGTCAAAAATAAATATTAAATAAAATAAACTTTCAAAATGTTTATTCACACTCTCTGTAATTAAATTAAATCTTTAAAAAACCCCACAATGAGCTATCACCTCACATCTGTCAGAATGGGTAAAATCAGAAACCTAAGAAACAATAAGTGTTAGCAAGGATGCGGAGAAAAAGGAACCCTTGGGCACTGTTGGTGGGGATGCAAACTGATGCAGCCACTGTGGAAAACAGTATGGAGGTCCTTCAAAACATTAAAACTGTAATTGCCATATGATCCAGTAATTCCACCATTGGGTATTTCAAAGATTACAAAAACGCTACTTTGAAAAGATATATGCACTTCTATGTTTATTGGGTTATTTCCAATAGCCAAGATACAATACAAATTTACATAGCAATCCAAGTGTCCATCCATAGGTGAATGGATGAAGAAATGTGGTATGTATACATACGGAATATTACTCAGCCATAAAAAAGGAGAATGAAATCTTGCTATTTACAATATGGATGGAACTAAAGGGTGTAATTCTAAGTGAAATAAGTAAGACAAACACCATATGATTTCACTCATACTGGAATTTAAGAAACCAAACAAATGAACAAGAAAAAAGACAAACAAAAAAAGACTCTTAAATACAGAGAACAAACTGATAGTTGCCAGAGGGAGGGATGGTGAGGGCAAGATGGGTGACATAGGTGAAGGAAATTAAGAGTATACTTATCATGAGGCACCTGGGTAGCTCAGTCAGTTAGGCGTCCAGCTTTGGCTTAGGTCATGATCCTTGGTTCATGGGCTCAAGCCCAGTGTCAGGCTCTGTGCTGACAGTATGGAGCCTGCTTGGGATTCTCTCCCTCCCTCTCCCTCTCCCTCTCCCTCTCTCTACCTCCCCCCACTCACACTTTCCCTCTCTCAAAATTAACTTAAAAAAAGTTTTAAAAAATAATTTTAAAAGAGAGTATACTTATCGTAATGAGCACTGAGTAGTGTATAGAATTGTTAAATCATTATGTTGTACACTGGGAACTAATATAATGCTGTATGTTAATTACACTTGAATTTAAAAAATAATAAAAACAGGGGCACCTGGGTGGCTCAGTCGGTTGAGAGTCCAAATTCAGTTCAGGTCATGATCTCATAGTTGATGAGTTCAAGCCCCGCGTCGGGCTCTGTGCTGACAGAGCAAAGCCTGAAGCCTGCCTCGGATTCTGTGTCTTCCTCCCTCTGTCCTTCCCCCACTCATGCTGTGTCTCTGTCTCAAAAATAAATAAACATTAAAAAAATGTTTTTTAATAAAAAACAAGTAATAAAAATAAAAAATAAAATAGCAGCCAAGACAGGACATGGAACTGACTGGGAGGAAAGGTCTCCAAGATGGACTAAGACTCGAAAAAAGCCAGGTGCACAACGGTACTCCTTGCCAACAGGGGCGCCTGGGTGGCTCAGTCAGTTAAGCATTGGACTTTGGCTCAGGTCATAATCTTACAGTTTGTGAGTTTGAGCCCCATGTCAGCCTTTCTGCTGTCAGCACAGGGCTCACTTCAGATCCTCTGCCTTCTCTCTCTGCCCCTTCTCTGCTTACACACACACACACACACACTCTCTCTCTCTCTCTCTCTCTCTCTCTCAAAAATTAAAAGACAAAACAAAACACAAAAAAGGGGGGGAAAAAGGAAGCAGCAAACAGATGTTAAGTATCTATAAATATGTTAAGTAGGTATAACATAGCAAGATCATGGTTTTCAACTGTACATATGTACATACATCTCTATTAAACATTTACATAGCTTCTGTAATTTTTGATATAGATCACATATGTAATAAACACAGAAATAAGAGCTATGTATAGGAATTCATGCAAATACCTGAAGACCTACTATGTGCAGGGTGGTGTTCTGGGCCCTAGAGGTATGGATAAAACAAACTAAGTCCCACCCTCAAGGGGCTCACATTCTAAGAAAAGGAGACAAGGAAATAACATACAATATAAAGTTGACAGTATTGAGGGCCATGAGAAACAACACAGGGTAGTGGGGTACAGTGACAGGGTACAGGCATGCACCATTATACAAGACAGATTCTGATGGGGGTGAAATTGGAGCATGGACCTGAAAGGAGTGAAGGTGAGAGCCATGAAAAACCTGGCGGTGGGTGTCCCAGGCTCAAGGAACAGCAGACACAATCGCCCTCTGGCAGCAGAGTGCTAGAGAAACATGCAAGAGTAAAATCTCCACCGTTACATTATTATTGCTATAGTATGCATTTAAATTATATTACTGCCTAAGAGATATAATAATAGGGATCTTACTTCTAGGAGGATACACACTAAAATATTTCCCATTCTAATATCTAAGCAGGGATAGTATGCACAATTTAAATCTTTTCTCTCTTCTTAGTTGTCCACATCTTTTATTATTTTCCCGACAACAAACAAGTATCAGTTGTATAATAAAGACAATTACAAATGGGAAGTCTGAGGTATAAGGAGTGTTGCTAGAAGTGCAGGAGAACAAGCTCTCCAGAGCATCTGAGTTCCCCACTAAGGGACTGATTTATGCTTAATACACAAAACACCAACCAAACAAGGGATCTTATTTCCCTCTTTACTTTGGTAGGAAACTCAAAGCCAAATGTGTAGCCTTTTAGCAGGGATACAGCCTTTAGAGCAAGCATGTGGCTACTCAACCCTCCTCCTATCTTCATCTTTTATCCTGAATTTTCCTCTGTTCATTTCCTAATCCCTATCTGAGACAGGGGATATTATGTTATCTAGGTAACCCATGCCTTCAAATTCTTCAAGAAAGTGAAGAAATAGACCAACAGAAAGAGGAGGTTCTTAATGAAGTCTTAAAGGAAAGAACATTGTTTCAAGAAGTCTTGGCACCATGGGAAAAAGAATCCCCATCATCTGGGGGATCCCAACTTCCCCATTATTGGAATATCATTGTCTAAAATGTGGAAGGGGGGTGGTTCAGACAGTGGAGCCTGCGACTCTTGATCTCAGGGTCGTGAGTTTGACCCCCAGAATATTTGTAAAAATTACTTAAAAATAAATAAATAAAGGGGCATTTGAGTGGCTCAGTTGGTTGTGTCTGACTCTTGGTTTCAGCTCAGGTCATGATTTCATGCTTCATGAGATCTAGCCCTGCGTCAGGCTCTGTGCTGACAGCGAGGAGGCTGCTTGGGATTCTCTCTCTCCCTCGCTCTAAATAAATAAACTTTTAAATTTTAAATAAGTAATACACTTTTAAAAAATAAATAAAATGGGGTGCCTGGGTGGCTCAGTCGGTTGAGCGACCAACTTTGGCTCAGGTCATGATCTCATGGTTTGTGGGTTCAAGCCCTGTGTTGGGCTCTGTGCTGACAGCTCAGAGCCTGGAGCCTGCTTCAGATTCTGTGTCTCCCTCTCTCTCTGCCCCTTCCCCACCCATGCTCTGTCTCTGTCTCAGAAATAAATAAACATTAAAAAAATTTTTTTTAAATAAATAAATAAATAAGGGGGCGCCTGAGTGGCTCAGTCAGTTAAGCGTCCAACTTCAGCTCAGGTCATAAACTGGTGGTTCATGAGTTCGAGCCCCACGTCAGGCTCTGTGCTGACAGCTCAGAGCCTAGAGCCTGCTTCGGATTCTGTGTCTCCCTCTCTCTCTGTTTCTCTCTCTCTCTCTCTCTCTCTCTCTCAAAAAACAAAACAACATTAAAAAAATTTTTTTAATAATAAATAAAATAAAATTTGGAAGGGATGATCCAGTTCATCGTATCCTACCATGAAGAGGTCAAAAATGGCCTTAAGACCTTCTAAGCAACAGATCTACATGTCATGGTGAACCACAATCTAAATGAACCTCTCTGGGGGCACCTGGGTGGCCCAGTTGGTTAAGTGTCTGACATTGGCTTAGGTCATGATCTCATGGTTCATGGGTTTGAGCCCCACGCCAGGCTCTGTGCTGACAGCTCAGAGCTTGGAGCGCGCTTCGGATTCTGTACCTCCTTCTCTCTCTGCTCCTCCCCTGCTGGTACTCTCTTTCTCTCAAAAATAAACATTAAAAAAATTTTTTTTAAATAAATAAATAAATGAACCTCTCTGGGCCTCTATTTCCTCATGTGAAATCGGGTGGAGAACCTACTACTCCCACAGAGTGATTGGGAGAGTTCTATGTTGCTATACAAATGCTCAGCACAATGCCTGGCGTATGTTAAGAGCTTTATCACTGTAATAATAAAAATAGGGGCACCTGGCTGTCTCAGTTGGTTGAGCATCTGACTTTCACTCAGGTCATGATCTCGTGGTTCGTGGGTTCGAGCCCCACAATGGGCTCTGAGCTGACAGCTGGGAGCCTGGAGCCTGCTTCGGATTCTGTGTCTCCCTCTCTCTCTCTCTGCCCCTCCCTTGCCTCACACTCTGTCTCTCAAAAATAAATAAAATAATAATAAAAATAGTGATTATGTTTTACAGTTATCAGCAATAGCAATAACTACTACTATTTCAGAATGCCCAATGCATGCCTGACATTCTTTATTGTTCATCTCATTTAATCTCCCCAATAACCTTAAATATAGGTACTACTAATCCCATTTTGCAGAGGAAGAAAACAGAAAGACAGGACATCCTTGAAAACAAATCCTTTTAGGAATGTCCCAGGACTGGACTCCTGAGACCTTGGACAGCCTGAGTTAGCTACCTCAGTGAAGGGCAGCTGTGCGTCCTAGCACTTAGATCCAATTGTAAGTCCTCACCCTGCCACAAAGTAGCCAAGGGGACCTCCTAGAGCCTCATTCTCATCTCTAAAATGGAAATGATCATCATGGGGTTGGTGTGCAAACTAAATGAGCTTACAAATGTAAAGCCAGTGCCTCTCAGTGACTGAAAGATTCTTGGGGCACCTGGGCAGCTCAGTAGTTTAAGCATCTGACTTCATGCCCAGGTTATGTTCTCATGGTTCAGGAGTTTGAGTTTCACATTGGGTGAGCTCAAGACCTGCCTCAGTTCTCTCTCTCTCTCTCTCTGCCCCTCACTGATGTATGCGCTCTCTCTCTCTCTCAAAAAACAATGAAATGAAATGAAATGAAATGAAATAAAATAAAATTAAATTAAATTAAATTAAATTAAATTAAATTAAAAAAGTAGTAATAACTGAAAGGTTCTTAGAAATGGCCTTCAATTATTTGACTTATACTAAGGATGATTAGTTGAGAACAAGTCACGAAATAGAAGGAGAAACCAGATCCAACTATAATAGTGAACTTCCCCATGAGAGAAAAATAAATCTTTTAACAAATGTTAAGTGTTTGAAAGCCATGACATGTCCAGAAAAAAAAAAAAAGAAAAAAAAGAAAAAAAATATATATATATATATTATTTCTTTTTTCAAGGAGATAAATCAGGGGTGCCAGGGTGGCTCAGTTGGTTAAGTGTCCAACTTCAGCTCAGTCATGATCTCACGGTGCTGACAGCCCAGAGCCTGGACCCTGCTTCAGATTCTGTGTCTCCCTCGCTCTACCCCTCCCCCACTAATGCTTTTGTGTGTGTGTGTGTGTGTGTGTGTGTGTGTGTGTGTGTGTGTGTGTCTCAAAAGTGAATAAACACTGGGGGAAAAAAAGGGGGGGAGATAAATCACCTGTCTCAGAGCAATCTTTTTAATAACCCATGAGTCCTCAGGTTCATGATTAGTAGCCCTCTAAAATCTCAAAAGCGCATTTGGAATCACATTTCCAAAATGCCTTACACATTCGCTGATTCTGTTATCAGACTCCAGGTGGATTACTCATAACCGAATCCCACCCCCTGTCCCCCCACCCAGAAAAGTAGAAAAGCAACTGTAGTCCCTGTTCACAGGGAGGAAAGTCCCTAAAATTCTTACTTGGCCCAACCTTACAACTGAAACTGCAGCTGCCTTATCTCCATGTTGAATCTGTTTTCTGCTCAGCTTGAGTTTCATGCTGGCTTCTCCAGGACAGCGGCAGGGCTTGGTGATGCATTTTAATGTTGACTGGGCAACTCCTAACACCTCAGTCCAAAACCAAGTAAGTTCAAATCATCTACTCGTCTTGAATCATCCACGTTGCCCTTCCTGTACTAACAGCCTGGATCACTGAGGATCCTGGAGATGGCAGATGCCCAAAGACTACCTGAATGGAAGATGAATAATGGAGGAAAGAAGGACGGAGAGAAGGAGAGAGGAAGGAGAGAGGCAGGGAGGGAGGGGAGGGAGGAGGGAGGGGAGGAAGGAGGGAGGGGAGGGAGGAGGGAAGAAAGGACCAAAGAGAGGAAAAGCCCATTGGCCATCTAAGCTCTCCTTTCCAAACACAATAGAATTCTTCCTCCACCTCAATTTTTGTCATTAGTCTGCATGATTTGCCTATTTTGTTCATATCTGCTTCTCCAAGAAAACATGCAAGTTCACAGTCCTCAATGTAATTTCTCTTCACCTCTGACTTGATAGACACTGGGGTGGGTTCCCACTCTGCTCTGCTGCACAGAGCCAAGCCTTAAACGTCTCTTTTCAGGGGAGTTGGACGTCTCAAAGTCTGATGAAAGCTGTGGACCCACCAAACCCATCAAAGGCTTCTAAGTGCACTTGTGCACACAAACCCACTTGGTTTATATTCAGGTGGGTTCATGGATTCCCCACCCCAACTAAGCCCAATCAAGAATCACCAGAAGAGAGTACATATGTTTTTAAATGCGCCAGTTCCCCTCCGATCTCCAGACTCTGGATGTCTCACGGGGAGTTTCCTCCAAGTCTGCACTTTAAGCTGTAGCCCAGGTTTGGGTGAGACAAACTGTAGCCCAGGTTTGGGAACCAAAGCTGTGCACCAGCTTCCTTTGAAGTGCAATCCCAGAACCTCCATCTAAGCACAGAGTGGGGTTTAGTTAAAAATGTAGATTCCCAAACCCCTCCCAGATTTATAAATGGGGATCTCTGAGGTGTAGGGCCCAGTAGTCTGCATTTTTAATTACACTGGTGGTTTTGAAGCACAATAAAGACTAAGCTATTTCCCAGAATTACGGCTAAAGAGCTGTAAACAATTGCTAATTAACTAATCACCATTTCAAATGGCAGAGCATTCAGGGTGTCCACCTTCCGAGGAGTGGGGACAGGAGCCTGAGACATCCCCCCCATGAATATTGACTTCCCTCCTTCACTTCCAGGTCCTTCCTTTCCTCACCCTCCCAGCCACTTCCTCAACTGTCTCCATACCCTCCACCCTCAGGATTGCCAGTAGTATCCCTCTCTAAACTCATCATCTGTGGAATGGGAATGGCCTAGGACACCAAGGACGTGGTGGTGGCAATGATGAGATTACAGATGCAACCCCTACCCCCCACACACACACCCTGCTTTACACGGGTCTTTTTCCCCCAACTTCCTAATAACATTGTACTTACTCAGTTAGTTGTCCCTCCCACTTCTAGAATGGAAATTCTGCAGAGGGGGTGGTGATTTTCACCAGCAGCCCTGACCTCCCAGGAGTGTCTGGTAAAGGGCAGGCTCAGTAGGTTAAAGAGTGACGTAAAGTTCTGAGCTAAGTGGCTGGCTGACGCTAAACACTCTAAAAAGTAAGTAGCCATCACCCTAATTTGCCTCCAATGTAAAAAGCAGAGAAAATGAATACTTTAAATTAAGCTGCTTTTTACACCTGACTTATCTTTAGGAAACAAATAGCCATGAGTGGAGGGGCAGATAAAACTTTTTAAATTTCCTATGATAGTAAAACCTTGGATTGCGATAACTTGTTCTGCAAGATGAGCAAACATTTCTCATAAATGTTAACTTGAGAAAGGAGCGACATCTTGCAATAGGAGTAGTACGTGAGGCCCAACGTCACAAGATCACAACTGAACCAATGGTTCTTGAAATTCGTAGGGTACTTGAGTGCTTTGGATTACAAGCATGTTTCCAGAATGAATTATGCTCGCAAACCAAGGTTCTACTGTACTGATTAAAAGAATGGCCAGAGGAATCCCATCCAAGCTCAGCTAGAAGTGGTTTTTTGTTGTTTTTCAGAAGAGGAAGAGCAAAATGTGATTAAAAAAATAAGAGGTCTAGGAATCTGACTTCCTCCTCTACATTATAATACACTTCCCCCTAAGTCCTCAACAGATGGAAACAGGTCACCCCAAGCTCCAGGGACCCTAGACCCATAGCCTAATTCTCCCCAGTAAATAGCCTCTCCTCAAACACTACTCAATTGAGTGCCAACTACATTTTAGGTGCTGTGCCGGGGACCTTCACAGGCACCCGACCTGATGGGAAGAGAGAATTCAGGGGATCCCAAACCTGAGAAGGGGCTGGTAAAGGGCTGGAGGGTAGATGTCCTGACCAAGGCCTGAGAGCAGAAGGTCAGGAAGCCTTCCTGGAAGAAGCACCAACTGAGCTAGCCCTGAGAGATGAGTTAGCCTGGCAGAAAGCACAGGAAGTGCTGCTGGTGGAGGATATAGAGTCTGGCTAGCCTGGGGATGGACCACCAGCAGCATTAGAAATGTGAATGCATGGGCCTTACTCTGGACCAGGGTCTTAAACTTGAGCAATCAGGGGCCAGGACCCAAGCTCTTAACCTCCAGCATGATACTCGCCCATTGAAGAGCCTTTCTCGTCAAACAAGTACTTATGAATCTTCCACTGTCGAGAATGGAGAAGGGAAGAGATAAGGCAAAGAGACAAGAACTGGTGTGGGGGGGCGGGGGTGGAATCTGGACTAAGGCAGGGAAAGAAGGGGCACCTGGCTGGCTTAGTCAGTAGAGGATGCAACTTTTGACCTCAGGGCTCTGAATTCCAGCCCCACGTTAGGCATGGAGCCTACTTTATAAAAAAGAAATTGTGAAGTCAACGGGAGAGAGGAGCCAGGAGTTAAAGACAAAGTCCTTACAAGGCCCTTGACCCTGGGTCATCCCCCTCTGCCCTTCTATCACCCCCTCCACTTTGGTCACTCAAATCCATGCACAATGGCCTTCTTGCTCTTCCATTCCACCTCAAGCCCTCTGCCCTGCTGTTCCCTTAGTCTAGAACACCCTTCCCCACATAGCCTATTCCGTCACCTCTCTTGGATCTATGCTTAAATGACCTTCTTCAGTGAGGCCTTCTCAAACCAACCCACTGCTTCCCAGCAATTCTTCACTCAGATTCACCTTTCCTCAACATCTGTCACCATCCCAAGCCCCTAAATGTTTTACGTGTTTATTATGTTTACAGCCTGTTCCCATCAACATACTAGAACACAAACTCCACCTGGGTGAGGTGTACATGTCTGGTTTTCTGCTGTATCCCAGTCCTAGAACAGTGCTTGACACAGAATAGCTCTTAATCACTATTTACCAAATGAATGAACAAATGAATGAATGAGTAATGAACAAATGAATAGATAGGATGGGTGGTGCCATTTGCTGAGATGGGCACCTGGAAGCAAGGCAGGGGACAGAGGTGGATTTTAGATAAGCATTCAGGTGGCTGTGGGACAGCTGGGTGAATGCCCTAGATATGATGCCCCAGGCCAGACCATGCCCGCCTCTGAGGGCCTGTGGTTCATGCTATGGCCTATTCCAGATTACTCCAGCAGAGCCTGGGACTGACTCAGCCCACTAGCCCCAGGGCAGGCAACCTGCTGCTCCTGTTCTCCCAGCTTGCCCCGGTCTCTGCCAACAGGGCCCCACCCAGTCAGCCAGCAGCAGCCACATTACTGTCCTTCTATGGTCCTGTTAGGCCCCATCAGCCCCAGAGGCCAGCTGGAAGGGCCAAAGGGGGGGGGGGGGTGCGAGGGACTTTCCTCTTAGCCCCACACCATCCTGCTGTGACTCCGGAGCTGGGAGCTCAGTTTCACTTCAGCTTCCTGAGACACCATCCAAACATCCCCTTTGTCATGTTCCTACCCCCAGAATCCCCACGGGTGGTCTCCTCCACACCCACTGGCTAATGGCATCCTCCTCTCAGCCAACAACAGACTCCTCCCCACCTTCCTGCTCACATGCTACCCAATACCACAGGCCAGGCTCCACCTGACTCCCCCTGGAAGAAGCTTCTCCAGCTGCTCCAGCCCACACAGGTCTTACCCCACCTGGATTCTGAATGCGCCCATTGTCTGAAAACCTGGCATCTCAGCGTTTTCCAAAGCTCCGACCCGTCACCAAACCCCACAAGACAGGAGAAACTTTGTGCCTGACACAGAGCACACAGTAGGCACTCAAACACTGTACTGAGGGGAACTCAATCAGCTTCTAGGATATTAAAAACACCTTCCTAGGTTAAAGAGAATGAGGGGGAAAAGTTCAACCACTGATGTGCAAAACTGCCCAGGACATATTATAAAGGAGGGGCAGGAGATGGTTACATTTTGCAGAACAATTCATACTTCCATTTACAGAAAACTCCAATTTAGCAAAAGAAAACCACAAATATGGACACACATGTTCTAAAAATGCTTAGAAAAAAGTCTGGGAAGATACATACCAAACCATTAACAGCAGCCACCTGAGAAGGGGAGAGACTTTGAGGATGTTTAAACTTTCTATTATATTCAGGTTTTCTTTGTAGAATTTAAGCTTTATAATGGAGAATATCAAACATGTCCAAAAGTAGAGGAAACTGTGTAATGAGCCCCACATATCCATCACGCAGTACCGACCATATTGAACTTGTGATTTCATTGATGAAATCACAACCCGTCTCCCTACCCATCCCAGGCGCCTCCTTCCATCTGTAAACATGTCAGTGTCAACCTTCAGAGGATTAAGACCAGTCCCCCACTTAAAAAATAACCCTAATCCGGGGCGCCCGGGTGGCTCAGTCGGTTGAGTGACCGACTTCGGCTCAGGTCATGATCTCACGGTTTGTGAGTCTGAGTCCCGCATGCATCGGGCTGTGTGCTGACAGCTCAGAGCCTGGGGCCTGCTTCAGATTCTGTGTCCCCCTCTCTCTCCACCCTACCCCTGCTGGTGCTCTGTCTCTGTCTTTCAAAAATGAATAAAGATAAAAAAAAATTTTTTTTTTTAATAATCCTAATCCACTACTACTATTAAATTTTTTTAAAAACAAAGTATGTTCCCTCTGATCCTGCTTGGGAGGGAGATCAAGTAAGCTGAGGCATTCACACAGTTAAATAGTTTAAAACCTCCACCCCCAAGTGATTAAGAACAAACTTTAAGTGTTAGTTTAGAAAAGAAAAATATAATAATTAAAGGAGACTATGAAGCTCTAAAATGGCGGCTTGCAAACTTTTGTCTCTTGCCACACTTCACCATTCAGATTTAAAAGGAGCTTGGGGGCGCCTGGACAGCTGAGTCAGTCAAGCGTCCAACTCTAGATTTTGGCTCGGGTCATGATCCCAGGGTTGCCACACTTTGGGCTCTGTCCTGAGGGTAGAACATGCTTAAGACTCTCTCCCTCCCTCCCTCTCTCTCCCTCTCTCTCTCTCTCTCTCTCTGCTCCTACCCCCCACTAGTGTGCATGAGCTCTCTGACAAGAACAAAAAAAAAATTTTAAATACTAATAATGAGGGGTACCTGGATGGTTCAGTTGGTTTAACGTCCCACTCTTGGTTTCAGCTCAGGTCATGATCTCATGGTTCGTGGGTTGGAGCCCTCCATGGGGCTCTGTGCTGAGGGCTCAGAGCCTGCTTGGGATTCTCTCTCTCCCCCTCCCCTGCTCACTCACTGTCTCAAAATAAATAAACTTTTTAAAAAATAAAAAAAGAAGGGGGGTGGAGCTCAAGGGCACCAGTACCACCCCTTTCATTCTGGGTTTTCAAAGGGGCAGGCCATCTTGAAGCCCCATTTACCCCAAGGGCCAAAACTGGGCAAGGACTTCGAAGGCTGTATTGGGTGGACCTTAAGCCTCCTTTCTAAGCCAAAGTGAAGAATCTGGAATACAGATATTCCCAGAAATGGAGCTGCTGAGCACAGGGATGGTAAAAAACCAGGCGAGGCAGAGAGATGTGCCTCTAGGTGTGGGATCCTGGGTTGGTCAATAATCTCTAGAAGCTTCCATCTTATTCTGAAAATTGAACTGTCATACTACCTCAAAGGTTAGTGCCAGAATTAAAAAATGAGATCCTATATGAACAGTTGAGTACTCAATCAATAAACGGGTGCAATGATTATTATGGTGCAGTTTAACAATATTCTTATTCTAACATCTACCAGTTGTGTGCCTCTGGCCCACTCACCTAACCTCAGTGAACGAGCCAATTCATGTATAAACTAAGAAACCAGATTTATTTTGAGAGAGGGAGAGAGCAGGAGCAGGGGAGCGGCAGAGAGAGGGAGAGAGAGAATCCCAAGTAGGCTCCACACTCAGTGTGGAGCCTTAAGTGGGGCTTGATCTCACAAGAGCCAGACACTTAACCAACTGAGCCACCCAGGCACCACAGAAACTAGATGATTCTTGGGGTGCCTGGCTGCTCAGTTTGTAGAGTATGCAACTCTTGATCTTGGGGTTGTGAGTTTGAGCCCCATGTTGGGTATAGAGATTACTTAAAAATTAAAAAAAAAAAGAAAAAGAAAAAGAAAAACAAAATCATTCTTAAGGCCCCTTCTAATTTTGCTCCCAAAGAACGGATCTTTTAAAAACATGCTCTTTGAATTTAATATTGAACAATTCTGAATCTTTCTCTGGAGGGAGGGTCTGAGGGCTACGGAGACCTTGTAGTTCACGGTCTGGAACAGGGCTACAGATGCAGGGTGATGCTGGGGTTAACCACAGATGTCTTCAGGGGCACAACTGGAAAAGGAGCTATCAGTACACAGAACATAGAACATACGTTTCCAATGTTTCAAACCAATCTCAGAAGTCTCCCTCCTGGCTGCATTTCTGCCCCACTGCCGTTCAGCCCATTCTCCATGGCGCCACTGGAGGATAGCCTTTACAAGTATTTCAAAGCAGATTAATTGGTTCTCCGCTTTCTCAAAAGGCCAGCAGTAGAGACCATGGTAGTTAGTCATCCATAAAACTTCCCACTCAGGGAGGCTTAACGATCCTGGGCACAGGGTAAAAACAGTATTACTGAACTACTGATAGGCACCGTGGGAGACTGGGCAAGAACCCCTGGCAAGACTAAAGTCCTCAGTTTCGATGAGAGAATCTGCCCTTGGCTCAATACTAAGAACAACCCTATTTCATGCATTATCAGGAAATCCTGAAAACCCAGTACTTCTCCCATGACAGGACTGGCGTGGGGAGGAATCTGTCTCCTATGATCCATGACCATCCCAAGGGCCACAAATACCTCCATATCACAAGCATCCTGCACACAGCATCTAGAATGCTCTTAACAGGGGTGCCTGGCTGGCTCAGCCAGTAGAGCATGCTACTCTTGATCTCAGAGTCCTGAGTTTGAGCTCCACATTGGGCATAGAGGTTACAAACAAATAAATAAATGGAAGGCTCTTGACATTACTTGTAAAAGACCAGAAACAGTCAATATCCATCAAGAGAAGACAGGGGCGCCTTGGTGGTTCAATCAGTTAAGTGTCACGGGTTTGAGCTCTACCTTGGGCCTCCTGCTGACAAGCCTGGAGGCTGCTTGGGATTTTCTCTCCCACTTTCAAAATAAATAAACTTTAAAAAAAAATGAGGACAATCTTTAAGAAATATCAAGTAAAGAAAACAAAGTACAGAACAATGTATATATGATATGCTATCTTCATGTTAACGGTGGGGGGAGGGGGGGCAGCAATAAGTATCTAAACATACTTAATTCAAGAAACACTGGGGAATTATATTAAATAGTAACAGCAGGTATGAAAGGGACCCGAGCAGTTGGAGTTCACAGAACAGCACCAGCCAGGTAAAGGTATCACATGGAGGTGGTGGCATAAGCTTTGGTTTAGCAGCCCAGGGTTCAAATCACTGCCATTTCCTAGCTCTGTGGTCTTGGACAAGTCACTAACTCTGGGTCTGTTTCCCCCTCTGTAAAATGGAGACAATATTACTGTCAGGTTCATAGGATTGTTGAACCGATAGGTTTGACTACAAATTAGCATAAAGTGGCTTCATGACAGTGTACCTGGTTGGCAGTGGTTGACATATGGACAAACTATGTGAACTTGAATGGGTGTTGGGTAGAGCGCATCTTAGATTTGGGGAGGTCAAGGAGCAAAGACACAGGGGATGGAGCCCTTCCTCATCCGTAATCCTCCTCTCTGGCTCCTTTGGTCTCTAATATTTAACCATTTTTTTCACCCCCTTGACACAAATCTAAAGCAGAAACATCTCATAATAAAAACTCAATACTTAAGGGGCACCTGGGTGGTTCAGTCAGTTAAGCCTCCGACTTTGGCTCAGGTCATGACCTCACGGTTCATGGATTCAGGCCCCACGTTGGGCTCTGTACCGACAGCTCAGAGCCTAGAGCCTGCTTTGGATTCTGTGTCTCCCTCTCTCTCTGCCCCTCCCCTGTTCATGCTCTGTCTCTGTCTCTGAGAAATAAATAAACATTGAAAAAAATTAAAAACAAAACAAACAAACAAAAAAACACCTCAATACTTAAAAGCGTTTGTTATGTGCCAGGCACTGAAAGCACTTTAGACATGCTAACTCACTGAATCCTCTCTCAACCCTGTAAGGCAGGAACTACAATTTATCCCCTTTTTAAAGGGGAGAGGACTAGGCACAGAAAGGTTAAGTAAATTGCGCAAGGTCACATGGCAAGTAAGAGTCGGAATTTGAACTCAGACAATTCTGCTCCTCCTACTGCCCTCCCCAATTCATCTTTACTCGCTGAGGGAGCTCAAGGAGACTCTTTCCTTCACTTTACAGGATAAAAAAGAAATAAATAAGCGCTAAAGATTAAAGGCACAACGTTGACATCAAATCTGTTGAAATTGGGAGTGCAACCTCACACCTGGTAAAGTTTCCTGAGCTGAGCCACCTCCCAGGTATTTCATTCCCGAAGTTTTTAAGTACTCCCATGGTTTGGGTGAGAGTAGATTAGCAGAAAGGAGGAAGGAAAAAAGAGAGAGAGAAATTACAACTAAAGTCCAAAGAAAAATCAGCACAATTTACATGAAAAGTTTCCAATTCAAAGATTTTAATGACAAGCTCTGAAACATCCATCTGCAAGGCATACAAGAGCATTTCTTTACCAACGCAGACTTAAATCAGAAGGTACAGGAAGTACACCCACAAATTCTAATTTCTCCAGAAAGTTTAGTCATTATAAGCCCAGGAGCGGAGGTGCTAATGAAATCGGCCACGTGAACTCCACCAAGCAGCTGCTGAGCCCTGTCATTTCTGCAAACTCCAGGCTTCTGGCAAAGAGGAAAGAGATCTTAGGGCCAGTATCCTGGGACTTATGACTAAGAGCAGTCACCTAAAGTACCTGTTACTGTGAATATGAGGTCAGAGTGGATTCAACCTGATCCTGATAACCTCACCAGGGGAGGCCTCTCAGCTGGTGATTCAGCGCTCCACCCCACCTGTCAATAAGAGCTCAGGCTATTGTCCCATGGCTGACTCAAGGGATGACGTTTCCTACAAAAAAGGCACAACTTTTCCCACAAACAACTTGGTCATCTTGTTCCCTTTTCAAACACTCCCACACAACTGTGATGAAGAATTTGAGGAGGAGGAAGTTTGCAGTCTTTGAAAGTCCTCATACTTCATTCTGACCAAAGAGGTCCTGGGACACCAGGATACATGTAACTCAACCCCCCACCCCCCAACACACCAAAATATGCCCAAGAATCATGATGCTTACAGGACAATCCCATCCCTCCTCCATGAGGAGGTTAAGAAAACCAGACTTAAAGCCATATGCCTCTTGGGCAACACGCCAAGGGGCGGGTGGCTTGGAAAGCACATTAGATCCTGGTTTGAATCTGATACCTTTTAAAGGAGACGTTAGCTCTCAGGATTATTCCTCTAAAAAAAAATACCTGCCCAAAGAATAGCCTTTTTTCCTCCTCTGAGGTGTAGCCAGCCTACAATGTATTAATTTCAGGTGTGCAACATAGTGATCCACGTTTATACACATCACAAAGAGATCACCAGATAAATCCAGCTACCATCTGCCACCACATAAAGGTGTTCGCTACTGTTAACTGTATTCCCTATGCTATACAGTGTATCCCGTGTCTTAATAATTGGGAGTTTGTACCTTATAAAGAGAATAATCTCTATTTTATTTTTAAGAGAATAGTCTTTAAATGGCACCAATTTGGGCTTAAAAGAATGTGGCAAGTCCAATTCCTTCAAAGACACAGTCCAATTCTAACATCTATTGAGCACCTCACCTCCTCAGGTCTTTAAGTAAATACGGTTCTTAGTGATGATTCCCCCAAATGCCTCCACTCCACCACACACAGTTCTTTCTATCCCCTTTCCTGCTGTATTTTTCTCCTTCTGCAGATCACCACATTGCCTTCTCCCGCCTCCTCTGATTAGAAGGGAAGGGGCAAGGGGGCAAGGATTTTTGTCTGTTCTGTCCCGTTATAGCCTCGGTGCCTAGAAAGCACAGTACTAGTGTCGGCAGGTGGTCCACACAAATGTGTTCAGTGATCAGACAGAGGATGCTCATCTAGAAGGATTTCCCTCCCCCTGAGACCTTGAGAGCAGGAGTTACCCGTCCCCTTCACTTGGTCAATCGCAGACCATCTGGTTGGCTGTCTTTTCCTGCCGTGAGGGGCACGGGCTTTGCTGTGCTCTGGAGTCCAAAAGCCACCAGCACATACCTCCAGGCTCTCCAGTTTCCTGTCGGCATGAGCTGCACTATCTTACAGCCTCTCAGAGCCACGACAGTCACTTCTCACTGGTTGTTGTGAGGTCTGAAGGGGAGAGACAGCATACGGAAGCAATGCTGTTTACGGGAATGCAGGTTGAAACAATAATGATTCTTTCTGAGAGACAGAGAGCATGCGTGTGCGTGCAAGTGGTGGAAGGGCATAGAGAGAGAAAGAGAGAGAATCCCAAGCGAGCTCCATGCTGACAGCGCAGAGCCAAACTCACGGCCAGGTGAGATCCAGGAGATCGTGACCTGAGCCAAAATCAAGAGTCAGTCACTTAACTGACCGAGTGAGCCACCTAGGTGCTCCAATAATGATTTTTTTGGTAAGTATGTCTCAACTATTGCATGGGACATACTAATAAAAAATTAATCACTGTGTATCTGAAATTCCAATATAAATAAGTGTCTGTATTTTTATTTGCTAAATCTGGCAACTTTGCCCATTAGGTAGTTACCTTCCTGAAGGCAGGGTAATGTATCTTACATAAATTGCCGTATAGTACCTTCTCAATACTCATCAATCAGATGGACTTTGGAGTTGTGAGATTTCTCTCTTGGCCATGAGCTGCTAATTAAGTCGGCTTTAAATTTTTGTCTTGGGAGTTTTTTGCATCTCACAGCAAATTCCTTCCAGGCTTCTGTGCATTGCCAACATCTGGAAGAATGGATACCAGGTCTTGAACAATTAATGGCCTTGAAGGATGCTGCAGATACCCAGGAAGGTGTTGGGTGCGTCTGGGAGTCTTACTCAAGGAAGGTGTTACCCAGACAATAGGAAACCCAACAGATGGCCCTGGCTGGCTCAGGTATCTGTTTAGATTTTGATCTGGTGCTTCCTTACACCAAGAAGTGTGGGCAGAAATGGTTCCTCTGACCTTTAGACTAGACTGCAAGCTGTTTTGTGACAAGACAATTAGGTAAGGTTACACCAGAGGTGTGCAGGGCTCCGAGAAGCTGGAGAGGGCCAAGCTGAGACACATGCCCTGTGAACGTCCCCTCCTCCTCATGTCCTTCTATGGCTCACACTGACAAAGTTGTAGCTTTTCTTAAATACAAAAACCACCCTGGGATATCTCCTAAATACAAAAAATATATAGGTCTATACATACACACACACACACACACACTCTGAAACCTCATTTATTCATTCAACAAATACCTGTTGAGCACCTATTATATGCCAGGCACTGCTCTAGACACAATACAGCCAGTAAAATATACAAGATGAAATTCCCTGGCCTCCTGGGTGGCTCAGTTGGTTAGTGTCCACCTTCAGCTCAGGTCATGATCTCACAGTTGGTGAGTTCGAGCCCCATGTCAAGCTCTGTGCTGACAGCTTGGAGCCTGGAGCCTGCTTCAGAATCTGTGTCTCCCTCTCTCTCTCTGCCCCTCCCCCACTAATATTCTGTCTTTCTCTCTCTAAAAACTAATAAACATTAAAAAAAATTTTTTTAAGAAAATGGACAGGAGAAATAAGTGGAATACATAGCATGCTAGATGGTGAAAAGTGCTACAGAGGAAAATAAAGCAAAAAAGGAAGGGGAGTGCAAGAAGGAGTAACTACCTTAAATAGAGGCTCAAGAAAGGCTTCACTGAGAGGGTGACATGTAAGCAAAAACATGGACCTAAATGAGTGAGCCATGAGAGACACCTGGATGGCTCAATCAGTAGAGTATGTGACTCTTGATCTTGGGGTCGTGAGTTCAAGCCCTACGTTAGGCATACAACTTACTTAAAAATAAAGTAAGTGAGTGAGCCATGCAGATATCAGAAAAGTATCATTGACAGCAGCAATAGCCAGTGCAAAGGCCCAGGGGTACAAGTGTGTCTGGTGTGTTTCTAGGTAGAGTCAGGAAGAATTGATAGCAAGAAGTAAGGGGTAGGGGAAGTGTTTGGGGGTGGGGGGCAGATCACGGAGGCCTTACATGTCATAGAAAGGACTGTGACTTACATTCTCTGTGAAATGAGGAACCACTGGCCAACTCTGATTTCTAAGTTAATTTTTCTTAAGTATATTTGACAGACATTTTATTGATTTCAGGCATGCAATACACTATTCACTATTTGTATTAACTTAAATTTTCTTTCTTTCTTCCTTTCAGTAGGCTTCATGCCCAGCACAGAGCCCAACAAAGGGCTTGAACTCATAATCCTGAGATCAAGACCTGAGCTGAGATCAAGAGTTGAACACTTAACTGACAGAGCTACCCAGGAACTCCTCAAATTTTAAAAACCATCACTGGTGGCTGCTGGATGGAGAAAAGACTGCTGGGGAAGGGGTAGAGGAGAATGACCTAAGATGCTCTACAACAGCTTTCAGAACTCTCCTGGGAACAGAGAAGGTGTAGAAGTATGTCTGAATGCCAAACCACAGAAACAGGTGTTCTCCATAGCCTTCAACTTGCCCAGGTACCATAAATCTGAAAAGATTTCGGCTTGTTACACGTTTTCCTAATTACAAGGCCCACTAATTATTATCTAGGCCTTGGCCAATTATCCCACGGGGGCCTGTGCTGGCCACCGTTTATGATTTTGCTCATGGTGAACAGGTTCAACCTTTCCAGACAGGCCCCATTAGATTTCAGCAGTAATGCCTGAGCTCACAGGGATCCAGGCCCAGATCTCTCCCGCACCTTGAAAAAGTCCCAGTTTGGTGGGGGAGGGAACACTTGGGTGGCTCAGTTGGTTAAGCATTCTGACTTCAGCTCATGTTGTGATCTTGGGATTAGTGGATTTGAGCCCCACATCGGGCTCTGTGCTGACAGCTCAGAGCCTGGAGCCTGCTTCAGATTCTGTGTCTCCCTCTCTCTCTGCCCCTCTCCCAGTCACACTGTTTTTCTCTCTCTCTCTCTCAAAAATAAACATTAAAAAAATATTTTTTTAAGTCCCAGTTGGAACCTCATTATACTACAGTTTCCCTCCCAAGCTCTAATTCTGAATGCCAATAGAATTGCATTTTCAGGCACCCAGAAAGTTGAAGACAGAGAGTAAAAGAAGTGAGGTTCATGGATGCCTGGGTGGCTCAGTTAAGGGTCTGACTTTAGCTCAGGTCATGATCTCATCGTTCGTGGGTTCGAGCCCCGCATCGGGCTCTGTGCTAATAGCTCAGAGCCTGGATCCTGCTTCAGATTCTGTGTCTCCCTCTCTCTCTGCTCCTTCCCTGCTCACACTCTGTCTCTCACAGATTAGATAGATAGATAGATAGATAGAAAAAGAAAGAAAGAAAGAAAGAAAGAAAGAAAGAAAGAAAGAAAGAAA